>NC_138026.1:10797393-11288319 GCF_964106645.2 Podarcis pityusensis
AGCAGAGCCAGCAGTGGAGGGTTGGGCTGTTTTGTCATTAGCAGAAACAAAGTCAAAGTTAGCAAAACAGTGTTTAATCAAAACACAAGTCAAAGACATTTTGGCATGCAAGGAGCTTTCTTGCAAACTCAAATCTAAACAATATATCCTGGTCAAAGTGCAACAGTACAGCTATCTGGTTTCAGAACTTTTGTTTCAATATGCTCAACTGCAAAAACATTTTGCAGCCCTTTCTCCAGCTGGAGCAAACATTCACCGTTCAATTTGTTTTCAAGAGCTCAAAATTGGGTCTTTTTCTCGCCGACAGAGTTGTCAGAGGCGCAGCCCCTTTCCACAAGTCCCACAAACTTGGATTTCAGCTTCTCAGTTTGTCTTTCCTGTTTCCCACACACTGCAGTTTTGACCAGGGCAAAAAGTGACCACTAATTCAGCTGCTTATAACCCCGTGGACACAATGGCAAAGAGAACAGCACGCTGTGACTTCATTTAGACAAAGAGTGGAAAATGACAGGGGCGAGGAAGTAGTAGTTTTGGAACAAAATAATTACTTTTGGAAATCTCTTCTTGAGATTCTTGATGTCATCACTAGTACTCGAAAAGCTGGGATAAAGTGATGCATTTATAAATGGCTTGGGGTTAACAGACAAAAGGTTTCTTACTGGTGTTTTCCACATGTATGAACTTAGGCATCAGCCACACCATAAGTGATCATGACAAACCCAACTTGTTTTGGCACTTTTCTGTAAGAGGGCAATTGCAGTTACATTCTTGCAGAGGAATCATGTCTGGGCTCAGCAGAGAGCATGAGATTCTTTGCCCAAGGCTTCAGAATCAGGTGTAGGACAAAGGGAACACCTAACTTTCCATAGCCTCATCTCTGGCCCCTGATTCCAGGCCAACAGCTATGCATGACACAACCAATCCTCATGACAGTAGTGCTTCCATGCTGCAGAACACAGTGCCCAAAAATAGAGTGAATCTTCCCAGGAGCAGGAGGGCAGTATAGATTTGGAACCGTGGTTTGCAGAGGGACATAGTCCAGAAGGCAGAAGCTGGGAAATACTGGATGGTGAACAGCTAGGAGAAGAAACACTGGAAGAGAGAGGGTTAACAGATTCACTGTCTCTGGAAAGCATTCGGGTATAGGGCGGTATAGAAATTAATAAATAATAATAATAATAAAATAATAATAATTCCTCCGCTCTCCCCAAGGTCAAGAAGAGCTCAGAAAGTGGCAGAACAGAAAGCACACAAAGCACAGAGGGTACAAGATCAGATTACAAAATGTAGAAATGTTGTAGATTAATAGAGACATAAGAGGGTGGAATCCTTAATTGGGAGCACTGCCATTCCTAGAAGATGGGTTCTTTGTTCTCTTGCTGTGATTATTAAATTTTCTAACTGGTAAGAAGAGTCCTTTTCCTTTGTTCTGCTTATCTACTGAAGTACTTCCCTCACTGGTTTCCGCTATAAAGAAAGCATCAAATTGGTGAAAAGCTGTGTGTATTGAACAATCCCATAATTGCAGTTGGATGCAGCACAAATTATTACTGGATGTAGAGTTTAGCATACAGACAACCCAGTTGATCTTCCTTCCTTCCTTCCTTCCTTCCTTCCTTCCTTCCTTCCTTCCTTCCTTCCCTCCTTTCCTTTCCTTTCCTTTCCTTTCCTTTCCTTTCCTTTCCTTTCCTTTCCTTTCCTTTCCTTTCCTTTCCCCTTAAGGCCATGGAGCTAGATTTCAAAATATGTGTGCGTTTGTGGTCACATTTTGACCAGACATTAAAATATTTCAACAGTCATGGCTTCCTCCAAAGAATTCTGGGAGCTGGAATTTGTTAAGTGTACTGAATTGGTAGGAGGCCTCCATTTCCCTCACAGAGCTACAACAGATCCTCCAAGTGTCCCCATTTTCCAGGGACAGTCCCAGATTTACAGAAGCCATTCCGGATTCCGATTTGTTGAAGGGTATGGGATAAGATGTCCCTGTTTTCATTGGAGCAATGTTGGAGGGTATGCTACAATTCCCAGAGTTCCTTCGGAAGAAGGGATGCTTGCTAAACCACTCTGGGAACTGAAGTTACGTGAGAAAAATAGTGGTCTCCTAACAACCCTCAGCAGCAAACCTCTCTTCCTAGGGGGAAGTCATGAATATTTAAAGTGGGGGTGATACTGCTTTAAACGTGTGGTGTGAACGTGGTTTAAGTGCATGGCTCTTGGTGAAATCTCAGTAGGGTGGAATTGATTAGGATTTGTAGTTGTCTGCAATGAGACTTCCATGTCATTCCAAGCCCTTCCCCATCATAGGCAGAAATGAAAAAGGTCGTCTTCTTCTTCTTCTTCTTCTTCTTCTTCTTCTTCTTCTTCTTCTTCTTCTTCTTCTTCCTCCTCCTCCTCCTCCTCCTCCTCCTCCTCCTCCTCCTCCTCCTCCTCTTCTTCTATCACTCGTAGCTGAGTAAGTGACTGTGGAGGCCAATTCTAGATCCACACATCCTTCCACTGTGAGGACATTGGTTTCCGGGCGGGAGTTGATCACGGTGTGGATTTGCCAAGCATGCCTTCCTCTTAGCACGTTTCTCCCTTGCATCCTGAGTTCAAGTGTCTTCAAAGCCCATGACACCTTTGGTAAAGGCTGTTCTCCAATTGGAGCGCTCGGAGGCCAGTGTTCCCCAATTGTTGGTGTTTATACTACATTTTTTTAGATTTCCCTTTTATTTTTATTTTTATTTTTTTTTGTAAATGATTTTTATTAAAATTTCAGTGAAAGATTAAACAGAAAAACATAGAAAAAAAATACACAAATACACAATACATAATAAAAAACGGGAAAAAAAACAAAAGAGAAAGAAACAGAACAATTAAAAAACAATATCACCTTTCCATTTCCGTTTTTGAATTTACTTATTTTCTGGACCTCCCCATACCTCCCTCTTTTGTATTCCAGTCCAAATTGTTTGTCCAGCAATTTCTTTTCCACTTTTTTAATCCCAATCTTTAATCTTAATGTAATATAGCATTAAAATTTTACCTCTTAAATACCAAATTTCCATTTCCTTACACTTCTTTAATCCTAATCTTTAATCTTAGTCTATCTATAACTTTAAATCCTGTACCGCTGGAAACCACTTATTTTCAATCCAACATCACTCTAACATTCTTTAATTTTGCAGTGTTTCTGCAGATAGTCTTTGAATTTCTTCCAATCTTCCTCCACCGACTCTTCTCCCTGGTCGCGGATTCTACCAGTCATTTCCGCCAGTTCCATATAGTCCATCAGTTTCATCTGCCATTCCTCCAGCGTGGGAAGTTCTTGTGTCTTCCAATACTTTGTGATGAGTATTCTTACTGCAAAACCAGTATACAAAACCCTAACTCTGTTCCTGTGCTCCGATTGACAAGAAGGATATAGTTTAATATGAGTAAGACACTGGAAGATGGACAAGTAAATGAGCCCCTATTAGCAGGAAAGATGGTACAGCGGTTAAGTTCCTGTAACTGTATTGTCACTGCAGATGCAAAACCAGAGTTGGTAAGGGAGGGGGAGAGCCTGTTGCAAAACTTGGTTTCATATTATCAGCAATTAAGATACCACAGATTCTTTGGTATTACAGGAAACAGTGTCTTGACAGCAGACTTCTTCAAGGAGAGAATTATCTACCTAGATACAGGGCTCTCTAATAGTTATCTCCACATTACTCAGGGCACCTTTGAACATTCCACACAAAGCTGGCTAAGGCGCTGGTTCAACGAAACGACTCTAAAAGTTTAAAGGGCTGTTTTCACCCTGTGGATAGAAGCAGTGTTAATTTCCTGAACCAAACCTTTTTTTCACTCCAAAAACAAATAGAGAAATTAAATTCACTCATTGGGCCCAGTTTGGCCTTTGCTTTCTCCTTTCTGTGAAACCACCCGCAACGCGGTCCAAACATTTTCAGGGTGCTGGTGAGGTTTTGATCAGGACTGCAGTGGGGAAAGGAACACAGCTATTCTGATTAAAATGCGCACGGGGAACCTGCTATTAACTGAGTTTAATTAATTTTTTTAAACAAACTGTTATGTACTGAGGAGGAGGAGGAGAAGAAGAAGAAGAAGAAGAAGAAGAAGAAGAAGAAGAAGAGAGGAGGAGGAGGAGGAGTTTGGATTTGATATCCCGCTTTATCATACCCTAAGGAGTCTCAAAGCGGCTAACATTCTCCTTTCCCTTCCTCCCCCACAACAAACACTCTGTGAGGTGAGTGGGGCTGAGAGACTTCAGAGAAGTGTGACTGGCCCAAGGTCACCCAGCAGCTGCATGTGGAGGAGCGGAGACGCGAACCCAGTTGCCCAGATTCACCACTCTTAACCACTACACCACACTGGCTCTCAAAAGTACTCAGAAAGTACTGAGTTGAACAGGATCCAAAATGCAGCAGTCTGATTGGTCCTATAACAATAGGATTCAGAATGCAGCAGTCTGATTGGTCCTAGAACAATAGGATTCAGCATGCAGCAGTCTGATTGGTCCTAGAACAATAGGATTCAGAATGCAGCAGTCTGATTGGTCCTAGAACAATAGGATCCAAAATGCAGCATTCTGATTGGTCCTAGAACAATAGGATCCAAAATGCAGCAGTCTGATTGGTCCTAGAACAATAGGATTCAGAATGCAGCTGTCTGATTGGTCCTAGAACAATGCAGCAGTATGATTAGTCTGCAGGAGCCACCCAATCCAGCTCCAGGTAGAAGTGAATTCACAACCTGATTGGCCTACAGGAGAATTTCAGAATTAGCCAATCACGTGCAGCCCATTGTGTAAATAATGTATATAAAGCAGATACTTCGGAGGAACTTTCATTCCTCCTCCCACTATGAGCTGAATAAAGAGCATGAAATCCACTCTCGACTCCGAGTATATTTCACAAACCAAAGGAATGGCAAGTGCCACGCCCACTTCTGGTATCAGATCTGAATTGTTTGCAGAAAACAAAGGTCTCTATGGTAGGGTAAGGGAGCCTGTTTGCTACTGAGGAACACATTTCCTACTGGGCAATTTTCTGGGGGTGGGGTGGAAAGGGCCACTGCAAAACCAAGAATGCAATTTTTACCTCTGTACAGTAAGCAAGTTTCTATCCAGGCAAGCAAAAAGCATGATCATTGTTAAAGGACACTAACATGGGGGCATGCAGAGGCTGTAAAGTAGGGCTGGTAAGGTATGTGGCCTGGCTAGAGTCCTGAGGACCAGGCAGAAAGGACTGGAGAGTCACATTTGGCCTCCTGAGATTTCCTACCCCTAACCTACAGGAAGGACCACAGGGAGGTAAAGCGATGGTTCGGCTTTCCTCATCTATGTGTCCCCTAAGATATTGAAATTAGACATTTCCTACCTGATATGGGTTGTGGAACATGGGTGGTGCTGTGGGTTAAACCATAGAGCCTAGGACTTGCCGATCAGAAGGTTGGAGGTTCAAATCCCTGCAACGGAGTGAGCTCCCGTTGCTCGGTCCCTGCTCCTGCCAACCTGGCAGTTCGAAAGCACGTCAAAGTGCAAGTAGATAAATAGGTACCACTCTGGTGGGAAGGTAAATGGCGTTTCCGTGTGCTGCTCTGGTTCGCCAGAAGCGGCTTAGACATGCTGGCCACATGACCTGGAAGCTGTACGCCGGCTCCCTCGGCCAATAAAGCGAGATGAGCGCCACAACCCCATAGTCGGCCACGACTGGACCTAATGGTCAGGGATCCCTTTTAAGAAGCACCATCGCTCCCACCTGCATTCACTAAGGTGGGTATGTCTCAGGACAAAGGATTGGATGTGGCCCTTAAAGCCTCTCTCACTGGTCGCTGGGACTCTCTCCCAAACCATACCCCCTTCCCCAACCTCATAGACTGAAACGTATCCTAGAACTGTGAACATGATGGTGGTTTTTGTTGTTTTTGTAATTTCTGGGGCTCATACAATCAAGGCTGCTGGCAGAACAGCACAGTGGAATAGGGTAAGTGCAAAAGCCATTGTGACTACAAGTGAAACATTGCAGCCCTCACATATTGGGGCTATGGCATGGCTGAACATATAATCAAGAAAGAAAGAGCTTTTCCTGAATTACCCTTAATAATTAGGGGAAGGATCATAGCTCGGTGGTACGTCATTTAGAGTTGGGAATGTCCCCTGTCTTGTCTGACACTCCAGAGAGCCATTGGTAGCCTGTACAAACCAAGGTTTCTCAAACTTGGGTCTTGGTTGGACTACATTTTCCATCATCCCTGACCACTGGCCTTGCTAGCTATGGATTATGGGAGTTGTAGTCCAGAAACAGCTGGAGACCCAAGTTTGGGGAATACTGAGATATTGGCCTAACTTGGTAAAAACCTAAAATTTAGGAACCTGGGGTTGTCTGAGATAGTACACTCTACTGATTGCCACGAGAAACCACTTTTCCAAAGTCCTGGGCAAATCCCTATTGTTCTTGGGAAAAAATAATAATCTGGCACATGCATACGTTTAATACTATACAACACAATGCCTTCTGGCCTAGATTTATTTTTATTTTTTTTTAAAGAAAATACAGTTTTATTGTTGTGGAAAGGCCTTAATGAGGAAGAAAAAAATATTTAATAAAACGGATCAAGTGCCTTTGGGAAAAATTAGCAAACAATGCCTTCTTGTGAAGCCAGTTGAAACAGCAGATTGATGCTGCGATCCGACCTTACAGGAAGTATTTAAAAAGCACAGATGGCTCAGGTTTGCATGTTTACAAAAAGCTGGAAAGGCAGTTAAAGTCTTCAAGTGTGGTATAATTTACTAGAAGGTCATATACTCAGTGGTTAAAAAAGAGAGGAAAGAACCCAAAGACTATTGTAAACACACTTATTAGGGTTTCTGAAGGTTTAATCCCGGTATATTTAATTCTTCTCGGCAATATTAGAGGTAACTGTGTTCCATTTCTTAGTAAGAAGAAATCCCTCGAGCATGGAAAAAAATGTAACTTTTCATTGAAGGCTTTGGAAGCAAGTTGTTGCCATGTGCGGGAGACTGTTATGCAACTGCTACTGTTACTATATAATTAGAATACTTTTGACACTAATTTAACAAAATGGCTCATGATGTGACCGAAATAAAAATTCCCAGGAGGCAAGAGAGAGAGAAAGAGAGAGAGAGAGAGAGAGAGAGAGAGAGAGAGATTAGAAACACCGTAATAGCAAGCAGCAGTCTGAGAAAGAGGGAACAACCTCTACTGCTCTGAGATTCTACAGCACACGAAAATGGAAGGGCATTGGGTAGGCCCTGGAATAACCGACTTCAGGCTCCTAACTAGTTTCCTGTTGCCTTCCACATCCAGGTGTGTTAAGGCAGGTACACTGGTGCTAGACTTTGAAGCAACCTTCAGCATCCTTAGGTCCCCAGATATTGTTGGACGTCAATTGTCAGCATCCCTGACCATGAACCAGGCTGGCTGGAGAGAGATGGGGAATGGAGTCTACAGTGGTACCTCTGGTTAAGTACTTAATTCATTCCGGAGGTCCGTACTTAACCTGAAACTGTTCTTAACCTGAAGCACCACTTTAGCTAATGGGGCCTCCTGCCACTGCCGCGCTGCCGGAGCACAATTTCTGTTTTCATCCTGAAGCAAAGTTCTTAACCTGAAGCACTATTTCTGGGTTAGCAGAGTCTGTAACCTGAAGCGTATGTAACCTGAGGTACCACTGTATTAACATTTTGGGGGAGAGGGCACACCAGGCCACAATAGGAATGTGAGGCAGCATGCACACAGAAGTAAGTGATGCTGCCCATTGTATTACTCAGGAGCAACTAACTCACAGAGGCAAAGTTTTATTGGCGCAACAAACGACATTCATTTTAACTTCTCTTCTCATTGAAATAGGGGGCAGCATAAGGAAATGGGGGTCTCAGAAGATGAGCCCTACCCCACTGCCAAACCCCGCCTTGCTCATGAAGCTCTGTGGGTGGTCCTTGAGAGGTAACAAACTCCCAGGTGGTGCTAAAGGTTCACAGGTGATGTCTCCTGACACGATCTCCTTTTCAATTAGCCTCCCCTCCACGCATTGTAAGTCCCAACTGCAGAAGGCTGTACAAGTATCTAGGTGCATATAGCCCAAGGCATATAGTAGCCACATGCCCTTGGAAAACTGAAGGACAGAACCTGCATCCTGAAGCTTATCCATGTAAAACTCCAGACAGAGACACTGGTGGAGACCCCATCACCAACTCGTGCAAACTGGAGTTACTTCGTGAAGGAAAACTTCATGGACTCTGTCTTGAACTTCTTGGAACAACAGTGGGATACAGAAGTAAGAAGTCCATTGCCAGGTGGCATAAGCCCACAGTTCTCAAGGTGTTGGCTGCTGTTTCCTACAGGGGGAAAAATAATTTCTTATCTCTCTATAGAGAAGGGTAGGGAAGCTATTGTTCAGATGCAGTTTTGATTATCCATATAATCTCAGTGTTGTGGAAAGCTGCACCTGGTGAACTTCTTCCTGTCTTGCTGCTGTTGGGGAAAAGGTGGCAACCTTACCTGGGAGCTCCTGGAATGGAATGCAGGCTTTTGTCAGGGGTCACAGCATCTTTGCGTATGATCAACCCACTGGCTCATCTTGACGGGCAGATCAGATGTGAACTTTCCATGAATGTACCTGGAATCTGGGTGGGTGGGATGCTTCTCCTTTGCTTCTGCGTTTGGGGCTACTGTTGCTGCAGAAACCTAGGTCTGCAAGTGTCCTTGCGTCACCACCAGTGAAATCTGACCGAGGTTTTGATGGAGGTGTTGTGGCACTGACCTATCTGGTTTCTCTCCTGCATAAATAGTATTTACCAAGCATGACTCACAACAGAAAAATCCTAACAAAGCGATAATGAGCTCATATATAAGAAAGTGCAGTTACTATAGCATTTCAACTATGGCTTCAACAACTACTGACAAGTGTGAAGCATCTGGGGGAAATATCCTCCCTTTATAATCTCTAGGACAAGTAGTCCCCATAACAAGTAGGACGTTGGGTCCCAAATCTTCTTAATCTGGCTGCAATGTTGAATGCACCATACACCTTAAATCTGATGCCTCGACATCCAGATGAAGTTCACTGTACAGCTTAGCGTTTCATCTTCGTCTTATGATTAAGCAGGGTGATCTGTCTTCAATCTATCTTAGAGCATCAAGGTGTTTTGCAGCTACGGTATGCATCAGGTTGTGGGAATTGTTAATGTTTCAGAACAAAGGTGAATGTGGATGGAAGCAGAACAAATGATATGATAGCCATGTTCAAATATATAAAAGGATGTCACATAGGGAGGGAGAAAGGTTGTTTTCTGCTGCTCCAGAGAAGCGGACACGGAGCAATGGATCCAAACTACAAGAAAGAAGATTCCACCTAAACATTAGGAAGAACTTCCTGACAGTAAGAGCTGTTCGACAGTGGAATTTGCTGCCAAGGAGTGTGGTGGAGTCTCCTTCTTTGGAGGTCTTTAAGCAGAGGCTTGAGAACCGTATGTCAGGAGTGCTCTGATGGTGTTTCCTGCTTGGCAGGGGGTTGGACTCGATGGCCCTTGTGGTCTCTTCCAACTCTATGATTCTATGATTCTATGAAATGGAGGGATAAAGCCTGCTCTCAGGTATGGATGCCAGGAGTCCAATAGTGCCAAGAACTCTTGGATGCTGTAGGAGTTGTGGTCAATGAAAATACCACCCATTTGATAAAATAGGAGGTCTTCAGGATATTGATCAGCTTTTATACTCAATGTTTTTCCCTAAAAAAATTAAAATCTTCTCATGTTCCATGATGCTTTTATCTTTACTGAAGCTGTCCAAGGTAAGGAGATCATTTTTGTTCAATTTCATTAGCTTTTGAACCCCTTTTCTGTATTATTTCAGGCTGGAGATACGGGGTCACTTCATAACGCTCCCCAGCATCAATACAAAAACCCCCAAATTTCCAACAGATAACAGCAAAGAAGGGAGAGAGTTGGGCAAGGCATGCTCTACTTGATCTGCTCCTTCTACTTCCAGGTGACCAAAGCAGTAAGGTAAAGGAACCCCTGACCATTAGGTCCAGTTGTGACTGACTCTGGGGTTGCGGTGCTCATATCGCTTTATTGGCCGAGGGAGCCGGAGTACAGCTTCCGGGTCATGTGGCCAGCATGACTAAGCCGCTTCTGGCGAACCAGAGCAGCGCACGGAAACGCCGTTTACCTTCCCGCCAGAGTGGTACCTATTTATCTACTTGCACTTTGACGTGCTTTTGAACTACTAGGTTGGCAGGAGCAGGGATCGAGCAACGGGAGCTCACTCCGTCGCAGGGATTCAAACTGCCGACCTTCTGATCGGCAAGTCCTAGGCTCTGTGGTTTAACCCACAGCACCACCCGCGTCCCTCCACTCGCGACCAAAGCAGTATCTGGGCCTATTCAGAGGCATATGGCCTTTGACTGTGCAGGTGAAACACAACCATCATGGCTAATGTAGCCATTGATAGTCTTGTCCTCCATTAATTTGTCTAATCCTCATTTAAAGCTATCCAAATCGGTGACCATCACTACATCTTTTGGGAATCTGGACCCAAAAAGAATATTGTGAGGTAGTCCGAGTGTTCAGTGTTCCCTCTTTTAAATTGGCAAAATCAACTGCAAAAAATATTTGCTAAAAAGTCAAAGCCTAACTTCAGAAAGAGGTTGGGCTGTTAATGTTGCTTTCATTGATATCTGAGCAGATACTATAATTTTTATTTCCCATCTCTGTTCATCCTCATTGCTAAAACATATATACATTAACAACAACAACAACAACAACAACAACAACAACAACAACAACAATAATAATAATATATTA
Source organism: Podarcis pityusensis (assembly GCF_964106645.2). Lineage (NCBI taxonomy): Eukaryota > Metazoa > Chordata > Lepidosauria > Squamata > Lacertidae > Podarcis > Podarcis pityusensis. The sequence continues at coordinate 10,808,204 of NC_138026.1, forward strand.
CTTATACCTCACCCATCTGGCTGGGTTTCCCACACCATGGAAGCTTTTAATATTGTTACTACAGGGAGCTTGAAATACCCCATTCAAAAATCACATTTGACAAACACTGTTTCAAGTCAGCAAACGTTGACCTGATGCTAACCTTGCTAAACTGTCAATTCACAAGACAAGCAAAGGTTCTGAATCAAAAAGCACTGAAACATGGGAGCTTTCTGTCTTCATTTTGACAACACGCCAAAGAAATCACTTCTGCCTTGTTACCGCCAGTACCAAATCCATCACAGTGAAATTACAAAAAAAAAAAGAAGTTTTTAGACTGACTGAATCATCATTAAATTGTTCTGAAAGGAGTTTTCCCCACCCAGGAACTCATATAATAACGGTGGGTGGTAGAGACCTGGTAAAAACAGGGAAATTGTGGCCCTTTATCAAAAGTGACTGTACTAACAGCAAACAACAGCCTGCCTTTTCCATACCTCACAAGTCGTATTTGCATTGCAACGTTTTTCAGCTCTTGAGTTCAAAGCTCAATACATATACTCAAGGTGAAGAGATGTTGAAGGTGCCAATATGATTTCCGGTGCCTAGACTGTGGTAAAATCATAGGTGAATCTAAGAATGGGTCGAGGTGAGGAGAAGCAATGCTCACAGCACAGTGAAGTCAGACTCATTTAACTCACTTCCATATCAAACAGAATAATAATAATAATAATAATAATAATAATAATAATAATAATTTATTATTTGTACCCCACCAATCTGGCTGGGTTTCCCCAGACACTCTGGGCAGCTTCCATCAAAGACCAAAAATACACTAAAATGAACAGGGCTGCCTTCAGATGTCTTCTGAATGTCAGGTAGTTATTTATCTCTTTGACATCTGGTGGAAGGGCGTTCCACAGGGTGGGCACCACTACCGAGAAGGCCCTCTGCCTGGTTCCCTGTAGCTTTGCTTCTTGCAATGAGGGAACCGCCAGAAGGCCCTCGGTGCTGGACCTCAGCATCAGGGCAGAACGATGGGGGTGGAGACGCTCCTTCAGGTATACTGGGCCGAGGCCATTTAGGGCTTTAAAGGTCAACACCAACACTTTGAATTGTGCTCGGAAAGCTACATAATACCTGCTGCACTGTCCAGTGATTCACTTAGGTGATCTCAGACAAGCCTTCCCCAACCTTTCGGCATTGGTGGACTACAACTCCCTTGTGGCCATCATTCTTGGCCATTGGTCACATTGGTTGGAGGTGATGTTGTAGTTCACCAACATCTAGAGAACCCCAGGTTGAGTGTGGCTGTTTTAGACTCTGGACTTGGTAGACTAACTTGGCCCATCTCTTCCGATGGTAATGTGTATTACTTACGTCACGTACTTCAGAATGTGGTAAGCCAATCTTGCTGCATTTGGGGGAACTGCTGCTCATTCCTCTGCCCCAAAGACCTACCTTGACACCATCACTGCCATTGTTCTTTGACAAAGGCAGATCTAGGGGAGCACGACTGGCTTGGTTGTGCTGGGTGTGAGGCTTCTGCTGCAGCATGGACCGCAACTCTGAAGTCCAATGGAAGGCAAGTGGGGAGGGGGGGCAGATTTTAGCATCACACTGGCTAAACCTGGCTTACTTGGATAGCCAATGGCTATCAAGATCTTAACCTGAGATCTTTTCCAGCCCTGATTCTAAACATCCATTTAGCTGAACATAGCCAGGAATCAACCCGGGATCTTCTGCATACAGTTTTCTGCCACTGAGCTACTTGTGTTAGGTTATGATCACTAAAGCAACTAGATCAGTGCTGAGACGATGTTTGAGGGTATGTCTGAAAGCACTGTTAATAGCATCTGCATTCAATCAGTTGCCTTGTGGATAAACTACTGGTGTCTAGACAGGGGTAGCCAACAAGGTGCCCTGCAGATGTTGGACTACAACTCCCATCAGCCCCAGCCAGTCTGGCCAATAGTCAGGGACAATGGGAGTTGTAGTTCACAGCATCTGGAGTCTACCACATTGGCTCCCCTAGGCTAGACTGCCAAGATGTAAAGAATGGCCAAAATGGCGGAAACTGCACCAGCTTGTCCCCAAAAATTTGTCAGAAAGTTCTGTTCTGAGAAATTTTGACCCCACTCTCAAAAAAATGCAGCTCCCTCTATTCACTTCCCCTAAAACATGCCTAAAATGACACACCGATGCTCCATTCCTCCTGTGGTTTTTTTTTAATGGAAGTAATTAAACAGCTTCTCTAATGTCTCTTGCAGAGATGTGGACAGATTCTGGTGTAATTCTTCAAAAAAATACGTCTTGGAGGACCATTGCTGTTAACTCCCCATCTCTTCTCCCTTCCTTCACCCGAGTTGGCTACAGGAAGAATTTGATTATCTACAAGCTTTTAAGTACCTACGTTCTTTCCTGTCCACAACATCCGTGTCCCGAGGGGATTCTAAATGAATCAGGCGAGGCCCTATAAATCATGATCAAATGCATCGTCACCACAGTGTGCAATTCATTTTGAGCTGGGGGAGGGAAGCAGAAGAAATCTGAGGAACGACTGGGATAAAAGCACCTTCCTGAAAGATTGAGGGCAGATCAGAGATTACTTGTCAACTTGAGCTGCTGGCGCGTTATCTCATGTACACAGGCAACAGCTAGTAGTCCCGTGAAACTGCTTTATTCATAATGCTTAGATGTCTCCTCTAAGGACTTTTTTTTTAAAGTACCTTGTTTCTATTTATCTGAGAAGGGGTGGGAGGGAGGAAGTAACACACAGCGAACCCTAAGGGTTATTATGTCTATTTCCATAAAGTTCTTACTGAACACTTGCCTTGAATTAAAACGTTCCTGGGATGAAAGCAATTAGAGTGATTTGAAGAGAGGTGTCTGTGCTTTAGGTCCTTAGAAATTCTATACCTGACGTTTGCAAAAAGTATGTCGGGGGAACAACTAAAGCCCTCAGATTTTTGTCAAAGGAGTAAAAGAGGGAAATGACACAGGAGCGGAAGCCTGTCTTTATGCTTTGTCCGTCTGCAGAACTTTCTTGCTTATGTCAGGCCTGGTTTTTGATATGAGAGAATTCACAGTTCAAAGAGAACAATTTATGAAACATACATCAAAGGCTCTCTATCCCAAGTATCAGCTTATTACCCATAATTGTGAGCCGCTAAGATTGGAGTAGAAAGACATCAATATCTTACATACGCTGTTTTATAATCTTACAGCGCTTGGGCTAACTACGCTGCAAAACAGATTGTTTCCATTTCACAGCTGAGAAACTGAGGCATGGTCAGATAACTGCTGCATGCCTGAGCAGGAATCTGAGCCCAAACCCAAGAAAAGCTCTTTGTCTGGTTCAGCCTGTAGCTTCTCATGAGCATAAGTTGTGTCTTTTCTCAGACACTTTGCACTGAGTGTCAAAACAATTTCAGGTTAAGAACGGACCTCCGGAGCGAATTAAGTACATAACCAGAGGTACCACTGTAATTTCTTCATTAACAGAAAATAAAATATTCAAACGATGACCTGCACATTGCATAACAACAACTTCAAATAGCGTACAGATTATAAACAGTAACATAAAAAAGTTACATACCCAATCTTTTTTCAAATAGATAAAATGAAAAATACTCTGGAGCAGTGCTCATGTGATTGTGTAGTCACTGTTACTAACAACATTTTTTGAAAAATATATATGGCCAACCCCCAGGTGATACCAATAACAAGGAGACCGAGTTTAAAGACACAGTACAAAGTAACAGATTTGGGAAGGTGGCAGGAGGGCTCCAGGAGCCCATTGGAGCCTCACACTTCCTTCCCCAAGCTGGGAAGCACCTTTTCGCAATAAAAGGAGCTGCTTCTGTGAGCCCCATCCACAGGCAGAGCAAAATCAGGGTACCGATGGACAAAGGCAGAGCCTGTGATTTGGAACCGCAAACAGCCACAAGCCAATATGGCTTCCTACTTCAGACCTTCATCCTCATGCTTGTTTAGGGCTCTCAACTGGGTAACAATGATGCTCAGGAAGAAGAAGAAGATACCACCTTGTATCATGTTTTCTTCTTGGCCCTGACTTCTGTCACTGGAAGCATGTCAAGGACTTATTTGACGTGAGGAAAGAACTGATAGCCTAGTTACAGTAGGCGTAGTTGTGTTGTTTTTGCTTTTCCCCTTTTCCGTAAATATTGTGTGCCTTAGTTCACTTGATTGACCTATCAAAGTTGGGCATTGAGACATTTGGATTTGATATCCCGCTTTATCACTACCCGAAGGAGTCTCAAAGCGGCTCACATTCTCCTTTCCCTTCCTCCCCCACAACAAACACTCTGTGAGGTGAGTGGGGCTGAGAGACTTCAGAGAAGTGTGACTAGCCCAAGGTCACCCAGCAGCTGCATATGGAGGAGTGGGGAATCGAACCCGATTCACCAGATTATGAATCCACTGCTCTTAACCACTACACCACCCTGGAAAGGTTGGGACTTCTCCCTGCTTCTCTTCACAAGAAGACTGAGCACCTCAACACAGCTAGATCTAAGATTGCAACAGACCGGAGGCCTGTGCTTACATTTCATTTTTGCAAGTGATTCCCCCCCCCCCACCCCGCATTGTTGATATAACAGCATATGACAACATGCCGTTGCAAAACATTATAGAGAAATCATGCAAACGCCTCAAGGTGAACCCCAAACATACAAGGTGTGCATGGAAGACAAACTGGATTACGTGGGCAACGCACACCCAAAACGATCTTCAATACAGCCCTGTTCTATGAAGGAACTTATTTGAGAAAGCTCTGAAGAAGCGGGGAGGGGAGAAGAGGGGGAAACATTGGAATAACCTCGACGTTATTAACCCACATAAAGAGCAATCAATATAGCACAAAATGAGCAATGTTGATGTTGGCATCTACCAGAAAGAAACAGATCAAAGGCCTTTTGGCTACTCTGCTGAAAATGTTTCTTATTAGTTTGTTTGCCGAGTTTTAATGTAAGATTACATTTACCAGCTTACTACTGAAGCAATATTGTTGCCCTGGTCAGTAGGCCTTTTATAGCATGCTCTCATTTATTTAGCTGCTACTTTGGAACTTTGAGGCAATCGTTTCCTGCAGAAATGAGGAAGTTCTCTCCTTCCTTAAGGAGTTGATATTTTAAGGAAAGTGGGAGGTGGGAGGCGGTTTAGGGTTATTTATTGATTTGTACAGTTTCCAGTTCAGGATGACTGGGAGAGACCGTGTAATTGTAAAATCCGCAGAAAGGATGTAGTCAGCAAATACATTTTAGAGAAAAACAAACACCATAATGAAGAGGAAACCTTTTGATACTTTCCAAGGCACACTGACCTCTCACATTCATGCCACAGTGTTGCTGACCACCCTGCGGGAAATTGATAATCGGATGTAGAGACCATCTTGCGGCAATGCTTTGCGATAATATGCCCAATTCGACCAAGCGAAAAAGCACAAATGTCAGTCAACTTTTGGCAGACATTTAATTTCTGGTTTATTTAGTGCTCATGATGAAGTCAAATAAAAGATCAGCCAAAATAGGAAACCTTTCTAAAGAGGCGATGCTAAACACACTTACTAGAGAGCAAATCACAATGAACTCAGTGGGACTTACCTCTGGGTAAACATGCTCAGAAGTGCACTGCAACTCTGAAGTTTTCAGTCTCATTTTTGGAACAATATCAATTATATAGTGCCTCTAAGTCTTCCAAAAGAAAAGGGATGCGGGTGGCGCTGTGGGTTAAACCACAGAGCCTAGGACTTGCCGATCAGAAGGTCGGCGGTTCGAATCCCCATGATGGGGTGAGCTCCTGTTGCTCGGTCTCTGCTCCTGCCAGCTTAGCAGTTCGAAAGCACGTCAAACTGCAAGTAGATAAATAGGTACCGCTCCGGCGGGAAGGTAAACGGCATTTCCGTGCGCTGCTGTGGTTCACCAGAAGCGGCTTAGTCATGCTGGCCACATGACCCGGAAGCTGTATGCTGGCTCCCTTGGCCAATAAAACGAGATGAGCACCGCAACCCCAGAGTCGGTCACGACTGGACCTAATGGTCAGGGGTCCCTTTACCTTTACCTTACCTTGGGTTACAGACGCTTCAGGTTACAGACGCTTCAGGTTACAGACTCCGCTAACCCAGAAATAGTTAAGTTAAGAACTTTGCTTCAGGATGAGAACAGAAATTGCATGACGGTGGCACGGTGGCAGCGGGAGGCCTCATTAGCTAAAATGGTACCTCAGGTTAAGAACTGTTTCAGGTTAAGAACAGACCTCCGGGACGAATTAAGTTCTTAACCCGAGGCACCACTGTATTTATTTAGTTCCTTAAGACTCTGGGTGGAAAATGGGCCACATAAAAGTATAACTCCTATACAGTTCAAATAGAGGAAATGTATCAAGTAATTGCTGTTTCCTCTTTCTATCACTTTTATTGAAATTCACCACCTTCCCACCATCACCCCAAACCAGCCTGACAGACCATGTGGACATGAAGTTGCAAGTTCCAAAAATGTACTCCCCACTTCCCCCTATACCCCACAATCAGGAGCCCTGATCCTGCAGGATAAGAATACGGCCATGAAAAAAACCTCAGGCAGTAGCATGTCAGACAGCAGCAAGATAAAGAACTGCTCAGGTCACCTTCATACTGTCCGAGTTTTGCGCGAAGGATTCAGGCGCCTACAGGATTTTTAGGTTTGTGAATTAAAAGACAACAGCATATTCACACCTTATTTAAAGCACATCATGGCTTCAGCTCAAGAATTCTGGGAGCTGTAGTTTGTTAAGGGTGTTGGAAGTGACAGCTCCGTGTGAGGAGGAAACTACAGTGTCTGGGAAGAGTCATGTGCTTTAAAAGAGCGCTGAAGATGTTTTAAACGTATAGTGTGGATTTGCCCTCTGTCACCCTGGTGCAACAAATCTACTTTAAAAAAGGGGGGACTTTTTGCTACTTAGCCGTACGAGCGCAAAATATGGTCTGAAGCTCAACATCAAAAAAAAAACAAAGATCATGGCCACTGGGCCCATCACCTCCTGGCAAATAGAAGGGGAAGAAATGGAGGCAGTGAGAGATTTTACTTTCTTGGGCTCTGTGTTCACTGCAGATGGTGATAGCAGTCACGAAATTAAAAGATGCCTGCTTCTTGGGAGAAAAGCAATGACAAACCTAGACAGCATCTTAAAAAGCAGAGACATCACCTTGCCAACAAAGGTCGGAATAGTTAAAGATATGGTTTTCCCCGTAGTGATGTATGGAAGTGAGAGCTGGACCATCAAGAAGGCTGATCGCCGAAGAATTGATGCTTTTGAATTGTGGTGCTGGAGGAGACTCTTGAGAGTCCCATGGACTACAAGAAGATCAAACCTCTCCATTCTGAAGGAAATCAGCCCTGAGTGCTCACTGGAAGGACAGATCGTGAAGCTGAGGCTCCAATACTTTGGCCACCTCATAAGAAGAGAAGACTCCCTGGAAAAGACCCTGATGCTGGGAAAGACTGAGGGCACAAGGAGAAGGGGACGACAGAGGATGAGATGGCTGAACAGTGTTCTTGAAGCTACCAGCATGAGTTTGACCAAACTGCGGAAGGCAGTGGAAGACAGGAGTGCCTGGCGTGCTCTGGTCCATGGGGTCACGAAGAGTCGGACACGACTAAATGAATAAACAACAACAACATTGAATGCAACTCCTACTCTGTGAGGGACACAGGGAGCTGCTATAATATCAAGAGTCCTTCTTTCTCTCCCAGAGAAGCAGCCTTTAAACCCTTTAGTACCATCAATTTGCAATGGAGTCTAATGACTGGAACTGGTGAAGATGTCTTTGCACAGTCCAGGAATGGGTTTTGCTAGTGAGCTGGTGGGAAGGAACGGAGCCAGGCAAGAGGTTTGCAGGTGTGTGTGAAACAGATGTGAAAGGAAGAGGGTGGAGCACTTAAAGGACCTCAAATACCCCTTTGCCCGAATCTAGATGTGCAGCTGCAGATTTCAGGCAGGCAGCTGAACGCCAATATTTCCATATGCTCAGCCATCAAACGGATGGCTGGCAATGCATTGTGGGGAGGAGAGAATGAAAGGAAGAGTTTGTCTAGGGCCAGCATATATATATATATATATATATATATATATATATATATATATATGCCTCTGCATGCAGCCATTTTGTCAACTGTTTGCTCACACATAATAATTATTTTTTGTGCGTCTGCCCCTGGGATCCCAGTGCTCTTGTGTGGAATGTGACACTCCTAGCAATAGGTTTAATAAGGAAATGAATTAAGGCAAACAAAAGGGCAGTGATCATTTGCAAGTATTTGCATCTGGTCGGCAGGGTTTTGGAAAGCATTATCCAGTCGGCCTCTTGCTTTGAACGTCTGATGTTATTACAGTGTCCAACATGAAGCCTCCGTTTCTAAAGTACACTAGATTAATAGGACCTTAAATTGAAACCATGTTGGCTCTCAGTGGTAATAAAGCTTGTCGGAGGCCAATGCTTCACTGTGAAATGAAAGCATTCTTCATGCAGCAGTCGACAATGCAGTGTAGACTGGGCCTTGTTCCTTGGACTACTTTGCCTTCCTAGAAAGCAATTGTGGTCACAAAAAACTCCCTTTAAGCCTCTGAGGTCTGCATGCTCTCCAACATTTCGCTGATGAAAATAGAAATGTCCCATTTAATAATAATAATAATAATAATAGTAATAATAATAATAATAGTAATAATAATAATAGTAATAATAATAATAATACTCCACCATCGAACTGGCCATTTACTCTGGGCAGCTTCCAACATATATGGATACATTTAAATACATTAAACATTTTAAAATTTCCCTATACAGGGCTTTCTTCAGATGTCTTCTAAAGGTTGTATCGTTACTTCTTGGCTTGAGGGTTGCATAACTCCATAGCCTCCAACATTTCTCAAATGAAAATAGGGACGTCCTAAGGAAAAGCGGGACATTCCAGGATCAAATCGGAAACCGGGACAGGTTCTGTAAATCCGGGACTGTCCCTGGAAAATTGGGAGGGTCTGGGTCTGAATGACATTCAGAAGGTTGCATCCTAGAGGATCAAATCAACAGTCCTTGATAAACAACACTACATCATTCAGCGATAGGAAAACTACCATCAAAACTATTGGTTTTATGGGGTATGTGTGTACCCCACATGGTCAATAAACGATCAGACCTGAAGACCTCAAACACACACATTGACCAACGATATCTGAGACCATGGTATGGTTTTTCATTGTTTTGACGGCCTTTCCCTCATTCAATCAACTTACATTCAATCTCCTTCACTGGACTAATCAGGTCTTCAGCCCTTTGGGGGAAGGCTGCGGTGGTAGGCCACAAGGTCCAAGGATCAATCCCAGAGACAAACTCAAATCGAGAGATCCACCCATCCCTAGTTCCTAATCACTTTCACTCCAGGAATTAGGTGCAATGGAAAAAGAAGGCAGTTCTTGAGCCTTGTTCTGCTTTTTGAGAGAGATGGCTGGTTAGCTGGAAGTAATGATGAGATAAATGTGGAGCTTGAGGAACTCTGCAGTTCAAAAAGCATCACTCCTTTAATTTGGATGCAGCACGAAACACAGTTTGTCTCTCCTGCCATTCCCTCAATCATAATAAAACAAACTTGAATTCAAGAGGGGGGGGGTAAATGCCACTAAAAGGGGCTTGCTAGACACAAAATGAGGGACGCGGGTGGTGCTGTGGGTTAAACCACAGAGCCTAGGGCTTGTCGATCAGAAGGTCGGCGGTTCGAATCCCCGCAACGGGGTGAGCTCCCGTTGCTCAGTCCCTGCTCCTGCCAACCTAGCAGTTCGAAAGCACATCAAAGTGCAAGTAGATAAATAGGTACCGCTCCGGCAGGAAGGTAAACGGTGTTTCTGTATGCTGCTCTGGTTCGCCAGAAGCGGCTTAGTCATGCTGGCCACATGACCCAGAAGCTGCATGCCGGCTCCCTCAGCCAATAAAGTGAGATGAGCGCCGCAACCCCAGAGTTGTCCGCGAATGAACCTAATGGTCAGGAGTCCCTTTACCTTTACCTAGACACAAAATAGATTTTTTCTGGTCTCACCATAATTTGAATTTTACACATTTTCCATGTATTCCTGCAGTAAAATGTGCTTGTGTGTGCATGTGTTTCAATTTATGTCCTGAAAGATGCCATTTTTTAACCAACACAAAAATTCAGAGCCATACATAATCCAACAGATAGCTGCATATAAGCCTGAGACCGAGAAATCAGGTTGGTATACACAAATGTTCTTCTCCATCCCTCATCTGAACTGAAGCTTTTAAAAATATGTGTCAGAACTCATGGGGATGAAAATGCCTGCATACTTGCATCTGTTCATAGGCTGGTGATTTTCACTACTAGTGAATGTCCCATTTGCACAACACCAACAGCCATCACACAAGAGGGGAATAAATGGACCTCAAAAGGTCATGGTGCACTCATACGGACAAGAACAGATCTCAAACACAGAGCCCTCCTTGCTGGACTATATGCCCCTTCCTGATTACTTGAGTTGCCACAGAACTGACTCCTGAATTGGTCACATGGAGAAGCAAGCTTCTGCAGACACTTGAGAAAATGACATGCCAGAAGACTGTTGACATGCCGAAGACCAGTGAAGAGAACAGTCATGTCCTTTACTAATCAGACACTCCATAACACATCCTCACAGAGAATGAAATCAGCGAATGGCATCTGAGAGACACTTTGAACATACCACCACACTTCAGAGATCAAAGCAAATGTACCATGTGTGAAGCACCAGAAGGAAGTAGCAGCCAAGTCTACAAGGCATGCTGGAACCTGCCCACAGACAACCTGTAGCTGGAGACAACAACTTTGTCCATAGATAGAAAGGACTGAATTGGGGGTGGGTACTAAGGGATGCATCTGATGAACAAGGCTCTCACCTACAAGGCTGATACTACTATTTTAAAAACTGCCTCCATCTGTATTACAAAATCAAGCTGTTTCAGGTTCTTGGCCAGAATTTTGAAGCAATCACACTTTTAAAAAGCTTCCTTTTCTGAAGATCTGGATGGGCCCACAGGTCACCTGGTGACAGTCTTCTCTGCTGCATTGAGACCTACGGTATTTGTGTTTCTATTTAAATTATGGTAGTTACATATGAATTAGCACATAAATGTGTTAATTAGCATATGCAAATTTCATGCAAATCTGGGTGGTTTTCTTTCCTTTTTTTAGGTTGATCCATTTCCTTTTTTATTATGATGATGTGTAAATAGCCACCCTGGGAGTACAGGTTTCCTTATGAATCTGCAAAGATTTCTAGGTAAAGGTAAAAGGACCCCTGACCGTTAGGTCCAGTTGTGACCGACTCTGGGGTTCCGGTGCTCATCTGGATTTACTGGCTGAGGGAGCCGGCGTACAGCTTCCGGGTCATGTGGCCAGCATGACTAAGCTGCTTCTGGCGAACCAGAGCAGTGCACGGAAACGCCGTTTACCTTCCCGCCAGAGCGGTACCTATTTATCTACTTGCACTTTGAGGTGCTTTCGAACTGCTAGGTTGGCAGGAGCAGGGACCAAGCAACGGGAACTCACCCTGTCGTGGGGATTTGAACCGCCAACCTTCTGATCGGCAAGCCCAAGGCTCCATGGTTTAACCCACAGCGCCACCCACGTCCCTCGCAAAGATTTCTAGCACTTTGCAAATGTGACATGGGAAGAGGGGCTGCTATTCAAATGTGGGGAGGAGTTATGCAAACTGTTGGGTATGCACAGAGACCCATAGAATTGCCTCGATGAGCTCTCTGTCTTGTGTGTGAGGTTTGGAAATGACTGTTAAAATGGATACAACAAAAAAAGCAAAAATAAGTTATGTCATTGACACACGCAGCACTCATCATAAATATATGCAACTTTAAAAAATAGCACAGCCAAACAGCTTGGTAAATGGGATCTCTGATCACAGGCTTTCTGCTTTCTTTTTCTTTAGACAGCCAGCACTGGTCCTGAATCTCGTGATCTTTGTCTACAGAAATATGAGCTCGTTTGAAGAAAGGCAAGGTTGTTACACAATATGACAACCCCTGTCAGCCTTCCTCCTCAGCCTGAAGACCTCACATCTACCTCAGCCCTGCGCTAAAGCTTTACCCTAGGATGGCAGACTTGCTGAAAATGCTTTTCTCCTTGCCAGAATGAAAGAAACAATGCCAAAGATCTAATCAGGTGGTAACACAAAAGACTCTTAAGAGATGTTATGTACACGGGAAAGGGTAATTCTGGGGCCTTCCGTGCCAACTGGCTCTTTAGCAAAAGAAATGCAAGGCTGGAAAGTGACTGGATTTTCAGCTAAGCTCAGTCATTCTACCCTAAAGCTGCAATCCTGCGCACACATACTTGAGAGCAAAATGGCATTTCCAGACAGCCTCTTAACTGCCTTCTTTTTCTTGTCCCCTGGAGCAGGAGATATGGGGAACAATGACGACAAAGAGGTGCATTTTTTAAAAAGTGTGAAAGAGTGGGTGATTTGTGTATCTGTGTGAAAACACAGCAGACTGGAACTTTTGCAACACAGAAAAAGCACCACACGGAATTTTGATGGAATGCTCTGTGCCTCAAATGGACCCAGTGTGGTGTAGTGGTTAAGAGTGGTAGACTCATAATCTGGTGAACCGGGTTCATGTCTCCGCTCCTCCACATGCAGCTGCTGGGTGACCTTGGGCTAGTCACATTTCTCTGAAGTCTCTCAGCCCCACTCACCTCACAGAGTGTTTGTTGTGGGGGAGGAAGGGAAAGGAGAATGTTAGCCGCTTTGAGACTCCTTCGGGTAGTGATAAAGCGGGATATCAAATCCAAATGTCTCAATGCCCAACTTTGATAGGTCAATCAAGTGAACTAAGGCACACAATATTTACGGAAAAGGGGAAAAGCAAAAACAACACAACTACTCCTACTGTAACTAGGCTATCAGTTCTTTCCTCACGTCAAATAAGTCCTTGACATGCTTCCAGTGACAGAAGTCAGGGCCAAGAAGAAAACATGATACAAGGTGGTGGTGGGGAGGCAGAGAGAGAAATCTTGCCTCTGCCATGAACTCAGCAGGTCGCTCTTAGGTATCTGAGCCCCTCCACCAACAACACAGGGATGGTGAGATCAACTTGTACCTTGAAGCATTGCTGCAAGGAGGGCTAAAACAATATCACTTTCAACCACTAGAACTCAAGCACTCTATAAATTTGAATGATCATTGCCATTACATGATGCTTGTAATGCAATGCCCTCAAGTTTTCAAATCCACAAGGTTCTTTGTGTGACTGTTCGGCATTTTTATACGCCTCTTAAATTGGAATCTTTCTGATCTCTATTCCAAATGCCTTTAACAACATGGACCCCAGCAGGGCAGAACACAAGAACCAGACCACACTGTTTTATGGCCTTGCCATGCTGGCAGCCAGATTATGCCAACACAATGTTACACCAAGGTATCCTTGGCCGGCCGGCTGGCCAGCCTGTGTCAGGGACTGGGCAGAGGAGGAATGGTGGAGACCACCTCCTCAGCCTGACCCTTCCAGAGAAGAAGAAGAAAATTGAGAATTACAACAGGGGTTTGAGGGAGATCACAGTCCAGAGGCAGATGAGGGGAAAAGTTGGGAAATAATGAGAGAGGAGGAAGAAGAAGCACCAGAGGGATGACAGCTGACCGACACAGTGTCTTTAGAAAGCATTCCAGACCCCCCCCTCCCAAAACCCGGCGAGCATTGAAAGTAGGAGAGCAAAGAGCTCAAAGGCAGAGGGGACTTCTCAGCACTTGTAGTGATGATGCATGAAGGGAGAGTGGAAGGGGGTGGAGACTCACTCAGAGCAACGCCATTATTCCAAGATGCTTCATTTCTAAGCCTCTCTCTGTGAATATTGAATAGAAAGCAGTGGGTAAGAACTTTTCCTTGTCTTATCCGTTCCTGGCAACCTGCCATGGAGGTTGGATCCTCTGCCGCCTGCCTTCCTTCCTTCCTTCCTTCCTTCCTATCCCACCCTCCCTCCCAAAGGAGCCCAGGGGAATAAACACACAAGCAATAAAATGATTCATTTAAAAACATCAGTAGTTACTAGCTGCAATGGGTATGTTCTAGCTCCACTGTCAGAGGCATTATTCATCTTGATCCCAGTTGCTGGGAATCGCAAGAGGGCAGAGTGCTGTTGTGCTTGTTAGAATTCCTGCATCATGATTGCAGTCATGGGGTTGTTGTCTTTCACATGTCGGTGTATGTCTTGACTCCACAGAGTGGGACGTGACGGAGACAGGATGTTTGTGTTACTGTGTTCCCTGAAGTGGGACTAATGTCCTTTGTTCTTTTTCTCTTTGCTGTCTGATGCTAGAGAGAGAGGGAGCCATGTTGCAGTGCTCCATGTGTGTTTATATGTAAATAAAGTAGATTAGCCAAAATGCCGAGTCGCTGGGGATCTGTCACGCAATGCTGCAAAACTCTGTGGATCCCTAAGTGTGCCGGTGTTGGTTGGCATCGGTTGCTGTGATGTTCGGGCTGAAGAAAGCTTATGAAGCTCCCGAACGCTCGACCAGGAGGGAGTCCCACACAGTGACACATCTCCAATATGTGCCAGTATAAAGAATGGTTCAGGGTGGGTGGGTTTACAATGGATCCTCGAAAGCTCCAGCTGAGTTCTTTTTGGCATAATGTTTACTGTTCTTTTCCCTGTTTCCCACATCTTTTCTTCCTCCTGCCAATATGGCAAGAACTTTGTTAACCCTTTTGCCACCACGTTTCCCCCCCAATGATGCAGGTGGAATTTATTTATTTATGCATTCATTCGTTTCATTTCTGAATGATCTTTCGTCCCAAAGGAGCCCAGGGGCAACATAACAGCAAAAATTGAGCAACGAAATACATCAGATAAATAAAACACATAAAAATTACTGTAAATAACTGTAAAATATCAGGGCAACCCCATGTCCAATTGCAGCTGATATATCACACTGCAGTGCCTCTATCCAGAGCAGGTATTGTGGGAAAGACATGGTTGTCAGTGTGACAATGCTGACAGAAAAGGGAGAGGCAATAGGCGGAAAAACCTCCGTCGTTGCCACTTTTCAGGGACATCTCCCTGCTATTCTGAAAAAATTGCAATTTTTAATCCTGTCCCCTGAAGATGGATTGCCTTTACAACACCCTCAGTACCTGCAGAATGCTATGAATACATTGCCAGAAGAACATTAGACCCAGGCTTTAATTTCAAGGCAGGGACTACCTTTTCCTAGCGCAGACTAACTCTGCCCACTGCCAGATGGAATGTGCGCCAACCTGCTTTTCTGGGGGAAGGCTGCTAATTACAAGTTTAATTCTGCTTTGTTTTGAAAGTTCCAGGTGTCCAATCCTTTTATGACGAACACAACAGGCCTCAATCCAGGTGTGTGCTGGCGGACAACGATGGCTCAGTTGGCAAGCTGCCCATCAGATGATTCAGTTCTGATATTGAATAATGACTTGGAGCAACGTGAGAGGAATTTGCTGGGGTCAACATTGAGATTTCCAAAACAGTCATGTGTAAAGTTGAGCCTTGTGTGGCTGGATGGGAGGCGGGGTGAGGAGCAGAGTACATACCAGTGACTATCCTGCTCTTATTGGATGACTCAATTCTGTAATGAAGAATTCAGGGGTAACAGAGAGGGTACCCATACAATGCGTAGCCAGTTGAGTCCAGTTGCATCCAATTTGACTGATTTTCCAAAGAGATGAAGTTTGATGAAGTCAGAAATGAGCTTCATGCACTTGCAATGCTGGCTGAGAGAGAGGAGGGGGTAGTTGAAGTTCCTGGAATTTAATTTGGATTAAAATCTGGACTAGAGACCATGCCCTTTGAATATAAGTGCTGGGAGGAACCCTTGATGGTCCTGGAATGACCCTTGAGCCAACCTCTGGTGGGGATTAAAACATTTCCCAATGGCCACAGAGCTTCTCCATTGCTTGTGATGACTATGCCCAGGAGAGTAGGGAGGGAGAGGAGAAGGAAGAGAGACCAGAACTTGTTCTGTCCCCTAACTGTATCAGGAGTAGCTTCTGCCCCAAACAGGTAATCTGTGCTGGGAGGGAAGGGAGGAACAGTTGGAAGATCAAGTGAGTAGGTAGGTGACTTACGAACATTGGGGCGAGGTGAGGATATTTATAGCAAGAGCAATAAAAAGAAATTGTTATTTAGGGGAATTGAATTTAATTCTAAATTACCGGTATATTCTGGAAATGTGGGAGATTTCAAGGGGTCAAGAAAAATGGATGTACCATGCTATATTAAAAGCTAAAAAACTTGTTTTGATGAATTGGAAGAGCCGCAAAAAGATTATTTAACTTTTATGCTGATATTATTTGATACTATTCTAATTGATTGTTGAATGTTACATTTTTGATGGAGGTTGCCTATTTTAAAGTTATGTTTTATTATCACATTTTTGTATTGTATTAGATTGTTATAAGATGTACATTTTTTGTTTCTTCAGCTTGTAAACCGCCTTGAGTATTGTAAGATAGAAAGGCGGTATACAAATTAAAAATGATGAAATGATGATGATGATGATTCCATTGAGCACATGGACAGACTCGCTACATACGAATGAACTGCATGTTGACGCAAAATAAGAATGGATAAATATGAAGAAATCTGGAACGAATATTTAAGCGATAAGGCGGATAGTGGTTGGAAGTAGGGGGAGGAGAGAGAGGTGGGAAAATATTGTTTAAAAAGGTGTAGTCATAGATATTTCAGTGTATTCAGATCTGAATTGTCAAATTGCGTTATTATTGCTATTATGGTTTTTGTTGCATGTGTCTTTTGCAGCTGCTGTTTGTATTGAAAAAACGATTAAATAAATTAAAAACAAAACAAAAACATTGGTCTGACCTGGGAAATAAACAGAGCTGTTCCAGATTACATTGGAAGTAGCTCAGTTTATTTTCTGAGCCAGCCCAACACAAGCGGTTGGGAGCTAACCCATCTCTTGACCAGGGAGGGCTGGAGTGATGGTGTCCCATTTCAAAACAAACAAAGTCGATTGCAGCTTTTGGTTGGAAGGAGGTGGGGTTAACCCTTTCCCTGCGCCATTTCCCTGATTAAAATCTCCCCAGCTGCTATTTGCCCGGTGGGATAACACAGAGGTACCATACACTGGTGGAAGAACGGGGGTGTGGGGGGGGGAGCGCGCCACCCCCAGCACCATCGGGGAGGGGGTACCATCGCAGCAGCCCCCCCGGACACGCACCGCACACCCCCCACCGTGCCAGGGCTCTACCTGCTCTCCGCCCCCGGTGCAGGAGCATGTAGCTTCGCCACTGGTACCATAACTAATTCCAAAGTGTGAGCACATCGCTGTAAGCTGTGAAACTGCCTAAGTGTGCTACATTGCTATCTGGGACAACAGTGTACCAGTCTAAGATAGGAAGCTCACCCCCCCCCCCCGTTTTATTCTACTGGTGGTCTCAATGACAGGTGTTTCACAAAAGCACACCACAATCTTTTCCCTTCCCAGAATAAGATTGTCGTATAGTAATATGGATTTAAGCCAATAAGAAAAGAGATGAAGATAGGAATTTGAAGGAGTTAATTTTATTAGAAAGACGATCTTGGAGAACTGTTACAAAGGTGTCACAATGAAATTCAGTTGGGGGGGGGGAGTCAGATAACAATGAAAGTTAATTTGGATTTTAGAAGCAGTAAGTGTTTTTATTCTTCTTTCTTTTTTCTTTTAGTATTGTAATGTGTCAGGGGTTCAGGAGCAGAGGCAAGGGCAAGGGAGGAAACAGAGAGCGAGGGGGAGGAGGCAGAAGAAAAGATGAGTGATGACGACGACCCGAGATCTCCGAGTCTTTCCAGTGAATCAGAAGATTCACAGAAAGGAGCACCAGTGGCCAGGGCAAGGGGGGAGCCTAGGGGGACACCCCAGGAAGATAGAGCCAGAGGGGACTCAGAGGGGAGCAGTTGGAAATCGGGGTCAGCGTCAGCGTCAGAGGAATCCCGGAAGGAAGAGACCCCGGGGGGCAGAGGGACCCAGAGAAGAACAGTCAGGCGGAAAAGGTGGAGCAGGGCTAGGATATTAAGTTGGTGTACAAGGGGCGGAGACTCAGACGGAGCTTCGCCGATCTAACCATTAGACGTAGGGTTGCACGCAGCAGCTTGAGAATGGAAACTGTAACTCAATAAAGACTTTTATTTAATGATCGCTGGCTAGCGTGATCCTCTGTGAGCTAGGATCTGGAAGCAACTCTGACATAATGTGTTTCGTTTTGTGTCTTTTATATGTTATATTTGTCATAAATGTGGAAAATCAATAATATTTTTTTTGGAAAAAACCCCCAATCTTTTCCCTTCCCCTGCCAAAACCTCTGCAACACAACAGCGGGGGGGGGGGGGGGAGCTAATCTCTGCTTCTCATAAACAGGCTCTTTTGTACTAAGTGCAAGAGTTGAGATTACACGAATGATCTTCTAAAGTAAGCAGCGAATACTCAGAAAAGTGTGGACGTGAGCCTGGTGTGTGGGGGGTTTTGTGTGTGTTGGGGGGGGAGAGAAGGGCGCTCTTGGATGGTTACAGGGCGGGTGGAGGTGGCATGGAGGAGAAGGAAGACATGGTAGCTGTAAACACTCCTGTTTCCTTGACAAAACACTATAGCCCGCCTGCAGCCTGTTTGCCTAAGGAACCTCAGATGCCTGCATGAGGAACCACCCAATCAGAGCCTGTGGGGGGCTGGCTTGCCTCCCTCTCCCCTTGGCTTCCTACCTCTTAAGCTACTCAGGAGGCTGGTCTTTGTGTCCTCAACTAGCCTTTCCTCTCCACCCCAGGCTGCTCTAGCTACCTGAGAGAAAGCAGTTGCTCATCTTTGCAAAATTTAGCTTTCTTGCAGCTGGGAATTCTCTGACTTCAGTCATATATTTTGGAGAGGTGAGTGCAGGTGAGAGATGGGGGAGTTGCGTGTCGAGGTCCCCAAGCCACCCCCCAATAATTCACACATCACACATCAATTTTTGTTTAAGGTTTTTGGCATGATTTTGGCCACAACTTTATTTAAATACACACATGTGAGTGGTTGCTTAGGCATTGGTTACGACTAGCTGTCCTTGCCCCAGGGACAGAACTGACTTCCGGATTCCAGCGGAAGCCAGTCAGGGAAACAATATTGGGGAGAAATGAAGCTGGGAATCAGCCCCTCACTTCTCACCCGAATGCTCCTGGGGGCTTGCACGGTCCAAGTCCGATGCCAGGGACTTGGATGAAAGTATGGCAAGCCCCTGGATTCCTTTAACGGAATTCCCTTTTGGCACCACCTTTGGAGGGGTAGGCACTTACGCCTCCACCAACCAATTTTAACCAATGCCTAACCGCTAACCTTACAAGTTGTGATGATTTGCTACGCAGTAGGCAATAACCAAATGGCACCAGCCAATCAGCCAGATGGACAAAATTCCTACCAGGCCCCTGCCTCAAAAGCAGATGACCCCATGACAGGCATATAAAGGTCAAGCGAACACCCCTCCCCCCAATACAGGGAGGGTGGGCGGGTGATCCGGTGCAAGAAGCCAAGAGGACGCACAAAGCTGGGCGTCCAGCATTTAAAACCTCTGACCCCTCCTTCAAAATTGGCAACAAGCAAATCTCCCCAGCGACCCAATTAACCAATTCACTGCCTGGGTCTCTCCACACATCCGCCCAGCAACAATGGGGTGGCCTGTATCTACCGCAACACGTGCTCTCTGCTAGGGAGAACACGCTTTGTTGTTCTTTTGAGTCCCTGCAAAGGCAGTAAAGATGGTCAGGAGAAACCGGGAGGTATCTGCTACCAGAACAACAGAATTTACAGACCTTTGGACTCAGGCATAATCAAAGAGAATAAGCCTCCATTGTGAAGGCCCAGCTCAGCTCTCTCCTTTGTTCCTTCCTCCCCACCTCTCCCCCCACTTCAGCACTGCAGTAATATCATCTTGTCAATCCTGAGACTTGCTGGCCTAGTTCACAGCCACTGATGGATATTCAGCCTGTGAACATGCTAAAATGGCTTGTTTCTGTTGATATATGTCTTTCTAGGATCCTGTAATGGAAGAGCAAATAAAAGGAAACCTTCAGGAGCCCAGATTGTCAGCAAAGTCCTGTTTTAACTCCTAAATGTCCAGAGCTGGTACTTAACCTTTTCTTTCTCGTTTTTCTTGCAACTTACTTAAAGGGAAAGGACACATATTTTTCTACACCATAGTTTGCACACTTGTTCTTTGATGTGTTCATGGTCAAATGATGCAAAAAAAAACCTCCCCCAAAGCAGTGGGTTTAAAGAGCATTTGTTGCTGCTCTTTCAAATAACCATATACCGTATTTTTCGCTCTATAAGACGCACCAGACCACAAGACGCACCTAGTTTTTGGAGGAAGAAAACAAAACAAAACAAATATTCTGAATCTCAGAAGCCAGAACAGTAAGAGGGATCACTGCGCAGTGAAAGTAGCAATCCCTCTTGCTGTTCTGGCTTCTGGGATAGCTGTGAAGCCTGAATTCGCTCCATAAGATGCATACACATTTCCCCTTACTTTTTAGGAGGGAAAAAGTGAGTCTTATAGAGCAAAAAATACTGTGCTCCAGCAAAATAACCATATACATTCAGAAACATAGGAGGAGATGTCGTCCCTATATAGTGCTCCTGACCACCACCCTCCTATTTCCCCCCCCTCAAACATGGAGGTATAAGCCTGCAATGATGTATTGCAGAGATCATTGAGAACTCAATAGACTTTACTTGCTTTCTGCCCATGGACTTTTGGGGGGGGGGGCATGTTAGGACAGCAGAATGGCAGCAGACCACATGCTTTGCATGGAGAAGTCTCCTGATTAAATCTCTTGCACCCCTTCTTAAAAATTTTCTGATAGTCTCTTTGGTGAGTAGACAGTACATGGTTATAAGAAGTTCTCTGACTTAGTAAGAGGCAGTTCATGACAAAGGAGGACTGCACAGGCTGAAGTTAAGTGAACATAGAGATGTCAGAGAATTCTTGTGAAAACAGAAATGGGAATGGAAGTTATCAGCGCTCACTTATTGTCCAGTGCAGCCTTTCTCAACCTGTGGGTCCCCAGATGTTGTTGAACTACAACTATCACCCCTAGCTAGCAAGGCCAGAGCTCAGGGGTGATGGGAGTTGTAGTCCAACAACATCTGGGGACCCACAGGTTGAGAACCGCTGGTCCAGTGTCTGGGATGCTGTTGTTTTCAGCCTGCAATCAATATGTAACAAGGCATAACTGATATCTTCCGCCCTCTCCCCAGTATGCATTGCATTTCATTTGCACTAAATTGAATTGTATGGAACAATTACACAATTACTGATGCAAAATAATGCAGACAGCAAGACGAATAGCACAGAAGCTGAACTGCAGCGGACTGGAAACAGTGCTGCATTCAACAAATATGGAGTAGAACAGAAATCAGTGCCTTCTTATAGCCGTTAAGTGAGCATCATCATGATGTCCCTGGTGAGCAGGTTCTCACTCACACTGTTAAGACAACGGAAGCTCAGGAGAAATGGTTATCCTCAGCCTTAGCATGAGTGGAAAACAAAAGGGGAACACTATTGAATAACTATTGATTGATGGTTGAGGATCCTTATATTCTGCTTTATAACTCCAAATATATCTCAAAGTGGTTTAAAAGAAAATGTTCTCAAAATAAAATCACACTCAAATCTGGTTTAAAGGGACCCCTGACCGTTAGCTCCAGTTGTGACCGACTCTGGGGTTGCGGCGCTCATCTCGCTTTATTGGCCAAGGGAGCTGGCATACAGCTTCTGGGTCATGTGGCCAGCATGACTAAGCCGCTTCTGGCGAACCAGAGCAGCGCACGGAAACGCCGTTTACCTTCCCGCCAGAGCGGTACCTATTTATCTACTTGCACTTTGATGTGCTTTCAAACTGCTAGGTTGGCAGGAGCAGGGACTGAGCAACAGGAGCTCACCCCGTCGCGGGGATTTGAACCGCCGACCTTCTGATCGGCAAGTCCTAGGCTCTGTGGTTTAACCCACAGCACCACGCGTGTCCCTTCTCAAATCTGGTATAGGAACAAGAAATGGCATGGCATCACAGCAGAGATATGCCTGAGCCCTCAACATCTCTCTACTGTGGTAAGAAACATAAAGAAGTCTGAATTCTAGCCAAACTGATGAGGCCGCAGGACTTACTTTTCTTCTTTGGGCATCAAGCTCTAGACATCCAGCATTGACAGATTACATTCTAAATCTGTTTTTATGATTATTACAGTAGAGAAAAGGGCTCTTGTGTTGTACTGTACAAGCAAGGCCTGCCCCAAAGACCTTGTCGTATAGGCAGACTCCATAGACAAAGGACTTATTGTCACCCTTATTTTATAGAAGGTGAGCTGAGGCCCCAGAGCATCGAGATGAAGAATTCCAAGATGATTCTGCCAGGCCCCCAAGTCTACGAAGCGTGCTTTGAATGAGGGGAGGCCACGGAGATGCTGAAGGATAAAATGGTCTCCCTGTCAAGCCTGAGCGATCAGAAATATACTGCAGCCAAAGACTGGTCCATGGCTGCTGATAAATACAAATTAATATGAAGGTGCACTAGACAGAGAGGAACTTCCTTAATGAATTGCCAAGTCATAGGGGCAGTTTACACATCACTCTCGTGAATCAGTCTTGATGACTAGGAGATGAGGCACCAGAGACATCACTGTACTGAGTCCTCAAGCATGGAGGAGTCTGTAATTTTAAGTTCTCTAAGTTTCTCATTTTCCCCATCTGAAATTCAGTTTGCCACATTTCCACAGCACTGAAAAGTAATTGGTCTTTTAGTGCAGCCTTTTCCTAGCAAACATAGTTTTGTGTGTCGTTTTGACTACAATTTTTTCAGGCACTTCCCCTAATATGCATTTTTGTATGTTGTTTTCACTAATTTTAATGCACATTTCCTCTCTAATCTATGCATTTTTTGTATGTATTGTTTGTTGGAGAACTGCATTACAAAATTTAGAGACGTGCAGATTTCAAAGGACAGCTGTCTTTTGGTTTATATACTGGTTGGGTGAGCACAAATCAAGTTGCATCTCATTAAAATGCAAACAAAATTGAACTACCACATTCTAGGTACTAGCATCACAAATGCAGATACACAATCTCTGCACACTCTGCAAGCTGGCCCTACCAATAGGCAGAGGGAGGCAGCTGCCTCAGCCAGCAGGTGCTGAGGGCAGGGAGGTGTTGAAGGACAAGGTGCTATGAACCCTGCCTTCTACACCCCTAAGCCAGTCTGCTGCTTTTGGCTACAGTGGAGGATTCTTTCCCAGTGTTGAAATAAGTCATCTGCCAGTTTGGTCAGCTTCTGCATATTGAATGAAGGATGCTACCTTGGTCTCAAGCAGAAAAATTATTGTGCCAACCCAATGGGATTGGGCAGTCTATGGGGATTCTCTGGGGTTGTGAGCTGTCTTACAGACTCTTATTTCTGGTGGGATTGTTTTCATTCCTCAAGTGGGAAATGGAGGGGAGATTGTTCCAGGCATGCAAGGAGTTTGGGAAGAGTTAGCTCCCACCAGATGCCTACAAAGGCCACAATTTCGTCATCTTTGGCTTTGAGTTTAGAACTCCTGATGCACTGTAAGACCTGGTATCTTTCATGTGTTGTTCACAAGATCTTTATGTGCTGTTCACAGGTCCATCCCATCAAAGCAGACCTGCTACAAGGTTATGAAACAATCTCAGGAGGAGAGTGTTTAGCTAGGGTAGTTAAAAAAAAAAAAGTTTTGAGAATGGGATTTGAGTTGTTATGATTAAGAGTTTGGTTAGATGGGGCTGATCAACTGTTCTAAGCACAACAGCTTATCAGGGATGTGCCCTCGCATATCTTCTTCCCCCCCTGTGAACCACACATAGAACCAGGACAATCAACCAAACTTTTGTGTTAATATATTTTTTCATAACACAGGGATGAAGCATATGTACACCTGGTGGTGGAGAGGAATGTTAATGGCAGCAGGAGGATAACAACAGGTGTGGGACGTGGGAGTAGGGAGAGGCTATGACTCAGGCGCAGGTGTCATGGAGGAGCAGGCCCTAAAGCAAAAGTGAGGAGGTATTGATCTTTTCCCTTATGAGTAAAGTGAGTGCTATGAAAAGAGGTAAAGGGCTTAAGGGGGTTAGTCTCCCTCTAAAATCATGGGATGGAGGGCCTTGCAGTGTTTCTCAAACTTGGGTCCCCAGCTGTTGTTGGACTACAGCTCCCATCATCCCTGACCACTGGTCCTGCTAGCTAAGGATGATGGGTGTTGCAGTCTAACAGCAACTGGGGACCCAAGTTTGATAAACACTGGTGGTGGTGGGGTTAAAGGCGATAGTAAAGTAAAGGTAAAGGGGACCCCTGACCTTTAGGTCCAGTCGTGGCCGACTCTGGGGTTGCGGCGCTCATCTCGCTTTACTGGCCGAGGAAGCCAGCGTACAGCTTCCGGGTCATGTGGCCAGCATGACTAAGCCGCTTCTGGCGAACCAGAGCAGCGCAAGGAAATGCCGTTTTACCTTCCCGCCGGAGCGGTACCTATTTATCTACTTGCACTTTGACATGCTTTCGAACTGCTAGGTTGGCAGGAGCAGGGACCGAGTAACGGGAGTTCACCCCGTCATGGGGATTCGAACCGCCGACCTTCTGATCGGCAAGTCCTAGGCTCTGTGGTTTAACCCACAGCACCACCCGTGTCCCGTAAGGGGATAGTACCCCCTCTAAAATCAAGTACTCCCTCTAAAATCAAGGGGGAAGGGAGTCTTGCCCTTGCTTCCTGTTTCATACATTCGGAGGACCAGAACAAGTAATAAGATATTGGATGTGTAGTTGCTACTAGACCCCTTGATATGTTTGTTGAAATATGTTAAAACGATATCACCAGAATGGTCACAAGATTCCTTTTTACTAACCATGGTAACTGGAAGATTAATACTGGCTAATGACAAGAACAAAACCAAGTAAGAATTATTGGGTTAGAAAAGGATGGGGGCTCACTTCAGTCACACTTAACAGTTTGTTGAAAGATCAAGGAGTGTGTGAGTGTTTGGAGATCATTTGTAGGTTATATATTAGTGGGGGTCTTATTCTAATGTAGAATTTATATATATATTATTTTAAAAACAGAGACTTTTTGTAATTATTGTTTTCACATAACATTTGTTTTTATTAAATGAAGATATGACGTGGGGGAAACTGGAAGTATTTGAGATTGCCCTCTGGCCATGGGACATTTTCATATGAATGCATACTTTAATCAATGCTGATGACTCGTCCGCAGGCTCAGACAGTTTAGAGATGCACCATCCAACAAGTTGAAAGATTAACGTATATGGGAGGAGAAAGTTCAAGTGGATTTTGATTTAATATATAATTTGGGGGTAACTCTTACTTTCCCCGTCTCGTGTTCAGCCCTGCTTTCCCTGTATCTACTGTTCTCTGCTAGGATACATCTGACATGGCTGCACAGGTTGTTGTTTTAAACATGCAGTTAAAACATTTACACACACCCTTTCCACCCCCTAAGGCCTTCAAGCTGGCTAAAATGTTTTAGAAGGTGACTTGAAGTGGATCCAGTGCCCATCTCACTGCCACAGTTATTCTTATTTTATTTGTACCCTGCCCATTTGACTTGGTTACCCCAGCCACTCTGTGTAGCTTCCAACATATATAAAAACAAAATAAAACATTTAAAAAACTTCCTTATACAGGGCTGCCTTCAGTTGTCTTCTAAAGGGAGAATACAGTGGTACCTCAGGCTACATACGCTTCAGGTTACAGACTCTGCTAACCCAGAAATAGTGCTTCAGGTTAAGAACTTTGCTTCAGGTTGAGAACAGAAATCGTCCTCCGGCAGCGCAGCAGCTGCAGGAGGCCCCATTAGCTAAAGTGGTGCTTCAGGTTAAGAACAGTTTCAGGTTAAGTACGGACCTCTGGAACGAATTATGTACTTAACCTGAGGTACCACTGTAGTTACTTATTTCCTTGACATCAGATGGGAGGGCGTTCCACAGGGCGGGTGCCACTAGCGAGAAGGCCCTCTGCATGGTTCCCTGTAACCTCACCTCTTGCAGCAAGGGAACCGCCAGAAGGCCCTCAGAGCTGGACCTCAGTGTCTGGGCTGAATGATGGGGGTGGAGATGCTCCTTCAGGTATATGGGGCCGAGGCCATTTAGGGCTTTAAAGCTTAACACCAGCATGCACTTAGGTCTTTAAACCTACAACAGCTCTCCTCCCCTCCACCACCATTGACGGGATAAAATGCAGTGCTAATTTGTCCATGATGTATGCTGGCACTTTTGGGCTACGGAAGTGATCTATGTTTGCATTCATGTTTTTTAATACAAATTGGAGGGTATACCATGGGGGGAGATACTTCTTTGTACAACCCTTAAAAAGGTAAAGGTAAAGAGACCCCTGACCGTTAAGTCCAGTCACGGATGACTGTGGGGTTGCGGCGCTCATCTTGCTTTACTGGCTGAGGGAGCTGGCATTTGTCCGCAAACAGCTTCCGGGTCATGTGACCAGCATGACTAAGCTGCTTCTGGCAAACCAGAGTAGCGCACGGAAGTGCCGTTTACCTTCCCGCTGGAGTGGTACCTATTTATCTACTTGCACTTTGATGTGCTTTCGAACTGCTAGGTTGGCAGGAGCAGGGACCGAGCAACGGGAGCTCACTCCGTCATAGGGATTCGAACTGCCGACCTTCCGATCGGCAAGCCCTAGGCTCAGTGGTTTAGACCACAGTGAAACTCTTAAGTGACCTTGATGGGTAGCATTTAGTTGTGTGACCCCTTGCACAGAACACCTTTCAGCCCATGCAAACACGTGCCTAATAGCATCTTCTTTGGGGTATCAGCATTCCGTCAACCAATTAATCACACTTTCAGTATGCTGCAATCTCGCAGTTCAATTACCTTCTAGCTAAGTAGTGCTATTCAACTGGTCCTCTTGCCCCTGGAGATAGGGCATATCTTGAGATTAGCCAAGATCCGCAGTAGGCCCTCATTTAGCATGAGGGGCTAAGAATAGTTTGGCCGCCTGGAAGGGAACTGACACAGGCTCAGAAATATTTTATCGCTAGGCACAGGAACAGAAGGAAATCTTGTCATCTGCCACCTGGTTCCTTTTAGCTCACTGTCTCAGGTTGAGACGATCTGACAATTTACCATTTCTGGATGGAGGGTTCAATAGTCCACTGTCAACGGGGCACCGATGACAGACGGTAGCTGGTGTTCTTTGATAGCTTGCTTTTGGAAGGAACCATACAATGGCTGGCCAATGGGAATAGGTTGGGGAACTGCAGAGGAATGGAACTGATTAACGCCTTATTGTTTTCTTGCAGCCGCTGACTTGATGAGGAATGACTTGCCGTCCACTTAGCTCAAAGCTTTGGAACAACTACCAAAAAAATAAAGACAGGAGAAAGTGCTAACAAGGGCATTCGCCAGAGCCTGCTTGTCTTATTTGTTCAGTCGGACTAGTTCTCTGAAATTTCCCTTCTTATTCACTAACCACCAGGTGGGGAATTTCAAGCCTGGGGGCTAAACATGACCCCTCAAGGCTTCTGTTTCTGGTTCTCAGGTCTCTCTCATCAGGCTGGAATATAACCTTTTGCTTGCCTGGATGGAGAACAGAGAGAGGTGCATAAAGTAGCTTACTGTGAAAAGCTAAAAAATCACACTAATTTTTGCATCCACTTTTTCCTCTGCCTAGCAGGCTGCCTAGGAGAGAACACGATCGTCTGTCTGGAAAAGGATCCCCTGCCATTGTTTTATCAGCACAATCTCAGGAAAACCCAAAGGGTTCCATCACCCTTCCCTGCCACTCCTGTAGGAATCCCATGCCTTTGACAGGTGCCCCACTTTTATTTCTTATACTTTTATCTTTACAAATTCACCCATGAAGCTTAAGGCCGCCAAGACCACATAACACCGGTCTTGAAAGACCTACATTGGCTCCCAGTACGTTTCTGAGCACAATTCAAAGTGCTGGTGCTGACCTTTAAAGCCCTAAATGGCCTCGGTCCAGTATATCTGAAGGAGCGTCTCCACCCCATCGTTCTACCCAGACACTGAGGTCCAGCACCGAGGGCCTTCTGGTGGTTCCCTCACTGCGAGAAGCCAAGTTACAGGGAACCAGGCAGAGGGCCTTCTCGGTAGTGGCGCCTGTTGGAATTGATTTATTGGTTTGGCGTGACCCCCGCTAATTGATTCACGATCCACAATTAGCTCTTTATGCCCGGCGCGCTTCCTCCGAGCTGCGCCACTCAGCTCCGTCTTCAGTAGCTCTCCAGTCACGCCTCAGCAGAGTTGAACACAGCGGTGAAACTGTCACGTAGCTTCCACTTAGCTTCCGACAAACACACAGAGAGACCAGGTTTGTCTAATATCAGTTCTTTATTCCGACTTTCCCCAGGAATCTCCTGGGCTCACAGCAGCCATGACAAACTGCCACCTTCTCTCACAGAGAACCAGAGAGGAAGAGAGACGAAACTCCTCCCAGCTTCGAAAGCTGACGTCAGAATGCTGAGGCATCATGGGAACAACTTAACCTGTTAAGTTCCAAACCCAACACCCCCTCTTGCCGAACCATTCTGACAAGACCTTTTTGAGTTCAACCCCTTCCCCTTTGCCTTGTGCCCCTTCCCGGCATCTTTCCCAGGCACCTGTTGAACCCCTTCAACATTCCCAGAATCACACTGTGCGACACTTTTCCACGCACTTGTGACCTGATACCCTACTGACCCATTTGGGCCAGCAGTTGTGTCTTCTCCGTCAGACTCTTCCCCCTCTGACTTGACACCCTGTTTGTGAGCTTTCTCCATTACGCTAACTGGAGATGAAGCCTCACACCTGGACACTCCTTTCACAACCTTTGGAGATGCCCAGACCTGCCCTGAACCCTGATCTTGGACCTGGTCCCCATCACCGGGTTCTGAACCCTGATCTTGGACCTGGTCCCCATCACCGGGATCAGCCTCTGGCTCCCTTTCCTCCTCAGAATCAGACAGACATTCTGAGAGAAAATCAGAACCATCCCTGAGTCTTGAACACCCACCCTGTTCACAGAACTCAGCCTGCTTACTGACCAGCAGCTTTGTTTGATCACCCTCTGGGTATGCAAACTTCCACCCATTGGTTGCAGGATCATATCCACAGAAGATCATTGCCTCAACCTTTGGACCACCTGCCCCAAAGAGCTCAAAGGGCTCTTTGGCTACCCTCCCAAACCCGGGAAAACCATGTACCTGTGCACCCTTGCATGCCCTGCACCCTAGGGACCTCCCACATTTCCGGAGTTTGTACCCTTTTGTGCACCTGTGCAGCTTTTGCACATGACTGGGAACCTTAGCACACTGCGCCTGTGCTTTTCCAGCATTCCCACCACCCTCCAGAGGTGACTCCAGAACAAAGAGATTGTTCTGCCCCCTTTTTACGTTGGCCACTTGTTTCCCCCCAACGTAGACCTCTAGCTCCTCCTGTAAAGGAGAAAGAACATGTTAGCCACAGCAGAAACCGACTTTCTCATTCCGTCTGCTAACATCACAGTTGTGTCCTGTTGAAAACAGCCCTGCAGTTCCGCATTTCGCCAGCAGGCTCGCTTAGCAGGTGCTGACCAACAGCAGTATCCAACACCCAGCGCGTCACCGTGTCCTGGCTGGAGTTGTTCTTCACAGTTGCCATAGAAGCAGTGATAAGAAAACAACCCTCCCCAGCGTCTGAACCACGTCTTTCCCTTGCGTTCCCACGCTGGCCTCCTCTCCGAGACTGGTTCCCATGAAAACTCAGCTGGTTGACCTTGGGACCTTCCTGCCCAGCTGTCTCCGCTCTCCATGGGCAGCAACGACGAACTCCAGTGGAAAAACACTGCCCGGGGCTCCTCCCAGCTGGCTTGGCCCTCCTTCTCCCGGTAAAGCACTCCTTGCCAGCTCCGCCCCCTCTGGCCTGGCTCCCACTGCGGCTTTCTGGGAACCTGCTTTGTTGACATTCCACTCCAGCACGCACAGTGGAAAACTTTTACACTTGCCTTTGGAATCCTTCGCCCCCCCGATCTGCTCACTAGCACTCCTTGAGGCTAAAGCATCAGGAACAGGGGCTCCAGCCATCTCTAGGCTTTTCTCAATACTTCTTCAGGGCTCTGGCCTCCTGCTGAAGCTTCACAGCACATCTCAGCAGCACATTCCCAGACAGCCCTTGCTCAACTTCTTAGAGTGAGCTGTTGAAACGCAATGTCCTCCAAGACCTGGCTGTCTGCCATTGTCTTCCGTTCTCCCAAGGGGCCCCAAGCTGTACTCACAGATTACAAGCTCCTCCGGCACCCATCCGTGGGGAAACGATTTTCCAACTGCTCTCTTAGCTCCGCAGCTCTCCTTTGCCTCTTAACACCAGGCAAAAACTCCTGCCAGCGACTTCAAACGCATTCCGGCACTTCAAAGCGTTCCTGTGACAGTTTTTACGATCGGTGATTAAGGGTCCATAACCTGTTGGAATTGATTTATTGGTTTGGCGTGACCCCCGCTAATTGATTCACGATCCACAATTAGCTCTTTATGCCCGGCGCGCTTCCGCTGCGCCACTCAGCTCCGTCTTCAGTAGCTCTCCAGTCACGCCTCAGCAGAGTTGAACACAGCGGTGAAACTGTCACGTAGCTTCCACTTAGCTTCCGACAAACACACAGAGAGACCAGGTTTGTCTAATATCAGTTCTTTATTCCGACTTTCCCCAGGAATCTCCTGGGCTCACAGCAGCCATGACAAACTGCCACCTTCTCTCACAGAGAACCAGAGAGGAAGAGAGACGAAACTCCTCCCAGCTTCGAAAGCTGACGTCAGAATGCTGAGGCATCATGGGAACAACTTAACCTGTTAAGTTCCAAACCCAACAGCGCCCGCCCTGTGGAACGCCCTCCCACCAGATGTCAAAGAGAACAACAACTACCAGACTTTGAGAAGACATCTGAAGGCAGCCCTGTTTAGGGAAGCTTTTAATGTTTGATGTATTACAGTATTTTAATATTTTTTTTGGAAGCCACCCAGAGTGGCTAGGGAAGCCCAGCTAGATGGGCAGGGTATAAATAATAAATTATTATTATTATTATTATTATTATCATTATTATTATTATTAGGCAGCAAAGACAGTTCTTCCCTCAATTTTATCCTCATGGCAACTCTGTGAGAAATGTTCACTTGCTCTTAGACAACCCAGGGTTTCCCAAACTTGGTTCTGCAACTATTTTTGGACTACAACTCCCATCAACCCTTGTTAGCAGGACCAGTGGTCAGGGATGGTAGGGAATGTAGTCCAAAAACAGCTGAAGACCCAAGTTTGGGAAACCCTGGTGTAACCTAAGAATGTTAGAAGAGCTTTTTTAGGTCAGACCAAAGGCCTATTTAATTCAGCATTCTGCATCCCACTGTGACTTCATTGGACAACTCCGGATTCCATTACTAAGAGAGAGGGACAGAAACTTCTCCTTGTCCGCTTTCTCTGCACAATGCATCATTTCATATCCCTCTATCATGTTCCTCTGAACTAAAAAGCCCCAAATGTCTGTTATCCATCTAGATTAGAAAGGGCAAGGGCAAATCTTCCAAACTGCACTGCTCTTTTGTTCTTTTATGCTCGCCCTCTTCCAAAGAAGCCATTATAAAGAAATTACTGTATATATGTGCCAACTTTGAAACAATGCCACTTCAAAAGCATGACTCCATGCTGACATGTTTCCATTATTTTTATACTTATGGCAGCTAGAATTCCATTGCACCTTTGCTCTCCCGCCCAAATAACAAGGGTAATTTGTTCCCTTCATTGAGATGCCATTTTTCAAAAGGAGCCTAATTGGAAAGGACGGGTAAAGTTTTTCAAGTGGAAAAGTAAACAGAAATTACCTCTATAGCAATGGTTATAAAAACATAGTGGCTTCCCAACAGTGGAAGGGCTTTTAAAGATGGCATCTTCCAATAGGGTTTCAAGTCAAGCTGATTAGCATGTCTAAAAGTCTTAGATAAAAGGTGTCCCTTCAAGGACCTATCTGCATAGGATTTCCCTCTACGCGCATTTTTAGGACCTGCAGCAAAGTAGCTAGAAGATGGAGGTGTCAGGTTCAATCCCTCTTATCTCCAGGCAGGGCTGGGGGTGTTTCTGGTCTGAAACCCTGCTGCCATTCAGTGTAGCCCATTCTGAGCTAGATGAACCAGTGATCTGACATGGTGTAAGGCAACTTCTTATGTACATCTTCTATTATCCGATATTTCTATGCCACAGTTGGTTTCTGGGATGATTTTCAAAAACTTATCTGAGATTCACATCAATTCCCAGCTTACAAAAGCATGCAGCTTCCATGTCCCCCACTCCCTTCAAACACAAGCTGACTTTTGTAAGATTTTATTATGAAACAGCAACAAAACAAAAAAACAAAATTCTTGGGAGAAGAAAAGTTGTCAGTTCATCTATTAACAGAAATGAGCAAGTGAGAGTCTCTCCCCACAGGTATGGTTGTAGTTCATTATTACATTTGTTTTGCAAATAAAGTCAAGCAACAGATGGTTTTAAAAATAATCTGCTTCGTTTCTGTCCTCTGATCAAGTGTTGGGGGGACCAATAGCCCTGCAGGCCGGATCAGACCCACAGAACTTTGCAATCTGTCCCTTCCTACAACACCCCTCCAATGTACCTAATCTCCCTACAGCAGCAGGACAGACTTTCGGTCTGCCTTCAGAAGCGTGTTCCCGCAGGCCTTCTCTTGCCTCTTGCCTCTGCCCATTCCTTCTCTTCTTCCCAGAGAGGTCAGGCTGAAAGAGAAGAGGGGAAGAGGCCTGGGAAAAGGCAAAAGAGGTCGAGAGACAGAGGCTGGAAGAACACAGAGGGAAGGGCTTCTTAAACAGGCCATGGTTGTGTGGCAGTGGGGGTGATTGTGAGGAGGAATGAGAGTGAATGAGGTATGCAAATTGCCTTGGACTGACTACTTTGGGTTCTGGGCCAGTCTGCTTCTGGCAAACCGTCCCCAGAAAGTTATCACAGGATAACTGTTGCCCTGGAAAAAGCCTCCAATCTTTTGCTTTAGAAGCACATAGTAATTTTGTTCGTGCCTTGGGTTGCTTCCAGATGTTCTGTGTATTGAGTATTTGTCTTGATTTGTTTGTGGGGAGGTTATACAATACTGGCTGTTCATTGAGCATTAATTCTGATTTATTTGTTGGGGGGGGGGGGGGAAATCCATTGTCACCTCAAGCCACGGTTATCCTTCACCCTTTCCCAGTGCTTTTCCTGTCACCTTTAGTACTGTCAATATCAGTTTTGTTATGGGTGTGGGTTCGTTGTACAAAAGGGCGACCAAATCCACTTTAATAACACAACCTGATTTTGCTGGCATGTGACTGAATCCCACTTGCAAAACAGCAAGTCCTGGAAGTGCCTTTGGTCAGTGCTATGGTCTATAGCTATTGGTACTAATGGTCCACTGAGAATTTGAGGGCACTGTTGAAGTTTGCCGATGGATACCCCATCACTAAGGGATGTGGGTGGCACTGTGGGTTAAACCACATAGCCTAGGATTTGCCGATCAGAAGGTCGGCGGTTCGAATCCCTGCGACGGGGTGAGCTCCAGTTGCTCGGTCCCTGCTCCTGGCAACCTAGCAGTTTGAAAGCATGTCAAAGTGCAAGTAGATAAATAGGTACCGCTCTGGTGAGAAGGTAAACGGCGTTTCTGTGCGCTGCTCTGGTTCGCCGGAAGCGGCTTAGTCATGCTGGCCACATGACCCGGAAGCTGTATGCCAGCTTCCTCGGCCAATAAAGCGAGATGAGCGCCGCAACCCCAGAGTCGACCACGATTGGACCTAATGGTCAGGGGTCCCTTTACCTTTACCTTTACCCTATCACTAAGTATCCTAAACATACTTTTAAAAATGCAAAAGTAATATGGCAACTGGCTAGGTGAAAAAGGCCAAGGATTCAAGGTTTTAGAAAGAAAGCATAGCTTTGTTAATTAAAGTGTTGCTGTTGTTGTTTTTAAAGAGATACAGAGAAAGTGTGCCTTTTTAGAAACAAGTTCTGCTTTCACTGAAACCTTTAACTGCCTCTGCAAGGTATTTTTAAAAATTAAAGGCAGAAAAACCCCTCCCCTTGCCCTTATATGAAGCCTGATTAATTTTCCATGTTTTCAATAGGAATGAATTTGTCATTTATATAAATATTTTGTAGGAAGACAAATCTCTTTAGGCAGACAAAATCTCCCAGCGATTCTAGGATCCTCATCCATCATCTTGAGGTTTTTCAGCCCAGAGGCAAAGTATGCCGCCAAAAGGGTGTATTTGCTCTGGGCTGGCTCCCAAAGGCTTATGGCACACCAGTCATGTCCCAAGATTTACCCTCCTAAGGCAGGGGCAGCGAAGTTCCCTCGCAACTCACAACAAGAAAACAGATCTCTGTAGTAGTGTTGGGGAAGTGAGAAGAAGCTAGACAGGGACACATTCAGTTCAGAAAGTGTGCTGAGGGTTGTTGCTTCATAAGAAAAGCCCTGCTGGATTCGACCATGGGCTCATAATCATAATAATAATTTTTATTATTTATACCCCGCTCATCTAGTCCAGCCTCCTGTTCTCACAGTGGTCAGCCAGATGGCTATGGCAAACCTGAATGCTGGAGTCTTACACAACATGCACAGCTAACCTGCACAATTTGCTGCTGTGGAAAGCGTTGGCCTACAGCTGTTATGCGTTTAAGAACAGATTCTTAGACAAATCTGTTTCCATTGTGGTCCTCTGCCTTTACCAATTGCTGGCAAAGAGTTGCTGTAAGTTGTTTTGACTTTTGAGGGTACCCCACTCAGATAACCACGCTTTTCTGTTTGGTTCCAAGGGATGGCCACAGTGGTACAGTGGTGCCTCGCAAGACGAAATTAATCCGTTCCGCGAGTCTCTTCGTCTTGTGGTTTTTTCGTCTTGCAAAGCACGGCTATTAGCGGCTTAGCGGCTATTAATGGCTTAGCGGCTTAGCGGCTATTAACGGCTTGCGGCTATTAACGGCTTAGCGGCTTTAAGAAAAAGGAAACAAACTCGCAAGAACTCGCAAGACGTTTCGTCTTGCGAAGCAAGCCCATAGGGAAATTCGTCTTGCGGAACGACTCAAAAAACGGAAAACTCTTTCGTCTAGCGAGTTTTTCATCTTGCAAGGCATTCGTCTTGCGGGGCACCACTGTACAGTGGTACCTCAGGTTACATACACTTCAGGTTACATACGCTTCAGGTTACAGACTCCGCAAAGCCAGAAATAGTACCTTGGGTTAAGAACTTTGCTTCAGGATGAGAACAGAAATTGTACTCCGGCGGTGCGGCAGCAGCAGGAGGCCCCATTAGCTAAAGTGGTGCTTCAGGTTAAGAACAGTTTCAGGTTAAGAACAGACCTCCGGAACGAATTAAGTACTTAACCCGATGTACCACTGTATATGAATTTGGACCCAAGTAGCGGGTTTCCAAAAAGAGTTTAGGCGTTGCTAAGCAGATAAAGTTCAGGTTTCTGCAAGATGGAACAGGGTTAGGTTAGGCAAGGCAAGGCAAGGCAAAGCAAAGGCCAGAAAATATAAGGCAAAACAGAAATCCAATATTAAGGAGCACCCTGGACAGCTCCACAGGAGCTCAACCTGGAGACTCATAGGAGCAGGGCTCAAATGTTGCTTCAGCAACAAGCAACTTCATGCTGAGCCTGATCTGGAGCTGCAGTTCAATCCAATTAGCTCCATCTTCAACAAGAGAAGCCTATTCAGTTAAAGGGGCATATTAGGCTTTGTTACTGACTCTGATTCATTCTTTAAGAGTCCCTATAAGGATGTGGATACGAGTGATCCAGTTGACCACATAGACTTTCATATATTTTTTTTAAATGATATTTATTAACATTTCAAAAGAAAAAGATTACATTAATAAGAAAATTAACAATAAAAAGGAAAAATACAAAATACAAAATACAAAAAAGAAAAAACAGTTAAAAACAATTCCATCTTTTCATCACTTCTCTTACATTTACTTGTTTCCCGGACCTCCTCATACCTCCCTCTTTTGTATTCCAATTCAATTTGTTAGTCCAGCAATTCCTTTCCCTCCTTTTTAATCCTGATCTTTAATCTTGATATATTATAACATTAAATTTTTACATATTAAAAACCAATTTTTCCCTATTCTTTTATACCATTACAGCTAGAAACCGCTTAACTTCAATCCGTCATCATTCTAACATTCATTAATTTTACAATATTTCTGTAAGTAGTCTTTAAATTTCTTCCAATCTTCTTCCACCGACTCTTCTCCCTGGTCTCAGATTCTGCCAGTCATTTCCGCCAATTCCATGTAGTCTATCATTTGACCACATACACTTTCAAATTAGATTTTGATATTGTGCTTCACCAAAGACTTCAGAGTAAGCTTAGCAGTCATGGGATAAGGAGACAGGTCTTCTTAATGGATCAGTTAATTGGTTAAACAAAAGGAAGCAGAGGGAAGGAACAGATAGAGAATTGTCACAATACAGAGCTGTAAGAAGTGGAGTCCTCCAAGCATGTTTGTTGGAACTGGTGCTTTTTAACTTGTTTATAAATGATCTGGAGTTAGAGGGAACAGTGAGATGGCCAGGTTTGCTGATGACACCAAATTGTTGTGGGGCAGAAACAAAAAAGACTTATGAAGAGCTCCAGAGGGATATCTCCAAACTGTGTGAATGGGCATTAAAATGGCAAATATTATTCCATGCAAGCAAGTGATAAGTGATGCACATTGGGGCAAGAAATCTTAACTTCAAAGGTACCTTCTATCATATGTGGTGGGATTGTGAGAAGGTAAAATCCTAGTGGGAAATGATATATAATGAATTGAAGAAAATGTTAAAAATAACTTTTGTAAAAAATCCCAGAAGCCTTTTTATTAGGTATTTTAGGTTAAGACATACCAAAAGAAATGAGGACTTTATTTATGTATGCCACTACAGCAGCAAGAATGTTGATTGCACAAAACTGGAAGACTGGAGAAATACCAACTAAAGAACAATGGCAAGAGAAGTTGATGAACTATGCAGAACTGGCAAAAATGACAGAAACACTAAGAGAAAAAGACAATAGAGACTTTGAAAAAGAGTGGGAACCATTCATATTATATTTGCAGAAACAAAAAAAGGCAATAGAGTTGATGGCAGGATTTAAGTAAACATTCACATTATTAGCATCAGAAAATATTTGAAAGATAGTGAAATAAGATGATGTATTTAATTTAATTTTTATGTTTTTAAGGTTTGATGTTATGTTATTAATAACTTTTTCTGTTGAGAGATAGCAAAGCGGGTGTAAATAGAAACAAACCAGAAACGCAAGTTGGGGGAAGTCTTGGAGGGGAGGGAGGGAGGAATATATAGCAAATATATATAGGAATATATAGCAAATATTAAGAATTTGAGATGTATGTAATGAATGAAAATGAAAAACGAATAAAAATGTCTTTAAAAAAATATTAAAAAAAAAAGCTTAACTGCACAGAGGGGAAGAGGTGCTTCAGAAAGTTGTTTGGGATACCACTCTCTGAAATGCCTCGCCTCTCCCTTAAACACAGCTGAAGTGAGGTTTAATGGTGGGAAGATGTGCTTCTGAGAGTGGTTTGGGGTGAGCTGAGAAGGGAAAAGATGCGGAGGTTCGGATGAGCTGTGATGGGATAGGCAAGCGGGTGGGTGACACGGAAAAGGAGGGCAGCTGGTCAAGTGTGGGGAAGGGAGGTTGGCAAATTATTATTATTATTATTTACAGTGGTACCTCGGGTTAAGTACTTAATTCGTTCTGGAGGTCCGTTCTTAACCTCAAACTGTTCTTAACCTGAAGCACCACTTTAGCTAATGGGGCCTCCTGCTGGCGCCGTGCCGCCGGAGCCCGGTTTCTGTTCTTATTCTGAAGCAAAGTTCTTAACCTGAAGCACTATTTCTGGGTTAGCGGAGTCTGTAACCTGAAGCGTATGTAACCTAAAGCATATGTAACCTGAGGTACCACTGTATTAGATTTATATGCAACCCTTCATGATAAGATCTCAGAGTGGTTCACAGAATAAAATAGGTTGGCAAAGGGCGTTGAAAGGTGATGGCCGGGTTGACAAGTGGAGCAAGAATAGGTAGCAGCTCCTAGTCATAAACAACAGTCCTCACAAACTTTCTCTTGATGCTGTTTTGCCTGGAAGAAGCTATTAATAGAAGGTGTTTATTTTCTAGGTGAGACCCAGAGGAGAGGGGTGAAACATGAATGGTTACAGAGCACATGTAGGCACGCTATTTTTTATTTTAAAAGGGCATCCCTCCCTCAACACCTTCCTAGCATTTCACTAGGTAGAGGTATTAGAAAATAGGAAATATAGTATGCAACAACAGCAGCAAGAATACTCATTGCAAAGTATTGGAAGACACAAGAGCTACCCACTCTGGAGGAATGGCAGATGAAACTGATGGACTATATGGAATTGGCGGAAATGACTGGCAGAATCCGTGACCAGGGAGAAGAGTCGGTGGAAGAAGATTGGAAGAAATTTAAAGATTACCAACAGAAACATTGCAAAATTAAAGAATGTTAGAACGTTGTTGGATAGAAATTAAGTGGTTTCTAGCTGTACAGGCTTTAAAGTTATATACAGATCAAGATTAAGGATCAGGATTAAAAAGGTCAAAAGAATGGAAAATTGGCTATTAATAGATAAAAATTTAATGTTATATTATATTGACATTAAGGATTGGGATTAAAAAGGAGGGAAAGGAATTGCTGGACAAACAAACTAAATTGGAATACAAAAGAGGGAGGTATGAGGAGGTCCAGAAAATAAGTAAATTTAAAAGTAGTGATGAAAAGAGGGAATTGTTTTTAACTGTTTTTTCTTTTTTTTCTTTCTGTATTTTGTATTGTGTATTTTCCTTTTTACTTTTAAATTCTTGTTTTTATTGATGTGTTTCTTTTTATCTGAAACTTTAATAAATATCTTAAAAAAAGAAAAAAGAAAATAGGAAATATACTTCCCAGGACACAGTTGGAGCACATGATGTCATTGTCTGTGACGTCATTACCTGACTACAGAGCAAAAACCTGAAATGTCCTCACGTACCACTCTTGCATCAAGCAGCATTAAATTGCCACTTTCTGGGTCTGAAATCCAGGAGGCTCTGTCCAAGCAGCACCACACACCCCTGCCGTGTGTTTTGCCTCTGCCCCGACAAATCATCCCATGTGAGCCCTGTGACAGTCGGCCAGTGTCAGAGTAATGATGAAGGATATTCAAAGCAGTGATGGCTGCAAAGAAGTATTCTAATATAACTGGTCGAGGTTTATTAAAAGCCTGTAAGCAAACATCTGTCTGTTTGCTTTCTTGGTGTGCCAAGCTGCTTAGCCCATCTCCCAATGGCTTTCCATAACCACCTTTAGCTCTGTAAATAGATTCAGCAAAGCTGCCTACTTCGAACTGCAAAGGGGGCTCTGTTGTGGGACTATGAATTGATTGACTGGAGCCAACATGCTTCTCGCAGTCGGGCTCAACACTGGGGTAGAGAACCGTTTAAAACAGGGGTAGGGGTCACTGAGGGAAAGGGTCACTGAGGGAAAGGGCTGCCATCTTGAATAAAATATTGGGGTCTAGGTAAGCCCTGCCTCATATAATTGATCACATGACATGGCACACGCACACAATTTGAATGGCAATACGCATTAACTGGGGAGGGGAGGGCTGGCCCCTCAAATATTTTATTGGTGGGGCTGAAGAGAACCTTAATATTCCCAGAAGAGGCCTCTCACCTCACCAGGTATGCTTCATTCAACATCTGTCAAGATGCTGTCAACGCCTCCCAGCTGGTTGCGGAAGAAATAATAAAGACAAGGGAAAGTTTCTTATTATTTCAATCTTCACAGAGAGAGGCTATAGAACCCAGCTTCTTGGATAATGGTGTTGTCCCGAGTGAATCTCCACCCTCCATCTCTCCCACTTCCTCATTCGACACTTCTACGAATGCTGCTATGTGCCCTCTGTCTTTGACTCTTTGCTCTCCTACTTTTAAGGCTCGCCGGGTTCTGGGAGATGGAGGGTCTGGGATGCTTTCTAATGACAATGTGTAAGCTGGGTGTTGCTCTGGCTCTCCCATGATTTCCCAACTTCCCCCCTCATCTGCCTCTGAGCTGCGACCTCCCTCAAACCCCTGTAGTAAATCTATATTGTCTTCCTCTCCCTCCTCTCTGGAAGGGTCAGGATGGGGAGGCAGTCTCCACCACTCCTCCTCTGCCCAGGCCCTGACGAGATCTGGTGGCCTTGCTCTGACGGCCACTGGTGAATGAGGTTGGATGGTGTGGGTGGGATCCACTAGGAGCAGGGTCTTTTCAGTAGCAGCACCAGCTTTAGGTGGGTGCAACTGGCCCCTACACCATCTTATTTTAGGTGTGATACCAAGACATGGTCCTTCTACAAAGCCTTTGGTATTCCTGAGTTTGGCTGGTGCTGCTATGCCCATCATTTTCTGCTCCACCTTGCTGCTGTGTGGAGTCGTCCCCCCACTTCCTTGCCCCTGCTTTGGAAATTGAGCGGTTGTTATTTTTCTCTTGGTTTTGGAATTTCATAATTCCAATAATTAAGAATAGTAATTGCTCAGAGACCCTTCTTTTTAAAAAATAAAATAAAATCTTGTGGGACTCATAGCTGTGTAATCACATTTCTGTTTCAGTCTCCCCCAGGAAGCATGCCTTAAAGCAGGCATCCCCAAACTCGGACCTCTGAGGTTTTGGGACTACAATTCCCATAATCTCTGACTACTGGTCCTG
Organism: Podarcis pityusensis; assembly: GCF_964106645.2. Classification (NCBI taxonomy): domain Eukaryota; kingdom Metazoa; phylum Chordata; class Lepidosauria; order Squamata; family Lacertidae; genus Podarcis; species Podarcis pityusensis. The sequence continues at coordinate 10,849,024 of NC_138026.1, forward strand.
TTAGCTAGGGATGATGGGAGTTGTAGTCCCAAAACATTTGGAGGGCCGAGTTTGGGGATGCCTGCCTTAAAGAATCTTTTTGTTTTGTTTTCTGAAGAGTTTGAGCACGAGTGTCTGCCTGATATGCAGATGTGTAACATTTCTGCTTGCTGATTCCCCCCCCCCCCAATTATTTCATGGCTGTTCTTGAATGTTAGCCGCTTTGAGACTCCTGAAGGGGAGTGATAAAGTGGGATATCAAATCCAAACTCTTCTCTTCTTCTTGAGTACTTAGAAGAAGAAGAAGAAGAGTTTGGATTTGATATCCCGCCTTTCACTCCCCTTCAGGAGTCTCAAAGCGGCTAACAGTCTCCTTTCCCTTCCTCCCCCACAACAAACACTCTGTGAGGTGAGTGGGGCTGAGAGACTTCAAAGAAGTGTGACTGGCCCAAGGTCACCCAGCAGCTGCATGTGGAGGAGCGGAGATGCAAACCCGGTTCCCCAGGTTACGAGACTACCACTCTTAACCACTACACCACACTGGCTAATAAATATAGAACATGATGAAAATAAACACCCTCACACACCCTCACACACACGCACACACTGGCTTACTTCAGAGACAGAAGATGGCCTGGAGAGCTCAGTTGGTTAGAGCGTGGTGCTGATAATGCTAAGGTTTCAGGTTCAATTCCCATATGGGACAGCTGCGTTGCAGGGGGTTGGTCTGGATGACCCACAGGAACCCTTCCAAATCCAGAATTCTGTGGTTCTATTATTTATATCTCATCCTTCTTCCAAAGAGGCCTCCCCCATTTTTCTCTCCCAACAACTCTGAAAGGTGGGTAAAGCAGAGAAACACTGTGGCTTGTCCATGGGGAGAAATTTGTGGCTGAGTGGAGATTTGAAGCTGGGCCTACCGTCAAGCTAACAGCTTCCAGTACGTTTCTGAGCACAATTCAAAGTGTTGGTGCTGACCTTTAAAGCCCTAAACGGCCTCGGTCCTGATTATGTGAAGGAGCATCTCCACCCCCATCATCCAGCCTGGACACTGAGGTCCAGCACCGAGGGCCTTCTGGCGGTTTCCTCCCTGTGAGAAGCCAAGTTACAGGGAACCAGGCAGAGGGCCTTCTCGGTAGTGGCACCTGCCCTGTGGAATGCCATCCCAGCAGATGTCAAGGCAATAAACAACTATTTTACTTTTAAAAGACAACTGAAGGTGGCCCTGTTTAGGGAAGTTTTTAACGTCTGATGCTGTATTGTTTTTAATATTCAGTTGGTAGCTGCCCAGAGTGGCTGGGGAAACCCAGCCAGATGGGCAGGGTATAAATAATAAATTTTTTTATAATATTTATTGCTGGCCATAACACAGTTACCTAGGTGACCCTTGGGGACCCTTCCAACTCTACAATTCTTGGATTTGGGGACTAAGTCCTGCTAAACTCAATGTGGTTTACTTCTGGCTATTGGCTTGCACAGTTAGTTACCAGAGTCCCAAAGAAATTACTCATTGAGATTTATTTATTTGTATAATTTATATACCGCTCAGTGACATTAGTGACAACATACATAATAAAACAGTTAAAATTAATCAAAAGATCAGAAAGACTAAAAATGCCTGCTGATTCTTTTTAAAAAATGTCTTCATTAAGTGCTGGAAGTTCAACAGAACTGTATGCCTGTATCATAGAAGCCAACTCCTAGGGGCCGTGGGAACTTTGCCCCCCGCAATAAAATATTTGAGGAGGCAGGGCCCCTGCAAAGTTGATGGGCATTGCCATTCAAATGATGTGTGTGCAATCATGTGATTGATTATGTGGGGTGGGGCTTACCTGGGCCCCCACAATATTTCATTCAAGTTGGCACCCCTGGATGTATGATCTTAGTTGGGAGGGAGTTCTACAGAACTAGGCCCTCAATAAGGTAAAGGACCCCAGTCAAAACTGACTATGGGGTTGTGGCGCTCATCTTGCTTTCAGGCCGAGGGAGCCGGCGTTAGTCCACAGACAGCTTTCTGGGTCATGTGGTCAGCAGGACTAAACCGCTTCTGGCGCAATGGAACAATGTGATGGAAACCAGAGTGCTTGGAAATGCCGTTTACCTTCCCACCACAGCGGTACCTATTTATCTACTTGCACTGGTCTGCTTTTGAGCTGCTAGGTTGGCAGGAGCTGGGATAGAGAAACGGGAGCTCACTCTGTCGTAGTGATTTGACATGCCGACCTTCCAATCGGCAAGCCCAAGAGGCTCAATGGTTTAGACCACAACACCACCCGTGGCCCTCAATACTGAACACATGACTCCTGACGGATAAGAGCTATGTCTCTGAGCCATGGGGGACCTTATGATTTAAAGTAGGCAACATTTCACTCAGTCAGAGCAAAGCAAGCTGTCACACATACCTCTAAGTACTGTCAAAGTCAAGAAAAATCCACATCCGGGTGGTGGTGGGAGCTCCCAGATTTAGGCACATCTAGTGACTTCATGAGTTAATTTGCTAAAGTGTCAATAAAAAGCGATTTTATTCCAGTTGGGAGCCAGGAAAGAGGAGATATACAGGTGCGCTCCAGAATTTTCCAACAGTATCTAGTCTGCCAGGAACATGCATTTGAACAGAATAATGATCAAAGAACTAGTTGTAAATGACTTCCCATAAATATTCCAGGGGAACAATTTTCTCAGTCTTAAATCTTAACCTTTGGCTATAACAGGCCTGGGATTACAGAAAAAACATCTATACTTTGGTCAAGGGAGATACCAAAGTTAACACACAGAACAACCTCTATAATAATATACTAATTAACTAGCCACCTTATTAAAAGTCTAACTAAACAAGTATCTGTTTGTTTTCTCGGTGTGCCAAGTCGCTTAGGCCATCTACCCAAGCTTTCCAAAACTGGCGTCAGCACTGAAAATAGATTCAGCGACGCAGTCTCACACTAAACACAAACGCAAGTCTTGCTTATTAATAGGAATGGGTGCTTAAGTGTACTTAAGAGTTGCAGTTGAATAGGCTGCATGCAGAAGTGGTGAGACTGGAGTAGGAAGTTGGACTTAACCTTTCTGCTAGCCGAGCAGGAGAAAAGGCAGTAAAAAGGCAACCTCTTCTTCAGGTCAGAAGGCATGGCCAGAAAACTGTATGTCCCTTTTGCAGGTTTTTGCCAATTCTGGGGCATGGTCTCAGCTCAAGGTGCTTTTGGAATCAGGCCTTTGTGAATTACGATTAAGAACTGATATGAGCTGGATAGATCAGAACTGAAGTTTATTTTACTGGCTTTTGCTCTTCCCAAATGGTCCTATGCAGTACAGTGGTACCTCAGATTACATACGCTTCAGGTTACATACGCTTCAGGTTACAGACTCCGCTAACCCAGAAATAGTGCTTCAGGTTAAGAACTTTGCTTCAGGATGAGAACAGAAATCGTTCTCCGGCGGTGCGGCAGCAGCAGGAGGCCCCATTAGCTAAAGTGGTGCTTCAGGTTAAGAACAGTTTCAGGTTAAGAACGGACCTCCAGAACGAATTAAGTACTTAACTCGAGGTACCACTGTGCTTGACTCAAAAACTGTATCAAAGATATGTTTTAGATTGCATATTTTGAGTAAATAATACATCTGGAAATTTGTATTTAAACGCTGTCTCCAGCATACACATTTCTTCATATCTGTAGTATTTGTACATTATTCAATGTGACAAGTTTTTCTTCCAGATAAAAGCTACTAAGATATCCTAGCAGCTTTTAATAAAAGCAATGGAGATGAGAAATTCCTGGAGATTGCAGAGTAAAGCGGTGCATGCTATTGCACAAGAAAAGTAAGTCAATGAGTTTTTACAAACAGGATCAATTGGGGGGGTAGGCCGGTCTCTTGTGGTCTCAAAATCAAAGAGGGCCTCACATTTACATACCTTTTAATATGAAGCACCCCAAACTGGGACACCATCATCTGGGGTAACACTCCCATGTGAGTCACATGACCCACATGAGATTGGGGGGGCACAAAAGCACTTTTAAGTGCACGGTGCCCCAAAACACATGTTTTTGGGTGCCGTGTAACATTGCTGCCCCCCAAGCCCATTTTGGGGCGCCATGCCTGAAAAAAGTACAGCTCAAAATCACGTGAGATCATGGTGGCCATTTTGCTCACTTTCCTCTTGCAAGAAAAAACAGGACGTCCCATTTTTTTCCAAGGGCGGTTGTCAGGTATGCATTTAGACACCTGTTATTGTTTTTGACATTTGATTATTTCCGCAACTTGTTTTTGTGTGCATTGGATCAAATTGTGGCACAGCCTCTCAGCTCAGAGCTGCAAATGTAAGTAAACACGAGGTGTGATAAAGTAAAAAAAAATCACCATATTTTTTTGTTAACTGATACAGATTTTGTCACTGGCTTAACATCAACGGTGACTTTGCACAAAAATGAGATTTTTCCTCTATACGTAGAGCATTTCACAGGGGTGAGGGGAACAAAACAAACATTTTTGTGTGTGTGTTTTTAAAAATAGATCTATGTGTTACTCCCCACCACCTTTTCGCTGCTATATTTTGTTTGCATATGTTGTTGTTGCTGTGGTTTTTTTTTGTGCTGCATTATTATGGCAAGGGGCTGGAAAAGCCAGAAGTGGCCTGAGCCTCCATAGGCTGCTGTGAGGCACTGCTTACAAACAGCAGGTGAGGAAGTCTACCTCATAGCTGTCAACTTACAGATTTGAAATAAGGGACCAGCAGCCTCGAAAATAAGGGATCAGCAGCCAAAATAAGGGATTTTCCAAGCACAGGTATGTTCAACTTCTGAGCCCCTCCGAGCCAAAGGCAGAAAGCCCAGCCAGCAGCCAAACAAAGCCTCAAGCCTCAAGGAAAACCACCGTCACCTCTCCGCTGGGAAGCGCTGAGCAAAGGCGAGTCCCCAGGCAACGCGGCCGATTTGATCAGCACAAGGCTTGCAAGCTCCACCCTCCAGTTATTCTTAGACTTCTTATTGGGTGAGCAACGCAGCCAAGCAAGACAGTTGGAGCCTCCCTCCTCCCTGGCCAGCAGGGAGGGGGGGGAGAGGAGCTGCTTCCTTTGAAACCCAGGAAATTTATGGGATATCATCAATAAGGGACAGCAGCGGGACACGGCACTGGGATAAGGGAATTTCCCGCCAAATAAGGGACGGTTGACAGCTATGGTCTACCTGTTTCTGGACTCTGTAAGCAGCTGCAGATTTACTTGGCTGAATGCTCCTTGATTTGTGTGAGAAAAGATCCCTGTACATAGACAGAGAAGTGCCAGTTACGAAGCTATGCTACAACCCAGGCATACCTGTTGTTCGTGCACCAGTCCCTCCTCCCGCTGTGGAACATTCAGCCCACCCACAATAGTGTGAAGTGGTAGATGCTAGAGACACATCAACCAACTCATATACTGTTTGTGTGATCTGGGCTGGAGAGAGAAACAGCTGTTTATTTTTCTGCATACCTTGCACTTCAGAAGGGCAGTCCCCAGCCCTACCCTTCTTGTTCCTGACCTCTTACCCCTGCGTGATCCCGCGTCTCTGCAAGAAAACTGAAGTCTGCTTTCATGCGCAAAAATGTTAAGAAAATATTGGCATTTATTATGATTTGCCTCTGAGGCATTTGGCTTCGAAGAACCAAGAAAAACTTCACATCACCACTGTATAAAGTTACATCATCTCGAGATCACAGATGCCAAACACCAGAGGTTGAAGTGTTTTTAAGGAACCTTTATGAGCTTCTCAAGAAGCAACCCGGCTTACCCTCAACTTAATGAAGCAGCCACTGGTTAACCGTTGCTGGGTTTAGAGAGGTAACTGTCAGTACATTATATTTAATGTTTGCTGCCCAATCATTCTTAGTACAGATTAAAACAGAACAAGTGTTTAATTGAGCCAGGAAACTACAACCGGGTATCAAGTTTCTGTTATTACGAAATACTCTTTTGCATGGTTGTTTGATATGCTGTGGGACGCAGGTGGCGCTGTGGGTTAAACCACAGAGCCTAGGACTTGCCGATCAGAAGGTCAGCAGTTCGAATCCCCGCGACAGCGTGAGCTCCCATTGCTCGGTCCCTGCTCCTGCCAACCTAGCAGCTTGAAAGCACCTCAAAGTGCAAGTAGATAAATAGGTACCGCTCTGGTGGGAAGGTAAACAGCGTTTCCGTGTGCTGCTCTGGTTCACCAGAAGCGGCTTAGTCATGCTAGCCACATGACCTGGAAGCTGTACGCCGGCTCCCTCGGCCAATAAAGCAAGATGAGCGCCGCAACCCCAGAGGCGGCCATAACTGGACCTAGTGGTCCAGGGTCCCTTTACCTTTACCTTGATATGCTGTTGCTGTGTACGCTTCATTTTTCTAAATGCAGTGCATACACAGAACAGCACAAACTCAGGGCAGGATCCCCAAAGTCTCTGCCATCACTTGCCCTTGAAATAGGGAAGAGCTGGTCTTGCCAGCCAGCCAAAGCAGTTGATCGATTGCCAATTAATAATTGCAATGCAACTGGTCTATCACTGAGCAGAATGCATTCTGCTGGTGAAAGGCAGAGGTGCTTTCTTTTCGTTCATACAAGACGGGGTTTATATCGTTGTGGAAATGTGGCTGGAAACAAGAAAGACAACTCCTGGACAACATCATCAACAACAAGAGATACAACAGGGGTATGTAATGCAGTGTTCCTTCTTATATGTCTACATATGAAAAGAGGTCTGCTACTGCTTAGGTAGAAGAGTAACATGTAGTTCAGTCCTACCAAAAGTGCAGTGGTGATTCCCCCCCTCCATGCTCCATTTTTTTCAGCTGTGAAACCACCAGCTAGCCATGACAAAATAAGGGAGAGTAGTTTCTGATGTGTTCTTCTTCTGCTCCCTTTTCTGTCCTTGTCCTTAAGAAAGAAGGGAGAGACATCCTAAAATGGGTAACTTGTGTACATTCCCCCCCCCCCCCGGTTTTATGTGTAACATCTATATGAATATTGGGTACAAATACCAATTCTGTAGGGAAGTGGGTGGTGCTGTGGGTTAAACCACAGAGCCTAGGACTTGCCGATCAGAAGGTCGGCGGTTCGAATCCCTGCGACAGGGTGAGCTCCAGTTGCTCGGTCCCTGCTCCTGCCAACCTAGCAGTTCGAAAGCATGTCAAAGTGCAAGTAGATAAATAGGTACCACTCCAGCGGGAAGGTAAACGGCGTTTCCATGCGCTGCTCTGGTTCGCCAGAAGCAGCTTAGTCATGCTGGTCACATGACCTGGAAGCTGTACGCCGGCTCCCTCAGCCTGTAAAGCGAGATGAGCGCTGCAACCCCAGAGTCGGTCACGACTGGACCTAATGGTCAGGGGTCCTTTTACCTTTACCTTTACCAATTCTGTACTTGGGGAGGATCAATTGCTGCTCCTCAGTTATGCCTTTTATTTAAGTTTGCCCCAGTCATCCTTGGGGTTGTGTGCATGTGTTTGGAAAAAGTATTTCAGGACTAATGGTGGTGATTCCAGAGAAGTGGGCCATAAACTCTGGAGTTTTGCTAAGAAAGAACTGCTATTGTACAGGGGGAGGGGGATATCAGGCAAAGGTGGAGACCCTGAGTTTAGTAGAGATCCCATCAACAGGAGTTAATGTCATTGACAAGATTGTGTTTCTTCCTTGCTGTGCATAGAACCTTTAATGCAAATTGGAGCCTAGATGCATAAATACTTATAGTCAGTGGCGGCTGGTGTCCATCGGAACTGGTTAGGTAGAGCCTGACTGGTGCAGCTAGAGCCAATTGCAGACACAGCCACCAGCTGATTGGTTGTAAGAAGACAGATTGGGGTTGGTAGGGCAGAGCCCTCTTTGCCCTTAGGGACCAGCCTCTACTGCTTATATGATAATGGTCCCCAGTCCTACACGTCTGTCCATTACAAACATAGAAAAAAGCATGAAGCTAAACAAGGACTAAGGACTTTCCATAAAGGGGTAAAGGGGACCCCTGACCATTAGGTCCAGTCGTGGCCGATTCTGGGGTTGCGACGCTCATCTCGCTTTATTGGCCAAGGGAGCCAGCGTGCAGCTTCCGGGTCATGTGGCCAGCATGACTAAGCCGCTTCTGGTGAACCAGAGCAGTGCATGGAAACGCCGTTTACCTTCCCGCTGGAGTGGTACCTATTTATCTACTTGCACTTTGACATGCTTTCGAACTGCTAGGTTGGCAGGAGTAGGGACCGAGCAACGGGAGCTCACCCTATCATGGGGATTCGAACCGCTGACCGTCTGATCGGCAAGTCCTAGGCTCTGTGGTTTAACCCACAGGGCCACCCACGTCCCTTAAGGACTTTCCATAAGACCACACAAACTTTCAGTTGCCAAAAAATGTACTAAATATGGCTTCTCTTTATAGGACACTGCTCTAAAAGCAGAGCCAATGAAGCAATAGTTGAAAATACAAGATAAATATTGTTTTTATTTCCTCGGAGGCTGCAAAACAAACAGATAAGCCATTTAGGCTGCATGAATGAGAATATATATCCCATTCACAGACGTTTTTCATATCAGTGACAAGAGGACATCAAGCAGTTTGTTTACTGCATCATATGTTGGGAGCTTTTCTCCATTCAACAGCTAGATTTCCTTTTATCACCTCAGAGAGACTGATATGGAATGCACTTTCAACAACTGCTGTTTGTTCCAGCATGTACTAAACAATGGGACCTTTCAAGAAAAATGAACCACTTAACTTATCGCAGTAAATTTCCGAGGTGAAAATATGCAGCTTATCAGGCTTTCTCGTTTCCCTTATATGGAGATAAAAAAACTGGAAAGCAGCTATCAACTTCATTTGTTTCAGTGACTTATTCTTAAACCTGTTAAGGGTTGCATGTCTTGCCTTGGCAACAAATAGCCACAGGCCCAGCATATCTTCTTGTTTTTCTTCATAGAAGTTTGATCTGGAAAGATCTGGCAAGCTCATATCATAGCTGGCCTCCTTTCTCCAGGGTGGAAGGAGAGACAGGTTCCTAAGGAAACCCAAGAAAGATGGAGGAAAGCAATTGCTACTCAAGATAAAAGGTAAAGGTAAAAGGACCCCTGACCATTAGGTCCAGTTGTGGCCGCCTCTGGGGTTGTGGCGCTCATCTCCCTTTATTGTCCGAGGGAGCCAGCGTACAGCTTCCAGGTCATGTGGCCAGCATGACTAAGCCACTTCTGGCGAACCAGAGCAGCACATGGAAATGCTGTTTACCTTCCCACCGGAGCGGTACCTATTCATCTACTTGCACTTTGAGGTGCTTTCGAACTGCTAGGTTGCCAGGAGCAGGGACCGAGCAACGGGAGCTCACCCCATCACGAGGATTTGAACTGCCTACCTTCTGATCGGCAAGTCCTAGGCTCTGTGGTTTAACCCACAGAGCCACCCGCGTCCCACTACTCTACTAAATTGGTGGGTCATTTTCTAAGAGAGATACGTGTTAAGCTGGGGTGTATGGGGTGTTAGGGGACATGGGTGGGGGACATGTTGTGTTCCTTCTGGCATAGTCTGTCCACCTTTGGTTCCCAGCCTGCACTCAGCTTTCACCTGTGGCTCCTAGAAGCTGTCAGCATGTGACAATGGCCACACTCCAGGAAACGCCTTCTACTGGCCCGCTAAACCAGGTGACAGTAGCCAATGGGTTTCAAACCCTCGGTGAGTCAGGGACTTCCCCTGCATGCAAAACAGACTCTGGCGGATTGAGCGGATGAGACCAATCATGGGTTCAACAGTCAAGAAGGCCATTTCTGCATGTGCTGTAGAGGGAAGTGAGGGGCCGATGGGGCTCATCAACCAGTGAAGGCAGCCCATCTAGGAGAAGGAAAACTCTGATCCTAAACCTCCCCTGCCTTGTGGGATATCTTTGGGAGAAGAAAAGACTAAGGAGTGAACCCTGTGCAAATCCGGAGTGGAGTCCCTAAGATTGTTGGATGGCGCATTGTACACCTCCCTCCAGAAACTCCTGCTGCCAAGCTGATGCCAAACATATTGCTCTGCTTTCCTTTGGACCACATCAGCGAGGCCAAGAGGGTGGGTCTTGTCATCTGGGCAACTTAGGACCTCCATACGCATTGCCCAGGCTTGCACCCTGGAGAGGTTTCTCCTGTGCTTCTAATGCAATGGTTTGACTGCACTCTCCATTGTCTATTGAGACAGATGGATAACAACAAGTATTGAGAGCCCAAAGAGGGAATTTGAAAGATGTATTCTGCATTTCTACCCACATGAATCCTACATACCTTCCACAACATCAGAATACAACTATACTCCATTTTGGAAATGCTATTGCAACAGCAACGATGGTGGAACCTCCACTGGGTTGATGTGGGGTCTGCACAGAGACAGCTTACAAGGTTCCTCAGTGAGAGTTCAGAAATGGCTTAGTTTCTGAGAGCTCTCCTGCTCTTACTGCTGGTGTATGTGTGCCAGTTCTTTTTAAATTGAAATGCACAATATCAGCTTAAAAAAAATAAAACACAAGATACCGTGTAAGGTAGAAAAGGTAAAGGTAAGTGGCTCCTGGACGGTTAGGTCCAGTCAAAGGCGACTATGGGGTACGGAGCTCATCTCGCTTCAGGCTGAGGGAGCTGGCATTTGTCCACAGACAGTTTTTCGGGTCATGACTAAACCACTTCTAGCACAACGGAACACTGTGACGAGTGTCAGAGCGCACGGAAACGCTGTTCACCTTCCTGCCATAGTGGTACCTAATTATCTACTTGCACTGGTGTCTGACATCAAGAATCACAAAACAGAGAAACCAGTAGGAGAACACTTCAATCTCCCAGGACATTCTATACAAGATCTCAAAGTAGCTGTTTTACTACAAAGGAATTTCAGAAATAGACTGGAAAGAGAAGCTGCTGAATTGCAACTCATTACCAAACTTAAAACCATGGAGAGACCTGGTTTGAACAAAGACATTGGATTCTTATCCCATTATACATGACTAAGCCATTTCTCACCTTCTCACCCCTTGCCTTTTCCTGTAAGACCTATTACAGTCGTTAAGAGTCGTCAGCAGGCTCATCTCAGCTATCTGCCAATCTCCCATTCCCACCACCCTTCTGAGTAATACCCCTCCCCACCTTCTCACTATATAGAAGGATCTGGCAACTTCTGTTTCAGTGTATCTGAAGAAGTGTGCTTGCACACGAAAGCTCATACCAAGAACTAACTTAGTTGGTCTTAAAGGTGCTACTGGAAGGATTTTTTTATTTTGCACTGGTGTGCTTTTGAACTGCTAGGCTGGCAGAAACTGGAACAAGGCAACAGGATCTCACTCCGTTACATGGATTTGAACCACCGACCTTCTGATCAGCAAGCCCAAGAGGCTCAGTGGTTTAGACCACAGCCCCACCCGCGTCTTGAAAAGATAGGGAATCCAGCCCACCCTTCTCCAGCATCCACAATACATGGGAGGTGGTGGTGATTTTCATTTGTTACCTGCCCTAAGGACCCAGGGCAGGTTACAACAATTCCACTGGAAAAACGGTTATGTCCGTGTGGAGATGACAGTATTGAGTCAGTGGCTCATGTGCTTCTGGCTGCACTCTTTATAAAGATTTGAGGAGTGAGATTATTACTCCTCTATTATTGTCCATGCCAGGTCAACCATTGCTACTGTGTCCTGTCTTTTGGCATATCAAGATGATCAGGTGATAGCAAACACTGCATGGCTTTTAGCGGGGGAAATTAGACTAAGATCTATTATTTTATTATTGATGTAAACCTCCAAAATGTATTTTCTATACAGTGGTACCTCGGGTTACATACGCTTCAGGTTACAGACTCCGCTAACCCAGAAATATTACCTCGGGTTAAGAACTTTGCTTCAGGATGAGAACAGAAATTGTGCAGAGGCAGCAGGAGGCCCCATTAGCTAAAGTGGTGCTTCAGGTTAAGAACAGTTTCAGGTTAAGAACAGACCTCCGGAACGAATTAAGTTCTTAACCCGAGGTACCTCTTTTGCCTCTATCTTCAGTACATTTTATTTTATTTTATTGCTATGGCTAGTGGCTGATGCAAATAAAGATTCTTCTGCTTCTGATTCAATGGAAAGACAACATTAAAAACAGTTTTAAAAACTTACAATCACAAAAAAATAGGATGGGTCCTGAAAATATACATAGCAAATGTCAAAGGCCCGGGTAAAGAGGGATGCTAATATAAAGAAGAGGAAGGAGAAGAAGAAGAAGAAGAAGAAGAAGAAGAAGAAGAAGAAGAAGAAGAAGAAGAAGAGTTTGGATTTGATATCCCGCTTTATCACTACCCGAAGGAGTCTCAAAGCGGCTAACATTCTCCTTTCCCTTCCTCCCCCACAACAAACACTCTGTGAGGTGAGTGGGGCTGAGAGACTTCAGAGAAGTCTAACTTAAAGAAAACAAAAGAGATCATTGTGGACTTTAGGAAATGTAAATTGAATATTCAGCCACTTATTATTGAGGGGAAGTGCGTGGAACAGGTCTCAGTTTTTCGATTTCTGGGAATGGAGTTGAGAGACGACCTAACCTGGGGAGAGAACAGCAAAGACCTGGTGAAGAGAGCACAGCAGAGGTTATATTTTCTGAGAATCCTCCGGAAAAACAATCTCTCAAAGGACCTGTTGATGGCATTCTACCATTGCACTGTAGAGAGCGTACTAACTTATGGTCTGTGCGTGTGGTTTGGGAGCTGCACGGCCAGGGAAAAAACAATGCTATCCAGGGTTGTAAAGACTGCAGAGAGAATTATTGGGTGCACTCTTCCCACCTTTGATCAAATCTATGCTGCCAGGTGCCATAAGAAAGCGGCAGAGATAGCACATGATAGTACGCACCCCGGAAATGATCGCTTTCAGCTTCTGCCTTCTGGAAGAAGGTATAGGGTTATAAAGGCCAGGACTAGCCGCCTGAAAAACAGTTTCTACGCTAATGCAATTCTGGTTCTAAACTCAGCATAAGGGGTTTCTGTAGCATAGTGTGTTTTAAAATGGGGTTTTAGAGTTTTTAGGGGGTTTTGAATGTTTTATGTAGTTTAGTAGTAGTTTTATGTAGTTTTTATGTAGTTTTATGTAGTTTTGTGGTAGTTTTATGTAGTTTTATGTAGTTTTCAATTCCATTGTTCTGCAAGGGACAATGACAGTAAAGATATCGTATCGTATCGTATCTAGAAGTGTGACTAGCCCAAGGTCACCCAGCAGCTGCATGTGGAGGTGCGGAGACGCGAACCCGGTTCACCAGATTACGAAACTACCGCTCTTAACTGCTCTTAACCACTACACCACACTGGCTCTAAGAAAGGAAGGGAACCTGTGGTTTTCCAGCTATTGCCAGCAGTGGGTGTTCTGGCTAGGGATGATACCCAGCAGCATCAGCAGGGTCAAAGGTTCCTCACCTCCGGTATGGAGCATAGAAAAGTAAGGCTGCAAACACGCTATACCTTTAAAGCACCTTCCTCAAAGAATTTTGAGCACCGTAGTTAACCCCTGACAGAGTTACAATTCCTGGCAAAGCTTAACAAAGTGCCCAGAATTCTTTGAAGGAAAGATTCTGTGTTTTGAAGGTGCTTTAAAGTTAAGGATGTCCACTGCAGCCAGAGGTATATAGTGCGACTGGTTCGGCCGCACTGGACACTATGCTGCAGGGAACACCACAACAATGCTGTAGAACGGAGCGTGAGAGGCAGGGGGCGAATTTTAGTGTTGTGCATGGCGCTGCTGAAATTTGAGAGCCCAAAGTCCACCACCGCTGTACCGATTCATAGATGAGATGCAAAGCGGGATATAAAGGATTGGCAGCAAGAGCTTGTCTTCACAAAAATATGCAAAACATCTCCCTGCACTGATTGGAAATCAAGCCGTGTTACTGCCCCAAAACTTTTGCAAGCACAAGCAATATTAAAAGCATGATTGTGAACCTTAAAAGCATCGCGAACACACATCAACATGAACATGCAACAAATGCCTGAAGGGTCCTTTGGTTTGCTTTGAAGAACAGAACTCCATTGCACCTCACAAATTATTTTGAAACCTCTTCAGATTTCAAAACTGGCTTGCTATTCAAGATTTGGTGTGGATGGGTGGATGAGACTTCTGCAGTTTGGATAAAATATGAAGTACCCGATGAGAGAAACACAAACAGTAATTTGGATTGTGACAAATGTCTACAGCAGAGAGAAACAAGATGGAAGTAGTAAAGACAGTTGCTGTGGTGATCGACTCCAAAGTTCAAGTTTGGTAATAGACTATCCAGAATTATTGGGTTGTTGTTGTTGGTTTTTTAAAAACCAAGTGTTCAGTATCTACTGCATGCGAAAATGCAGTTACTCAGGACAGCTCAAACCTTTTCCAGCCTTCAACTCAAATATTTATTTCTTTATAGCTCTCAACAATGACAATACAACCTCATAAAGTTAATACACATTCAAGTATACGACTAATGACCCTCACTTAGGGATCCACTAAAATACATGATTATGTTGCAGACCTTTGTAGCTCAATATGGTAAATCTCAGCAATGGGCTAACACCCTTGCTGACAGCAGTGCAATGAAAGTACATTCTCTAAGTACATATTTCAGAGCTACCCTTCTCTATAAGTGTGTTTTCAGAAATGAAGACATGGGTCTCTGTGCCACAGCCTACTGAAAATGACATCACTGAAGGAATTTGCTTTATTAAGTCATTGCCCTAAAAAGGTAATAAAAAAAGCAGCAGCTACGTGCTCAGAGGTACCATGCTATGCCATAATATGATCTTACTCTTTCCACCAACTTGGCACATTCTCTTTTTTCCACCCTTAATACGACACAAGTAAGTGCCCAAATGAATCATCATTGCTAAAACTGAAAGCTGATACTGTACTTTATTAAAAGGGGACCTCCTAATACTTATACAGAGGGAAAGCCCATTAGAAGCGAACAAAAGATAATGCTCATATTGTTTTTCAAACAATGAGTTGCTTACATAATCCTGTTATAAACTGTAGTGTACATTTCACAGTCTATCTGACACACAGTCAACACCCTGACGATGCACTTGAATGCTATGTAGTGTAATATACTATCAAAGAGACAAAAACTCCACTGTATATATGTGTGGCATTGGGTCAAAAAAAGTTCATGGCATGCCTCTACTTTAAAGCTATTTCTTTTAAGGGTGTTTTACTCTTGTGGAGAGACAATTTTAACTGTCATGGAGGCTTCCAAGACTATTTATTTTTAAACAACTAGACCATGAAGCCTGGATTATGTCATCTTATTGAATCCAAGAAGTTCTCATCTCCCAGAGTAGGAAATGTTACCTTCTCCGACAATATGCTGAGACTTAGCACTAAAAAGTATAATGCTCAGAAGTGCTTCCTAGTACAGATTGCCATTCTAATCTGGGAAATATATCAGATTGCCTCCTTTTATGTGTAATAAATAAACTAGCCGTGCTCTGGGTGATTCTTTTAAAGTAGGATGGCAACATTCTGTTTGCAAAGAAGCCCAGTGGTTTTTGCCATAAAACCGCCCACTGCGGTTGAACTTTTTTGGTGTTTCAAATGCAAGCAGCAGTTTGAAGCTGCAGCTAAGGGCATTGCCGATCTTCCTGTAAACCATTTCTGTCACTCTGCAGGCATTTCTGTTACTACTTTTTTATTGATTTTCAAAAACCAAACAAAATTAAATAAAACTTAAACTTTATCATTCAACCTTTTTTATCTTCTTATTTACCCTGCACAATTTCGAGCCTGAACTTCCCTCCTTCCCTGCTTCGGTTTTCCCAATTTACATCCATTCCTGCAGATTCTTAATTACATTCTATATACGTCACAAGATTTATGTTAGCCCTGCTACAGTTTTTAAACTTCTACAGCTATTTCGTATATACAAAACAAATTTACTCCACTCCTCCTCAAACTTTGTCACTTTTTGGTCTTGAATTTTATAACTCATTTTTGCCAATTCAGTATACTCAAATAATTTCGTCTGCCACTCCATTAGGGTTGGTAACTCTTGGGATTTCCACTTTTGGGCCACAAGAATCCTTGTGGCAGTCGTGGCATATAAGAATAATTTGCAGTCTTCTTTTCTCACTTCATCTCCTATTATCCCTAATAAAAAAGCCTCTGGTTTCTTTGGGAATGTATATTTGAATTTTTTTTTCATTTCATGCATATCATATCCCAAAACTTTTTCATTTTTTCGCATGTCCACCACATGTGGAAAAATTCTCCATCCTTTAATTTACACTTCCAGCAGGCTCTATCTCGCATTTTATACATTTTTGCCAATTTAATTGGAGTTATATACCCCCGATACATACTCTGCAGGCATTTCTGAATGAGTTTGGCATGATTACGGCTAAAATTCTTAAACAAATAGAAGGTCAAGCCTTGCTGAGGAAGAATCAGCATGGCTTCTATGGAGGGAGGTCCTGCTTCACTAACGTTTTTGGATTCTTTGAGGCTATCAGGAAGCATATAGATAGTAGTGGCTTGTCAGTGTTAGTTGGGGGTGGTGGTGGTGGAGAGGGGCTTTGGCCAAGATGCCCTCAGTGCATTACATCTGAACCAGCCCTCAAAGTAGAAAAGCTGGCACTGGTTTTGAGGACAGGAGGGTGAAAATCAGTTTAGAAACCCTCCAACACCTCCAATCAAAAAATTTGGGAAGCACTCAGTACTTAGGCACTTGGGGTTTGAAAAGTTTCCATGTATTCTTACTGTGTGAGTGCCTGGAGGTGGTTGAAGGATGGATGGCGGCTAACAGATTGAGGTTGAATCCTGACAAGACAGAAGTACTGTTTTTGGGGGACAGGGGGTGGGCGGGTGTGGGGGATTCCCTGGTCCTGAATGGGGTAAGTGTGCCCCTGAAGGACCAGGTGCGCAGCCTGGGAGTCATTTTGGACTCACAGCTGTCCATGGAGGCGCAGGTTAATTCTGTGTCCAGGGCGGCTGTCTACCAGCTCCACCTGGTATGCAGGCTGAAACCCTACCTGCCCATGGACTGTCTCGCCAGAGTGGTGCATGCTCTAGTTATCTCCTGCTTGGACTACTGCAGTGCGCTCTATGTGGGGCTACCTTTGAAGGTGACTCGGAAACTGCAATTAATCCAAAATGCGGCAGCTAGACTGGTGACTGGGAGTGGCCACCGGGACCACATAACACTGGTTCTGAGAGATCTGCATTGGCTCCCAGTACGTTTCCGAGCACAATTCAAAGTGTTGGTGCTGACCTTTAAAGCCCTAAATGGCCTCGGTCCTGTATACCTGAAGGAGCGTCTCCACCCCCATCGTTCAGCCCAGACACTGAGATCCATCGGCGAGGGCCTTCTGGCGGTTCCCTCATTGCGAGAAGTGAGGTTACAGGGAACCAGACAGAGGGCCTTCTCGGTAGTGGCACCCACCCTGTGGAACACCCTCCCTTCAGATGTGAAGGAAATAAGCAGCTATCCTATCTTTAAAAGACATCTGTTTAGGGAAGTTTTTAATATTTAATGCTGTACTGTTTTTAACACTTGATTGGGAGCCGCCCAGAGTGGCTGGGGAAAGTCAGCCAGATGGGCGGGGTATACATAATAAATAATAATAATAATAATAATAATAATAATAATAATAATAATTGCATTACTTTCCTCTCTGGTATTTCTCCAGATAATCACACAATTTCTTAGGACCAGCCAGAGAAGGCAGGAATCTATTCTTAAAACGCATAGCTTCCATCCACCCTAGGAAAAAACCTCTTCACAATCCAGAAACATTTGCTCATCTCTTGGAGCTGCACACATGCTATTTTTTTTGTTTTTGTAAAACCATTTTGCATATATTGAATAGACAATAACATGCACAAAGCTACTACCTCCCCTGGGACAATCACCTTAGGACACCCTTCTTTCCTGGGTGGAGAAAGCTCCTTGTATGGCCTATGAGAAACAGCAATGTATTTTCCATTTATCTTGGCACAGAACCACACCCCTACCACAATCAGGAGACAAGAGTTTTGGAGCTGTGGCTTGGATGAACCTGTTTGAATATTAAGCCCTGGGCATCATTAATTATCTAACATAAACAGTGCTTCTTTGATGCTGAGTACAGGTGATGTTTGCAGCCATTGGGACTAGACTGTGGTTTGGCCACAACTCTGTATAGCTCGTGGCATTGGCAGATTAGGACATTTGCCCAAAGGTCACGTGAAAACAATAGCAAAACCAGCAAAAACTCTTTTGCTTCCACCCCAGGAGACCTCTTTGGGTGAACTGCATTGTTAAGAGGTTTGAAATGAAAATCTGCATCTTTTTGAGGTTTCCTTTCTGTGAGCAGGGCTTGAAATCTGTTCCCTTCTGCGAAGTTTCCCAACAAGCAGATAGAATATTCATCGAAAGCAAATCCCAAAAGGGGCCCGGGTACAATTGCTAGCTAATTAAAAAGGTTCAAATGACTATGCATAACTTGCCTCCTGCAATATTTCCCAAGCTCTAATTATAACTAAGAGCAAAAAGCTGACTCTGTAAAATGGCTCCTTCAAGCTCTGCTTGTGGTGATAAGGTATGTGAAGACAGATAATTATGGTAACAGCTACAGTACGTTACAGTGGGTGGATGACTTGGGCAGAATGCTAATGGAACATGGAGCCTTCCCTATCTCGGTGACTAATCCAAATACAGATGGGAAATTTTACTATCTGATGACTTTTCTACATGCAGACAGCTGATGGCTGTAAGCCGCAATCTAAGATTTGCCTCTGTAAGCACAGTTTGACAAAGCTTTATTTACTTATTTATTTCTACTAATTTTCTGGGTTGACAGATGTCATCAGTACAATGTCACTTGGGAAAGAGTTTGAGATGAAAACAAAGCTGGGAAAACAAAACAGAACGGTTCGACACCTGAAGTCGCCAGTTCAAATACTAAGCCACGAAATTTGCAAAAGTAAAAAAACCAAACATTTTACGTCTCAAAGCCAGATCTGCATACACTGAAAACACGGATTTTCACAGAATGACTCGATTAAAATGTGATGTAGTGATTTGTAGCCTTGCCCTTCACAATAGCTTATGGTGGGGAACAACTGAAACTTAAAACTATGCAACAAATTATTTATTTGTTTCATTTTTATCCCACAAACATGAAGAAAACCATAACACGCCATGAAACGTGCAATGTTAGGAATATCATTAAAAGACAGAAGAAATAATAACTGGGTATGACAAAGACTGAAAGCTATGGATGTAGCCGAAAAGGCTCAAAGTTAAGATGGACATATGGAACCAGGCAGAGGGCCTTCTCCATAGTGATGCCCGCCCTGTGGAACACCCTCCCATCAGATGTCAAGGAAATAAACAACTGTCTGAATTTTAGAAGATACCTGAAGGCAGCCCTGTTTAGGGAAGTTTTTAATGTTTGATGTTTTATCGCGTTTTTAATATTCTGTTGGGAGCCGCCCAGAGTGGCTGGGGAGATCCAGCCAGATGGGCTGGGAATTAATAATAATAATAATAATAATAATAATAATAATAATAATATGCAGGACATGTAGCAAGAGAGGATTCAGGCAGATAGAATAAAAGCAGTGTTAGTACGGATACCATACAATTTTAAAAGACTAAGGGGACAACCTTGGCGATGTGATGGGTGGATGATCTAAAACTACTAGCAAGGCATATGTGGATACAAGAGGCAAACAACCAAGAACCAGGGAGAGAACTTGAAGAGGCATATATCTCACCTTATCTCCAAGGGTAGTTCTCCCCTCCTCATTAAAACCCACAACAACCTTGTGAGATAAGAGGCTGAGAGTGAGTTCCCCTGGTGAACTTCATGGCTGAGTGAAGGGGGATTCAAACCTTGGTTTCTCAGGTCACAGTCACACACTCTAACCACTATGGGCTGTTGAATAGTAGCCCAAAGGTGAAGTTTAACATCTCTCCAAAAAAGAATTCAGAGTTTAGACTTTGGTGGACATCCGTGGAAAATGAGTTCCACAATTGGGCAGCCACCAAGAACACCTCTTTATATGACCCAAATGTCCAAATACAGCACACAGATGGTGCAGGCAAGATTGAAGCCTTGATATTAACAGTTATGGTGCTGTAAAGTAGGGTAGACAGTATTTGAAGTACCAAGAGCCCAAGTCATTGCCACTGCTTTGTGGGCACTGCTGCACGACCCAGGTAACAGAGGCTTGGGGGGTATAGGGAGGCCTTCCCTTTTCTTCTCAGGTGATTAAATGGGTCATACCATCCCTGAGCTTCCCAGAGGTATCCAGTTGGCTAGCTTGAGAACAGAATGATGCCCTAGATGGGCCTTTGGCCCAACCCTGCAGAGCTCTTCTTACATTCTTATGACTCCAAACAACATTATCACCCATTTCAACCTTCCTGACAGAAGGAGGGGGCAGGAAAGGGCAGACCCACAAGCGAATATTACCTAATTCATTACAGGCAATTATTGGGAAGACAGGCAAACTAATGCCAGTGTACTGGAAGAAGCAAAGATCACCAGTGTCAAAGCCATGATTCTTCAACATCAACTTCGTTGGACTGGTCTCGTTGTGCAGATGCCTGATTATCGTCTTCCAAAGCAACTACTCTATTCCGAACTTAAAAATGGAAAGCATAATGCCTGGTGGTCAACAAAAGGGGCTTAAAGACTGTCTCAAGGCAAATCTTAAAAAACGTAGTATAAACACCGACTATTGGGAAACACTGGCTTGCAAGCGCTCCAGTTGGAAAACAGTCTTGACCAAAGGTGTCATGGGCTTTGAAGACGCTCAAACCCAGGACAAAAGGGAGAAATGTGCTAAGAGGAAGGCATGCTTGGCAAACCCTCACCGTGATCAACTCCCGCCTGGAAACCTATGTCCCCACTGTGGAAGGATGTGTGGATCCAGAACTGGCCTCCACAGTCACTTACGGACTCACTGTTAAGACCATGTTCATGGAAGACAATCTTACTCGGCTATGAGTGATCGCCAAAGAAGAAGATTGCCTAATTCATTACAGAGTACACTGAGGCCACTCCGTTCTTCTCTTTGCCTACAATCACTGTGTTTTTAATGGGTCCTAAATCGCTCTGGGATATTTTTCTAGTGGGAACCAGTACATACATTTAATAAGCCTAAACCTGTTGGTCTGAATAACTTTCCCCTCTGGTGAGTGCCATCCATCTTGTACTCTTCCGTTGCTTAACACCTAGGTGAAATTATGTCATCGTGCTTCTTCCGTCAGCCCCAGTTTTCCAGACACTTCTTAGAAACTAGTTCCCTGCCCTTTCATAGGGCCTGCAGCACACTCTTCGTCTAATGTAGCTGCCTCCTTTTTCACTAGATGGCACTGCAAAGTAGTCTTAGGACTGTCCACAGAGTGAAAAAAGATTGCTGTAAAAAGTGGACCGCTTGAAGAGATGAGAGGCTGCCCATTCCTGCTCTGTTCCTGGCCCACTATGATGCTGTTCCAAATAACTCTAAGGAAACAGGTAAGAGCTCTGAGGAACATGAAACACTCATGTCAAACCCTCCAACACTTCTCTGATGACAATAGGGATGTCCTATTCAATAATAATAATAATAATAATAACAATAATAATTTTATTATCTGTGCCCCACCTATCTTACTCGGTTGCCCCACCTACTTTGGGAGGCTTCCAACATATATAAAAACACAATAAAACATTAAACATAAAAAACCATTCCCTATACAGCAGGCATAGGCAAACTTGGCCCTCCAGATGTTTTGGGACAACAACTCCCATCATCCCTAGCAAACAGGACCACTGGTCAGGGACGATGGGAGTTGTAGTCCCAAAACATCTGGAGGGCCGAGTTTGCCTATGCCTGCTATATAGGGCTGTCTTCAGATGTCTTCGAAAGGTTGCATAGTTACTTCTCTCCTTGAATCGGGGGTCGCATGACTCCATACCCTACAACATTTCTCTGATGAAAATAAGGCCTTCCTAAGGAAAAGGGGAACGCGGGTGGCGCTGTGGGTTAAACCACAGAGCCTAGGACTTGCCGATCAGAAGGTCGGCACTTCGAATCCCCGCGACGGGGTGAGCTCCCGTTGCACGGTCCCTGCTCCTGCCAACCTAGCAGTTCGAAAGCACGCCAAAGTGCAAATAGATAAATAGGTACCGCTCCAGCGGGAAGGTAAACGGCGTTTCCGTGCGCTGCTCTGCTTCGCCAGAAGTGGCTTAGTCATGCTGGCCACATGACCCTGTACGCCGTCTCCCTCGGCCAATAAAGTGAGATGAGCACCGCAACCCCAGAGTTGGTCACGACTGGACCTAATGGTCAGGGGTCCCTTTACCTTTAAGGAAAAGGGGGTCATTCTGGGATCAAATCAGAAACCAGCACAGTTTCTGTAAATCCAGGACTGTCCCTGGAAAATAGGGACATTTGGCGGGTCAGTGATGTTTCTAGCCGTGCCATGTGCTTTGCATAAACTGAGAGGCTGCTACTTCCAACCAGTGTGCCATGGCAGGGAAAACACAAAGTATAATGACGTTTGTCATCAGACAGCTCTCTAATTGAACTGCAGCTTTACAGCGGTATAGCGGAGCCGCGATAGGTTGGGGTGGCGCACCAGGACTTTTCGCAGCAGGGATGATGATATCATCCCCTGGGTTGCTTTGTGCCAACCATTCTTCGTGCCAAATAAACGAGCTTTTTCCCCCCAGACAGAAGTTGGTTTCCAGAGGAGGAGCCGTGTGTCTTGCAGCAAAAACAGTCAACCTCAGATGGCACCCTAAGGCGAGGCACCTTAAAGAGTAACCAATTTGTGAACTCAAGCGCACTTTGTCAGCAGCACGTTAGTAACCAATTGGTGAATTCAAGCCCATATCCTGAGATGAATGAAGTGCAGCTGGCAGGTATAGGAGAAAATTGCAAGGTGGGGTTGCATGGCATTGAGATGGAAAAATGACAGTCAGTGAGAGAAGTAATATATATGTTAAATAAGCACATCTGCAACTCCGTATAGTAGCAGAATGGTGACTGTTGTTGAGCTGATAGCATTAAGCCCTGAGTTGTGGCAGGAAACGATTCACAAGAAACTGTCACCTGTAGAACAGATGTCTTGGCATTGGCAAGGTGATTAAAAATCCTTTGTCTTGATTTAACCCACAAGTAATGGCCCTGAACCAGCGGGTGCAGAATGCTGCAGCGAGACTCCTTACGAGGTCTTCGCTGCGAGATCACATTCACCCGGTGCTATACCAGCTGCACTGGCTCCCGGTGGAGTACAGGATCAGGTTTAAGGTGCTGGATTTAACCTTTAAAGCCCTATACGGCCTAGGACCCTCGTACCTACGGGACCGCCTCTCCTGGTATGCCCCACAGAGAAACTTACGGTCTTCGAATAAAAACATCTTGAAGGTCCCTGGCCACAGAGAAGTTAGGCTGGCCTCAACTAGAGCCAGGGCTTTTTCGGCTGTGGCTCTGATCTGGTGGAACACTCTGTCACAAGAGACCAGGGCCCGGCGGGACTTGACATCTTTCTGCAGGGCCTGCAAGACAGAGCTGTTCCACCAGGCCTTTGGCCAGGGCACAGCCTGACTCCCTCCCTCGGCAATCTTCACAGAGCTCTGGCCCAATTGTTGCCAGTGGCTTGAATTAATTAATTTTATAACGAATGATTTTAGACTGTTGTTTATGCTGTACTTTTGTACTGTTTTATTGTTGTTAGCCGCCCTGAGCCCGGCTTCGGCTGGGGAGGGCGGGATATAAATAAAATTTATTATTATTATTATTATTATTATTATTATTATTATTATTATTTGTGAATCGTAATTCAGGTGCTTCACATTGCACTCTTCCTTTGTTGCAAAACGGCAACCTGAAGGTCGGTTGTTTTACAATTGTCTAATGTTGTCTATGGAGTTTTCTTGGCAGGGATACTGGAGTGGCTTGGCAGTTCCTGCTCACATTTGGTCAAAACTCTCCACTATGACCTGTCCATCTTGGGTGGCCCTGCACGGCATAGCTCATAGCTTCTCTGAGTTATTCAAGCCCCTTCGCCACGGCAAGGCAGTGATCCGTGAATGGACTGCAAGAAGATCCAACCTATCCATTCTGAAGGAAATCAGCTCTGAGTGCTCACTGGAAGGACAGATCCTGAAGCTAAGGCTCCAGTACTTTGGCCACCTCATGAGAAGAGAAGACTCCCTGGAAAAGACCCTGATGCTGGGAAAGATTGAGGGCACAAGGAGAAGGGGACGACAGAGGACGAGATGGTTGGACAGTGTTCTTGAAGCTACCAGCATGAGTTTGACCAAACTGCGGGAGGCAGCGGAAGACAGGAGTGCCTGGCATGCTCTGGTCCATGGGGTCATGAAGAGTCGGACACGACTAAACGACTAAACAACAACAACAACAAAGGTGTCTAATGTTTTACAATTTTTGATGTGCTGTAAGCTGCCCAGAGTGGCTGGGGAAACCCAGCCAGATGGGCGGGGTATAAATAATAAAATTATTATTATTGTAATTATTACAGAGTGCCCTGGGATGTTGAAATGTTCTCCCATATATTTATGGATATTGGCACTGTTATCTCAGATTTGTGTCCATCTATTCTCTTGTGTAAAGAATGGCCTGCTTATCCAATGCACAAGGGCATTGTTGATAGATGATGGCATAAATCTCATTGGAAGGTGAGTAAGGGAAGAACGTCTTATGTCAATGGTTCCCAAAATGTGGTCCATGGATCATTAGTTGTCATCCAGAGACCACCAGTCAGCTTCATTCAGGTGGTCCATTCCACATAAAATATTCATATTGATTTGTAATTGCATTTTTAGTGCATCTTTCATTTACGTTAGCTTTTATTGTATTAGCATTTGAATTCTATGGCATGCTGTCTCCAGAGAGGTTCAGACTCTATTACACAGTTTTAGGCACCAGGCAAAAACATTTCTCTTCGACCAGGCCTTTGGCTGATTGACATCTGATACCCTTTTAAATGTGTTGCAGGAAGGGGGATTATTGGCTTGTTTTTGTTCTTATTCTTAGTATGTATTTTGTGTTTGTCATATTGTATTTTTTGTGTTTTTGAACCACCCTGAGATCTACAGATGAATAAATACAAATTTAATAGATAATAAAATAATAATAAAGTATAAGATATGCCAGTAAAAAAGCAATAAACATACAATTAAAAATCACCCCGCAACCAGCACAGCACAGTACAATTGATGCAACAGGCAGGAAAAAAATTATTAAGTGGTCCCATCAGAACCTCAGGAATTTTCAAGTTGGCCATGGGGTGGGGGGAAAGCTTTGGGAGCCGCCCAGAGTGGCTGGGGAGACTCAGCCAGATGGGCAGGGTATAAATAATAAATTATTATTATACAGTGGTACCTCGGGTTCGTTCTGGAGGTCTGTTCTTAACCTGAAAACTGTTCTTAACCTGAGGTACCACTTTAGCTAATGGGGCCTCCCGCTGCTGCCACGCCGCTGGAACACTATTTCTGTTCTCATCCTGAGGCAAAATTCTTAACCCGAGGTACTATTTCTGGGTTAGCGGAGTCTGTAACCTGAAGCGCCTGTAACCTGAAGCGTATGTAACGCGAGGTACCACTGTATTATTATTATTATTATTATTATTAATGACATTATTAGGTCCTAGTGTTGCCAGAGTAGACACACAGGCAGCGTTGGCAACTGGGTCTGATCCAAGCTTGTTCTTTCTGTGTCCTGTTGTTGCTGGTGAGTAGCTATTTTAGGTTGGGGAGGGGCTGTCTGTAAGCAAGCAAGCAAGCACTAGCCTGCCTCCCAAGACCCAGCACATTTGGGTGGTGTCAGCTGGAAGATGAGATCCATGATCTGGGGGAGCCTGTAACAGCTGGGAGACAAGAGGCAGGCGCGTAGCTAGCCGCTCCGGCACCCGGAGCGGCGGGGGTGGGGCGATCCGTGTATGGGGGCAGGGCAGTGATCTGCGTACAGGGGCGGCATGGTGAGCTGCCCATGGAATCCGCCTGGTGGACGCAAGCCCCACGCTGCCATTTCGGGCAGTGTGGGGCCCCGAGCCACCATGTCACTCCCCTGGTCAGAGGCAGGAGAAGCTGAAGAAGAAGAAGAAGAAGAAGAAGAAGAAGAAGAAGAGAGGAGGAGGAGGAGTAGTTTGGATTTGATATCCCGCTTTATCACTACCCGAAGGAGTCTCAAAGCGGCTAACATTCTCCTTTCCCTTCCTCCCCCACAACAAACACTCTGTGAGGTGAGTGGGGCTGAGAGACTTCAGAGAAGTGTGACTAGCCCAAGGTCACCCAGCAGCTGCATGTGGAGGAGCGGAGACGTGAACCCGGTTCCCCAGATTACGAGTCTATCGCTCTTAACCACTACACCACACTGGCTCTGAAGGATTGGAGAGTGAAGATGCAGGAGGATGGAGAGAGAGGTCAGTCTGGGGCAGAGCCAAGGGCTTCTACATCTCCACCTCTTGGTCCTACCTCTGCTGCTCCATTCTCTCCCTGGACCAGGAAGGGATTGAAGTGGGGGGAGCCGAAGCAGCTTACACGCAGATGCAGTCCTGCGCTTCAGGTTACAGACTCCGCTAACCCAGCTTGGATAGGGGAGGTACATAAGCCAAGGTTGGGAGTGGGGCCTCTTGTTGTGGCAAGCGCCTCATCGGGCACACACCTAGGAGTAGCTGACAGACAGAGTAGGGATGATGGACACGCCTCTTCCTAACTTGCAAGTGTGGTTTTTGAGAAGAAGGTTAATTCCTCATTCTGGGCATTCCTTGCCTGACATTGCTGTGACGTTATGCCTCCTGCTTGCTTGGAGAGAGGGTGGAGAAATTTAGAGCGTTTCTGTGTAGAAAGAAACCTCTGGAATTTGTGTGACTGGAACATTGCCTACTGAGCTAAGGTTGAGACTCCCTGTGCTTGGCTGCCTCTGGCTTTGCCCACCACTGGAATGAGGCCGATAAGCAATGTGGCCCTCAGTTCCCCAGCCCTGGTCTAAGACAATGGATATTATCCCCATATTCTATGGCAGCGAATTCCTTCAGCTAATTATGCATTGTACTAAGAATGCCCTGAATAGCCACAGAGTATACATTCGACCACTGTGCCCTTCCTGCTGCAGAAAAGCATTATTTTCTTTGGTGTTTTACCAACCACCGATGCCTAGGCCTCACTCAATGAGGCTTTCTCCCCACCGAACTGTGTGGAGTGTGGCTGCCACTGCCAATTTCTCTTTATTACCACTCTTTTCCTTTAGTTGCCTTTTGAAAGCCAGATGCCTCCATTAGCATATGGCAAGTCAACACATCCCTTCAGTTATATAAATGAACAACTGCCAAAAAGAGAGAGAGATGTATACGTTCAACCAAACAGATGGTTTCACATCTTCGTTCCCTCACACAAAGTTCATTCTGCCACCAACTGCTAACTACGAATAGTGCCAGATTCTATAGGTGATTCAAAGGCCAGCCCTGTGCTTCTGAATAAATGCCTACAAAGTTTACCTGGAGATACAAAGTAGGGGGTAGCATTTTTGAGGCTGAAAGCCAGCCACCCCCATTCCTCTCTCTCTCTCTGGTTGCCAGTGTTTTAAAGACACTACTCCAGCACTTTTAACTGTTGCCTGGCACAGAGAGTCCATCAAGGAGATAAGTTCATACCCTACAACATTTCTCCAATGAAAATAGAGACATTCCATTCCATCTATACCCTGCCCAACTGGCTGGGTTGCCCCCAGCTACTTTGGGTGGCTTCCAACATATATAAAAACATAACAAAACATTAAACATCGAAAAACTTCCCTATACAGTGGTACCTCGGGTTAAGTACTTAATTCGTTCCGGAGGTCCGTTCTTAACCTGAAACTGTTCTTAACCTGAAGCACCACTTTAGCTAATGGGACCTCCTGCTGCTGCCGCACCGCCGGAGCCCAATTTCTGTTCTTATCCTGAAGCAAAGTTCTTAACCTGAAGCACTATTTCTGGGTTAGCGGAGTCTGTAACCTGAAGCGTATGTAACCTGAAGCGTATGTAACCCGAGGTACCACTGTACAGGGCTGCCTTCAGCTGTCTTCTAAAGGTTGTATAGTTACTTACCTCCTTGTCTCGAGGGTCGCATAACTCCATCCCCTCCAACATTTATCCGATGAAAATAGGGACGTCCTAAGGAAAAGCGGGACATTCCGGGATCGAATCAGAAACCGGGACGGCTTCTGTAAATCCAGGGCTGTCCCTGGAAAATAGGGACACTTGGAGAATCTGTAAGCTCCAGCTGCTAAATTTATGGATGTCAGGGTCAAAAGGCACAGAAGCAGGGCACTACCCCTCCCACAAGCAAACCACCCAGTCTACATGTTGCCACTGTTTAACGCATTCACACACGAGTCATCAGCACATAAGTAACTTTTTTTAAAAAGCATAGGTGGAAATTTTAGGTCACCTGTGTTATCACTGCAAATGCTATACTTCTTGAGAGGTGGAGAAAGGTAACATATTCAGTTGCTCATCATCTATGATCAAATGAATAGCATACGTATGTAGACTCATTCCGGCGCATGAGCATCTTCAGGAATGGGGGGTAGCCAACATGGTACACCCCAAGTGTTGTTAGACTACAACTCCCATCATCTCTGATCATTGGCCATACTGGCTGGGGCTGCTGGTCCAAGAACATCTGGTGGGCAGCAAGTTCCAGAAATACCAAAATGCCTTCAGAATAACTTTTAATACTTGAAGTGAAGCCAGGTAGCATGTGACTCTAGTGTTTATGTCGTTACTATTAGTATTGATTTTTAGCACATGTTCTGCCTGATTTTATACACAGAATCCTAGAATTGGAAGGGACCATGAGGGTCATCTAGTACAACACCCTGAAATTCGGGATTTTTTTGCCCATCTTGGGGCTTGAACCCACAACCCTGAGATTAAGAGTCTCATTGCTATTAGGTGAAATTACATGGCATATTGTGAAGACACTTCCATTCAAATGTCATTTGCCATATTCCCCTCTGATCATAGGCCTTCACTACTATATTGGCTTACCAAATTCAGAAACCACGAGCCAAGCTTTCAGAACTCAAAAGGTTGCAAGCACAATTTAACATGAAAATCAGGTTATCTAACTGTTAGCAGTTCTTTTCATACTTTAATACTTCATTGTTGTTCAAATTAGCTCTTAATGGTTCCAAAGCAAGCTACAATTCTTATTCTTCCATGAAACCAGAGGGAGGAAACCCAAGCCAGCAATACTAAGAGTGTGGGCTGGAGGAATTTGAAAAGGTGTGCCACCCTTTATGCCTACCCCAGATTCTGTCATTTTTAAATTTATTTTTGCAGTATAAGCTTGAGAACTTCTTTCCTGTTTCATAATTCAGGAATAGCTGGCTCTGAAAAATTCAAAGCCTAACGTCTAGGACATATTTGAATATATTTGGTTTAGAAATTTACAAGTTATTAAACTGGCAATTCCTTATCATTTTAATTTGTTTCAGACGGTGCCAAGAAAGATTACAATCTAGGAAGATTATAAAATCCTATGAAGATTACATGGTCCATCAGTGGAGTCTTGTAAATGCTGCCATAGGCCAATAAAACCTTAAGCCGTTTATTAGAATGTGTGCCAGGTACCAGCAGATGTGTTAAAGGGCCCCAAAGCTCAGCCAGTGGCAAGCATTACAGAGTCCTCCCTCAGTGGGTGCAGAATTGGACCTAGTTCTTTTGTCAGCAAATTTGCTTCTTTATGTCTGAGAATGTGGGAGGAGAGAATAACTTGAACCAAACAAGTTCAAGCCCAAGTGATACGGATATCACCAGCTTAGTTAGTGTGCAGTGCTTGTCCAGTTATACACACAGAGAGAAGAAGGAAGTCCTGCTGAGTTCAGTGGGGTTTACTTCTGAGTCAATGTGTTTTAGGATTGCTCTGTTAACCAGGGATGATGGGCAAATGTCCTAGGAGGCCCAGGTAAGGAAAACACCACTGTAATAAAGTGAACTTTCACCCCTTAATGTTTCACCTGCCATGGTCCTTGGTTGAGTTCAGTTGCCACAGTCAACTCTGCAAGTTATAAATCAAAGAAACGAGGAAATGTGAACACTCCTGCGCACCTTGGGAAGTTTGCAAGGCAAAAGCAGGTCTCAGTCCAGCCCAGATTCAGAGCAGTGTGCCCTTTTGTGACAGCGAAATGTTGATCCTGTCGCTGGATGGCATCTTGCACAACATGACCATTATTTTGCAAGTTAATTTATACTGCTTGAAATTATTGTAGTGATTATATAATTGACAATCGTTGCTCTTTTCCTCTTTTTAGTGCACCACATGTCAAGTTTCGTCTCCGAAGAAGCCAGCTTCTGCTGTCCTCTTTAACTCTAAAATAGCTGGATTTTCCTTTAGCAAATAGGAACGCATGGGCTCGCAGCATTCCCTTTGATTTCCAATGTGGAATATCAGATGATCTCTTTACTGAGCATTCATCCTGATTTGCTTGCACAAAGCTTACGCAGAGGCTAGACCATGACCAGTCTTTCTTGAGCATTCATTCCAGTTTGCTTGAGGGGGTCTTCCTGCTAATCGTTAGGTCATCTCACAGTTTTCAGTGTATTTACTGTCACTTTCCTAACCACAGAAAGTCCTTTCAAGGGTTGTTGCATCAGAGTGACAGAATATTTCAATTGCACAAACCAAAATGTCTGCTATGCACTTGAATAAAGGTAAAGGGACCCCTGACCATTAGGTCCAGTCGTGACCGACTCTGGGGTTGCGGTGCTCATCTCGCTTTATTGGCCGAGGGAGCCGGCATACAGCTTCCGGGTCATGTGGCCAGCATGACTAAGCCGCTTCTGGCGAACCAGAGCAGTGCACGGAAACGCCATTTACCTTCCCGCCAGAGCGGTACCTATTTATCTACTTGCACTTTGATGTGCTTTCAAACTGCTAGGTTGGCAGGAGCAGGGACCAAGCAACGGGAGCTCACCCTGTCGCGAGGATTTGAACTGCCGACCTTCAGATCGGCAAGTCCTAGGCTCTGTGGTTTAACCCACAGCGCCACCCGCGTCCCTATGCACTTGAATACCTCTCACAAAATGCTTACTGTCTGGAAGAGACCTGAACCTGAATCTATTTGCAGCTAGAGGAGATATCTCCAAGAGGTTCCTACGTGCACAAGAAATATGGAAGGTAAGAAAGTAATACATCACTAGCCTCAGAATTCATTTCACTGCTCTCCAGCTCCTTGTATTACATTATCCTGCTGTGAAGTCAATCCCAGAAGACCCAGTATCAGGAACATCCATGTGATGCTACATGGATTGCAATGAATGTAAGGACTAGGTCAGCTTTTTATGATTTTGCTTGGAGCACCATGGTCTATTTAACAAGGAAGTCTGGGACCCCCAATTCTGCTGTGGGATTTTAGGAAGGAAGCATCTAAAGCTGCTTCCCACATTATAGTAGAAATAAGTCCTGTTCGAATACAACCTTTCAATAGTCATGGACTCATGGTATTATCATATATGCAACAGGAAGGAGGGGCCAGCCAAAAATATTATTATTGGACACTTTTATGTACTACTTCCAGTCACAAAATGACTTCAAAAGTGGTTTATCTAGACACTTAAAGCAATATAAATACAAATCCTAAAATGCAGTTTAAATCCACAGCAATCCAACAATTATAATCAGCAAAGCAATAGTAGAACCAGACGAGAACTGAAGCAAACTAAACACAGTTGCCTCTAGGGGAAGGGAGTTTCACAACTGGGGTGCTACTAGGGAAAATATTTTCTCATTGTAGTCTTGTCCTTATCCTACCCTGATGTTAAATCAAGAGTGGGGGTTCTTTTTCAGCTTGAGGGTCACATTCGCTCACTGACAATCTTCTGGTGAGGGGGGTGCATGCTAGTGGTAGGATTGGGCAGAGACATACCCTCCAACATTTCTCTGGTGAAAATAGAGGTGTTCTATTATTATTATTATTATTATTATTATTATTATTATTATTACTACCCCACCCACCTAGTGGGGTGCCCTAGCCACTCTGGATCGCTTATATTTATAAAAATAGCAATAAAAGATTAATATTAAAAAAACTTCCCTATAGGGCTGTCTTCAGGTGCCTGGGAGTCATTTTGGACTCACAGCTGTCCATGGAGGGACAGGTCAAATCTGTGTCCAGGGCAGCTGTTTATCAGCTCCACCTGGTACGCAGGCTGAGACCCTACCTGCCCGCGGACTGTCTTGCCAGAGTGGTGCATCTGCCCAGAGCGGCTGGGGAAACTCAGCCAGATGGACAGGGTATGTATGTATGTATGCATGTAGAAATAAATAACATTCTTCTAAAGGTTGTATACAGTGGTGCCTCGGGTTACATACGCTTCGGGTTACAGACGCTTCAGGTTACAGACCCCGCTAACCCAGAAATAGTACCTCGGGTTAAGAACTTTGCTTCAGGATGAGAACAGAAATCGTGCAGCAGCGGCATGGCAGCAGCAGGAGGCCCCATTAGCTAAAGTGGTGCTTCAGGTTAAGAACAGTTTCAGGTTAAGAACGGACCTCCAGAACGAATTAAGTTCTTAACCCGAGGTACCACTGTAGTTACTTATCTCCTTGGCTTGGGGGTTGCACCACTCCATACCTTCCAACATTTCTCTGATGAAAATAGGGACGTCCTAAGGGAGAGGTTTTCAACCAGTGTGCCGTGGCACCCTGGGGTGCCTGGAATGATGGTCAGGGGTGCCGTGGGCAACACTGGCCTCTGTCCCTCTTCCCTTCCCTCCCTCCCCTGATGCCCTTTTGCACGTCTGCCTCCCAAAGGCTTGCATGGCTGTTTGTTGCAACGGCCTTGGCTACAAGCACCGCAAGCGAATGGGCTGCCCAGAGGACTCCCAAGGATAGGGGAGAGGAGGCTATGGGAACACTTTGCAAGTGAGGTTCTGCAAGCAAGGCTCTGCAAGCAAGGGGTGACATAACTGGGCCTCTAAGGCTTGGAGCACGTTTTCCCGCAGGGGAGCCACAGAAAGTATGTACTGTATTTTTCGCTCTATAAGACGCACCAGACCATAAGACGCACCTAGTTTTTGGAGGAGGAAAAGAAAAAAAATATTCTGAATCCCAGAACAGCAAAAGGGATCTGGCTTCTGGGATAGCCATGCAAAGCCTCTTCAGGGCAGCGGGATGAAGGCTCCCCCAAGAGCTGCGCTCCCTTTAAAGAGCCATGTAGAGAAAGGCAGCCCTTCTCCCTCCTCGGGGAAAAGCCCCCAAGAGCCGCACACACGCTCCACATGGCTCTTTAAAGGGAGCACTGAGCAGAGCCTCCTGCCTGCATTCTCTCCATAAGACACACACACATTTCCCCTTACTTTTTAGGAGGGGAAAAGTGCGTCTTATAGAGTGAAAAATATGGTAGTTGGTCAAGGGGGCCGTGGACTCAAAAAGGTTGAAAACATCTGTGCTAAGGAAAAGCGGGACATTGCAGGATCAAATCAGAAACAGGGATGGCTTCTGTAAATCCAGGACAGTCCCTGGAAAATAGAGACACTTGGGGGGTCTGTGAATGTGTCTCTTACCCTTGTACAGTAAACTCTATTCCTGCCACTTAAAATCCAGAGGTTTCTGCGCAAGCATCACTCTCCATCTTCCATCCAGGCCAACAAGATCTGTTTTCAGTGTCCAAGCACACATTCCAGCCGGGGAAATTGTGCTCAAAAATGGCGATACAAGGTCCAGGGATGTGGCCTAGAGAGAGAGTGTGTCGAGGGCAAAACAGGGACGCCTTAAAGGCTGCGTTAGTCCCCTAAGCCCGAGGTTCTCCACTCCTGGTTCAATCTTTGACATGTACCTGCTTCCACTGTGTGATGTGAAAGAGCCCCACAAGCTTCTATCGTAGCTGTCAACTTCCCCCTTTTTTAAAGGGAAATTCCCTTATTCCGAATAGGATTCCTCGCAAGAATCCTATTCGCAAGAATCCTCGCAAGAAGCCTCTATCTCAGATGGAAGGGCTTGTCGCTTCAACAGAAAGCCTGACTCTGCCTTGGCTTTTAGAGCAGCTTGGCTTAGCCTCTGTGGGGAAGAGCTAGTCGTCACTTGCAATGGGGCATAGGCTTCGGCTGCGCCCGATCACGTCCAGGTATATAGCACCAAGGGAGGCTACTTTCCATGACTCACACCATACAGCATTTTGCGAATGCCAAAAAAGAGAGGGTGGGGTCCCCGTCTATAAACTCGGGATTCAGAAATGTTTACTCCAATTTGCTGCTTGGTTATACTTGACTCTGTGGGTTGGCACACCCATTGATTTACTACCTTCGTACGAAGAGCACTGTCAGGAAGGCTTTCCCTCACCCCACTTTATTTTAGTTTTTTCAAATGAAAACCCTCGGACTCTGGTTAGTTAAATGTTTAAGTTCTTAGACGGCAAGATGAGAAAATTATTCACTTCTCCCAAAATGGTGTGTTTTTCCTAGAGGCTTAATCTGTGCAGTGCATTACACTGGCACTTACTTAGACAGGGGAGACAACTATGAATTCTACCCCTCATGCCCATTTACCCCCCTGCCCCACCCCAAACAAGCAAACATACAAACAAACAAACACATGCATGCGCACGTGCGCGCGCGCACACACACACACACACACTCTGCTGGTTTTCCTCGCACAACGTTGTTCCTGTAGCTGGGACAGGATGTGAAAATGACAGAACCTACTTTGGTGCTTTTTCAGACAAAGTGGGCGTTCTCTAAAGAGGGCAGACAATCGAACTAGGCATCCAATCTCCATGCCCCCGCCCCCACCGCTGTATTAAAAACTTGAACAAACATTGAAAACAGAGAAATGTAGCTCCTATTGCTGCAGAGGGATGTGCCCGATAGATTCTTCGCATAGTTATCCCAAATATCGCTTGACTATTTGAGCATGCCAAACTTATCATGGATCATCCATATCGACCAGTTATCCAACAATGGAAGGCAAGCTGAGAGGCACCCATCTGCTACATTAATTGTGTGAACCGACTGCAATAGGATTTGTCATTCAAATTCACTTTCATAACCCTATGCAAGCAACAGATGTTCACAAATTATGTGAGCCACCCTGAGACATCATGGTATAGGGCGGTATATAAATTCAACAGCAAACAACAACAACAACAGCAACAACGCTATGTTGGAGTAATGTTGCACAGTACTGTGTTACCTTTGCCTACCACTTGGCCGAATTATGGCATAAACCTATTGATCCTAAAAGCAGCAAAGGTGTGCACTTTTTAAACCACCGATGAAGTCAGGACACATTTGTCAAGCTTGGTCCCTCACCCCACCCCAGGTCACATCTTGTACACTTTTTGTTGTAAAATACTTGTTTGCTCAAGATAAAACACACAAACTTTTCTTATAAAATAAGAGAACTTTTATGCCAAGGAGAGGAACGTTTTTCCGGCTGAGGGCCTGATAGCTTTCTGAGCAATCTTTTTTGCCAGTAGTGGGCTAGGGCAAATGCAAAAAGTGGACAGATAAACGAATAGAAATTTTACCTACTTTTACTCGCACACTCCTCTCTCTATCCACTCATCCAGGGAAGCAAGAGGCATTATGAGAATTCAGGGACACATTCCACCCAGGGAAAATACTCAAGGAGGCTGCAAAACAGAGTGGACGAGGTACGTGGCTTGGGGGAGAGGCAGAGTAACTGAGGAAAAGTTGTAACTTGGGGAGAGTGACCTAAAATGTAGCCTTTGGCCCTCAGGGATGAGATTTCCCATCCCTGCTTTATGCAAATAACACACAACTTTACATATGATTAAGAGGTTCTAAGTTTCATCTTCTTGCTTCGAAGACTGGTTCCTGGGATTTCCAAATTGCCATTCACGTGAGAATGGTAGCTAATCTCATTAAAGTGCCGCGTGACCTAATAATTTACTGAACTTGCATTTATCTTCAATTCATGTGAAGTGAAGACATCTCTTACTCGCAGTGTTTACTTGCGTTGCCTTGGAGATATTACCCTAAAGATTCGATTGACAAGAGGCTTTTTCCACTTACAAAGGATATTAACTTCACGTAAATGTCATGGGCTGGTTGGATTGCAGAGGAACGGTGGGAGGAAAACCCGCACCCCAAGGGAAGAAGGCTCAGAGTAGTGGTGGGACAACAATGAGTAGTTAGAGGGAGAAGACTGGGAAGAGGAGGTTTTGAAAGCTGAAGGGGTAACAGGGCTTAGTGAGCTGGGAGAGTCTATGGCAGAGAGAAGTCCAGAAGTGGAAGCAGAAGTTGAAGCAGGCAAGTGGGAGGAGAGAGGCCAAGATGCAGAGAGGCTTGTGATGAGTCACAGGTGTCTCCTGCTGCTGCTGTGACAAGCTCCTCTCCTCCCTGGTCTCCCAGAACCAGAAGAGGCATGAAGCGGGAGGAGCAAAGACAATCATGCAGGCACAGTCTCCAATTGCTATGGGGGGAAAAAACAACCCTGGAGAGGAGGTTGTGGCATAGCTGTCAACTTTCAGATTTGAAAATAAGGGATCAGCAGCCTCACCTGTCCCAGGCACTCCTGTCTTCCACTGCCTCTCACAGTTTGGTCAAACTCATGCTGGTAGCTTTGAGAACACTGTCCAACCATCTCGTCCTCATGGTTCAATGTTACCAGTGATCAAAGTTACCCAGTCAGGATTTGATCAAATCTTGGTCCTAACTTTTGGGGTTAAGATTCTATTTAGCTGTCCATTAATACTGACAAACCGTATCTCCCATTCATCTCTCAGATCCCCTTGTAAATCTAAAGTACTGACCTCACCACATTCTGCAGTAAAAAAATTTCCCAAGTTAATTACACATTGTGTGAAGGTAAGTATGTGAAGCTACAGCATTCCTACTATCAGCTTAAGTGACACATTCACACTCACTCTCTCACGTGCGCGCGCGCGCGCGCGCGCACACACACACACACACACACAGAGTAGAGCCCCTCCGAGCCAATGGCCCAAAGGCAGAAAGCCCAGCCAGCAGCCAAACAAAGCCTCAAGCGGTGGTTCCCACAGGGCAGCGACCCGGCAAAGCGGATGCAGCAAGGAAAACCACCGTCACCTCTCCGCTAGGAAGCGCTGAAGCAAAGGCGAGTCCCCAGGCAACACGGCCGATTTGATTGGCACAAGGCATGCAAGCTCCACCCCCCAGTCGTTCTCAGACTCCTTATTGGGCAGCTGAGCAATGCAGTTGAGGAGCCTCCCTGGCCTGCAGGGAGGGAGAAGAGCTGCTTCCTTTGAAATCCGGGAAATTTACAGGATATCAACAATCCGGGATAGCAGCGGGAAATGGCGCTGGAATAAGGGAGTTTCCCACCAAATAAGGGAAGGTTGAAAGCTATGGGTTGTGGGGAGGTGAGGACCTTTAGTCTTGGCAACTGATCCTACTGGGGATGAGTTCCTATGCTCATTAGGCCTGGCGCTCTCCTTAGTCTGTGCGGATCCTGTTGTTGCTAATAAAGGGTTAACTCCAACATGCACAGTGTGATTTACTGCTGGCTCACTCCTGTTAGGAAATGTCAGGATTCTGACATCAGAAACGTTCCGTGTGAAAACAGCCAATCATGCGCCCCTTCCCTTCTCCCACCCATTCTCATTAGATCTCCTCTTACACACTTTCCCCTTATTCAAAATATTCAATACAATTCCATACCATCTCAATTTGTCATGGGATTTCTGTTGCTAACATTTATTCTGCTACGTGTACCAGGTAAAAGTGCGATGGGGAGCGTCTTTCCAACCTGAGGACAACCTGTCCTTCTACGCAACCTCCTGGAGAGCACTTAGCATCGGTGGACAAGACGAAGAGGCAAAAGCTGGCAGAGCAATGAATGTGAATTTAACCTTTTGTACAGTAGGCTAGTTCTTTCAGACTCAGATGTTGCTCTCTGTCTCCCATCAAGTTAGGCAGGAGGCATCACCAAAGTCCAGCATCTTAAAAAGCAGAGACATCACCTTGCCGACAAAGGTCCGTATAGTAAAAGCTATGGTTTTCCCAGCAGTGATGTATGGAAGTGAGAGCTGGACCATAAAGAAGGCTGATCGCTGAAGAATTGATGCTTTTGAATTCTGGTGCTGGAGGAGACTCTTGAGAGTCCCATGGGCTGCAAGATGATCAAACCTCTCCATTCTGAAGGAAGTCAGCTCTGAGTGCTCACTGGAAGGACAGATCCTGAAGCTGAGGCTCCAATACTTTGGCCACAACATGAGAAGAGAAGACTCCCTGGAAAAGACGCTGATGTTGGGAAAGATAGAGGGCACAAGGAGAAGGGGACGACAGAGGATGAGATGGTTGGACAGTGTTCTCGAAGCTACCAGCATGAGTTTGACCAAATTGCGGGAGGCAGTGGAAGACAGGAGTGCCTAGCGTGCTCTGGTCCATGGGGTCACGAAGAGTCGGACACGACTAAACGACTAAACAACAACAATAAATCATCAGAGTCCAAGGGCACATTCTATCTACTCAAAAATACTCAAGGAGGGTGCAAAACCAGGGTTGGTGAGGGCTGTGGCCTGGGACAGTGGCGGGCTTGAGTACTGTGGTGCCCTGTGCAAGGCCAAAATTTGGTGCTCTCCCTCGCCGCCAGTCCTTGTGCTGTTTTCCCAAAGCTGTTTAAGTGAGGCACCAGGGTTTAAGAAGGAGGCATGATCCTCCCACCTCCTTCCTAAAGCTGGGCAAGCACCAGCTAGGCTTTGGGAAGGAGGTGGAAGAACTCTAGGACCCTGTCAGAGCCCTTATGCCTCGCACAGCCCTAAATCCACCACTGCTGGGGAAGGGTCCTGGCGGCCAGATAGTGAGGACTGAAAAGCAGGGCTGGTGAGGAGTGTGGCTTAAACCTTTCCTGCCCCAACCTGGCCACAGTGATCCACGCGACAGTTACCTCCAGGCTTGACTACTGTAATTCGCTCTACGCGGGGCTGCCCTTGAAGCTGTCCCAGAAATTCCAGCGGGTGCAGAATGATGCAGCGAGGCTCCTCACAGGGTCTCTGCCATGGGAGCATATTCACCCAGTGCTTTTCCAGCTGCACTGGCTCCCGGTGGGGGTACAAGGTCAAATTCAAGGTGCTGGTTTTGACCTTTAAAGCCCTTCACGGCCTAGGACCCTCGTACCTACGGGACCGCCTCTCCCAATATGCCCCACGGAGGACCTTAAGGTCCATAAATAGCAACACCCTAGAGGTCCCGGGCCCTAAGGATGGTAGGTTAGCCTCAACTAAAGCCAGGGTCTTTTCAACACTGGCTCCGGCCTGGTGGAACTCTCTGCCTCATGAGACCAGGGCCCTGCGGGATCTGATTTCTTTCCGCAGGGCCTGTAAGACAGAGTTGTTCCACCTGGCCTTTGGCTTAGAATCAGTTTGATTCCCTCCCCCTCTTTATTTTTCCTTTCTCCTTCTGTGAAGAGGCTGCGTCCTAATGTTTTAATGTTGTATTTTAATCTTGTTTTTTAAATTGTATTTTAATCAACTTGTTTTTATTATTGGTTGTTAGCCGCCCTGAGCCCGGTCAAGGCTGGGGAGGGCGGGGTATAAATAAAATTTATTATTATTAAGAATGTGGTCCAGGGAGTGTTCTGAGGGCCGCATAGGGAAGCCTGGAGGGCCACAGGTCCTGAGTCTGAGCTCCTCCATCCCTGTAGAAAAGGATTCTTCTGCATAGAGTACAGTGACAACAGGAAACAGTGGCCTCTGTGGCAGACCAGTTGGAAGGCAACACCTGGGCTCACTCAAGGAAGTGTTAGCAGTGAGAGCAAGCCAATGGGTTGGCCTGCCATGTCTTCCTGTTTTAGCATTGACTTCTGATGAAAGGAAAGCAGTCCTTCAGAACCTAAAGACACAGATATGACAACAGGTTGAGGTTGAGACCTGTTTTAACAATAAAGCCACACTGCCAATATTTCCACTCCTTTGCCAAGGCCAGCTGTTCTGTTCCTCCTGCATGTAGCAGTCTTGACGTTCACCGGTCTAAGCCACCAGAGCCCAGAAACAACAAAGGGAGAGAGCAATAAATAAACAAAGAGGAGGCACAATAAGCTAAGAAATGGGTGTGACTTTGGCATTAAAAGGCCAGAGGTATGCAGTTAAGCAGCCTCCAGAGTTTCCCTAGCAAGTTCGGGACCATACCTTAAGCCACACCAACTTCCTCTTCCGTGCTGGCTGGTCGCAAAAGAAAAGATTTAGAGGTATGTCTGGCACACTCCAAGTAGCCAAACCTAAACCCATGGGATTTGTACAAGGCCTGAAAACAATTTCATAGATAATCTAGTCTAGAGGGAGGGAATGTTTTTCTGCCCAAGGGGCGCATTCTCTCATGGAGAACATTTCAGACGTCACATGCCAGGGGTGGGTGGGACCAGAAGAAAGAGTGGAACAATGGATGCAACTCTTTATCAGTAATTTGTGGGAGGGGTTCAAGTGCACGCTGGGACAATTAGATTTGCTCACTTATAGTGACCGAAGGGGTAAGACTTAAACAATAGCAATAATATATTTTAATAATAATATAATATTGTTGTTTAATGTGGAGGAATGGACGTTGAAGTTACTGGAGAAAAAGCCGATAAGTTGGATTAGAGAGAAAACATTGCTGACGTTTAATCATAACAACGATGAGAGGAGCTCCTTTTGGACTTTTTGTGTGAAAAGGAAAAGGGATTAATTTGGGTCAGAAGAAATTTTTGCAGAAAGTACAGTGGTGCCTCAGGTTACATATGTTTCAGGTTACATACGCTTCAGGTTACAGACTCCGCTAACCCAAAAATAGTGCTTCAGGTTAAGAACTTTGCTTCAGGATGAGAACAGAAATCGTGCTCCGGCGGCGCGGCGGAAGCAGGAGGCCCCATTAGCTAAAGTGGTGCTTCAGGTTAAGAACAGTTTCAGGTTAAGTACGGACCTCCAGAACGAATTAAGTACTTAACCCGAGGTACCACTGTAGATCAGCTGGGTGCCATTCTAGAGTGAATGTATTGAATAATTTCTTTTAGGTACTTGACAGATGGAAAAGGGGAAGTCTTTTTACTTTCTTTCTTTCTTTCTTTCTTTCTTTCTTTCTTTCTTTCTTTCTTTTCTATTTTTTGCTTTTCTTTGGTGTCCTCTTCTCTGGTCCATTATGGGGTCCAAGGATTACACACACATGAAGGTGGTGTGTGGAAGGACGCTGAATGAGAGGCCTCCCAGGATGAGAGAATGGGAGAGGAAAGGGAAGCTCCCAGGTGAGAGCTGGGTGGGTCCACTACTTTCTGTGGGTGACAAGGGTTAAGAGTTACCTTTGAGAGAGGATTCTACACTTTCTTTCTTTCTTTTTTCTTCTCTCTCTGTTTTGGATTTCATTTAGCTTCTTTTATTTTATTGTATTACGAAAAAAAAGTTTTAACAAGGGCTCAGTGAAAGAAAGGATGCTTTAAAAACCCTGGGCGTTTTGTAGATGGAAAAAGGGATGAGGAAATTATGAAGAAGCAAATCAAAGTGGTACGGCGAATAGAAAGGATGTGTACAGTGTGGCACTCTGTCCTCCTTGCTTGACACTCGGTCAGCTGGGGCTTCCTGCAGCTCAAGGAGCTGGCTGCTCTCTCTAGTTTGCTCTAAATTATTTTTAAAAAAAATTTAAAAATTGATTTTAACATATAAATTATAAAATGTACCACAAAACTTATCACTTATACAATTTTTTTAGACTTCCATCTGATGATCCACCTCTGATGAGCCACCGTTTTAACCACTTCTTATGCATTTCTTAACTTTATATTGCCTTTACATCTCTTAACAAATCATCCTTCCCCTTCTCCATTTTTGCAATACTTCCAATAATACTCCTCACAAAACTTCTTGCAAACCTACAAACATCGTCTGATCGTCACAAATACTTTTCAAATAGTCCGTAAATTTACTCCAGTCTTCCGTGAGTCCATTAACTTCATCCTCCATTCTTCAATCGTCGGTAATTCTTCTTGCTTCCATTTTTGGGCCAGTAATATTCTTGCTGCTGTTATTGCATATAAAAAGAGCTTACATTCCTTTCTATTTATATCACTCCCCACAATGCCCAGTAAAAATGCTTCTGGTTTCTTTATGAGTGTATATTTCAACATTTTTTTCATCTCATTATATATCATCTCCCAGAAGCATTTCACCTTTTTACATTCCCACCACATGTGATAAAATGTTCCCTCTTTTTCTTTACATTTCTAGATTGCTCTAAATTCATACGCTTGGCCAGTTCCACACAGCAGCTTTTGCAGCCAATGAAGTCAGGGGGCGTGGCTCAACATCCTGAGAGCAAGAGTTTGGCAACTGGTGTTTAGTCTTCTCAGTTTAGCCCCTTGGGGATGGGACTAAGCAATGGGTGTCGATTAAGTGGGGAGTGGACAATGGACAATTGCTGGTGAGTCAGCTGGGGATCAGCTCCTTGGGGAAGAGGGCTTCCTGAGAGATGTGAACAGAATTACATGCAGCAGCAATTAAAGGGGTGAAAACACAAAAACGCCTCTCTGCATCTTCAAAGGAACTGATGTTGCAAGCTCCATTCATTTAAATGGAGCTTACAACAGCACAACTATTTTTTAATTATTATTTTTTTAGAACTGGACTGATTATCTCAACCTGCGAGTCAAATTAATCTCCTCACGTAATTATATATGAACCCAGCTGGTTGCGTAACATTGCTGCTATGTCAGTTTACAGTAACGAAAGTTGTTGTTGTGAAATTTGCATACATTTAAAGTGCATAGCAATGCACCTTTTAGAAGGGGTGGAAACGAATTGCATAAATGAATGAAGTGCAGTTTCCTAAAAGGGCACGGCTGTTGACTTTTTAGTAATTAGAAGCTACTACACAGGGTTGAGAGAAACTTGGGAGAAAAGCAATGGGAGAAAAGCAATGACAAACCTAGACAGCATCTTAAAAAGCAGAGACATCACCTTGCCAACAAAGGTCCATATAGTAAAAGCCATGGTTTTCCCAGTAGTGATGTATGGAAGTGAGAGCTGGACCATAAAGAAAGCTGATCACTGAAGAATTGATGCTTTTGAATTATGGTGCTGGAGGAGACTCTTGAGAGTCCCATGGACTGCAAGAAGATCAAACCTATCCATTCTGAAGGAAATCAGCCCTGAGTGCTCACTGGAAGGACAGGTCCTGAAGCTGAGGCTCCAATACTTTGGCCACATCATGAGAAGAGAAGACTCCCTGGAAAAGACCCTGATGTTGGGAAAGATGGAGGGCACGAGGAGAAGGGGACGACAGAGGACGAGATGGTTGGATAGTGTCTTTGAAGCTACCAGCATGAGTTTGACCAAACTGCGGGAGGCAGTGGAAGACAGGAGTGCCTGGCGTGCTCTGGTCCATGGGGGTCACGAAGAGTCGGACACGACTAAACGACTAAACAACAACAACAGAGGGTTGATAGACAGATGCTGCCATGCCGCTGGTCTATTAATGTTCCTGAAGTGGACAGTTCAGTCGGTCGAGCATGGGATTCCTTATCTCAGGGTCGTGGGTTTGAGCCCTGCATTGGGCAAAAGATTCCTTTATTGTAGAGGGTTGGACTAGATGATCCTTGTGGTGCCCTTCCAACTCTCTAATTCTATGAGCCATACAGACTGCTTGCAGAGAAGCCTTTCACACTGCTTCTTTTGTGCAAAAGATATGCCATGTTGCAAGGAACACAGACAGTTACACCAAATATTCTTCACCAGGAGGGTTGGGCAGAGCCAAAAGGGAAAGAGAAAAAGGAATTGATTCTAAAATTCAGATGAGAATCCTAAAAAGGTCAAATAAGAACAGTTTTAATTAACCTGCCAACATGCGCCAGCTTGCAAGGGAGGTTTGAAGGGAGAGCAGGATGGGGAAGCAGAACAAAAAGAAAA
Source organism: Podarcis pityusensis (assembly GCF_964106645.2). NCBI lineage: Eukaryota > Metazoa > Chordata > Lepidosauria > Squamata > Lacertidae > Podarcis > Podarcis pityusensis. The sequence continues at coordinate 10,892,774 of NC_138026.1, forward strand.
AATTTGCATACTTCCAGGATATTTATTGAGATGATGCTTCTGTACAAGGTAATTAAAAACCCCAAACAGGCTGCTAAAATTTCTTCAAAAGACTCCCAGGATATGGAACACATTGGGATCGCAGAATGTTTTTAAATGTATAGCAATCTTCAACTTATGTCAGGCCTCTCCCAGTCTCTGGTGCTGTCCAGATGTTTTGGACTACAACTCCCGCAATCCTTTATCACTGACCACACTGGCTGGGGATCCTGGGAGTTGTACAGTGGTACCTTGGGTTACAGATGCTTCAGGTTACACGTTTTAGGGTTGCACACCACGCTTAACCTGGAAGTACCACGGGTTACTTCCGGGTTTCAGTGCTTGTGCATGAGCAGAAGCACCGAATCACGACCCGCGCGTGAGCAGACACGGTGCTGCGGGTTGCGAACTCTGCGCTTGTGAACGTGCATGGATTACGTTCACAATCCGAGCGTCCGCTGTAATCCCAAACATTTTTTACTCATTTGCAATGAACATTTTTACTGAGGTTTTCAGCGTTTCATAACGGAACATGCTAAGGGGCAAATCTAAGCTTCTACAAAATAAAGCAAAATACAAAAGCATGACAGAGTGCACATATATTATGCAAAGCCTTCAGTGTCAGGAAAGACAGCATTTGTATGTTGTCCGTCATTCTCTTTTACAGGAAACATGACTCTAAAACCACAAATATCACAGCAATAATTCAATCTGAAACAATTTTGGGGAGTACTAATAACCGTCCACTTAGCTGGATTGCAAAGGTTATAAGAGGATTCTAGGTCTCCATAAGGGTGTTATTAGATTTAGCTCCCACCCTCAATACACAATTAGCCTCCGTTATTTTTTCTGCCAACTCACACTGTGGACCGCCAAGCTTGTGCGGGAATTGGAGATTTTTCTCCCCAATGGTGAGTTTTTTCTCAGTGAGTTACAGGTAGCAGAAATACAGTCAAGTCTTCATGAATCAGGAGGATACACAGAGTATCGAGGAAAAATTGGTAGGAGACCTAACCCTGGGCCAATAGGCATTATTTGCAGCACTGCTGATGACACCTCTTGGAAAATTTGTTGCCAGAAAGAATGAATGACTGGACAACTCCACTACATAGACCAAAAGATCTTGAGGGCATCAAGCTGGGGAAGACTGACTTCTGTCTTCATAGGCTAATAGATCATGACATGCACTTTTGGAGATTAAGAGTACACTTCATCAGATGTCATCAAGGGTTAGGTAAAGGTAAAGGGAACCCTACCATTAGGTCCAGTCATGGACGACTCTGGGGTTGTGGTGCTCATCTCTCGCTTTATTGGCCGAGGGAGCCGGCGTACAGCTTCCGGGTCATGTGGCCAGCATGACTAAGCCACTTCTGGCGAACCAGAGCAGCGCACGGAAATGCCATTTACCTTCCTGCCAGAGCGGTACCTATTTATCTACTTGCACTTTGACATGCTGTCAAACTGCTAGGTGGGCAGGTCATCAAGGGTTACTCCACAGTAAATCTGGAATTCAGTGCCCACTAAGATGGCTCAGTTGGCTGTAACCCTGAGCACAAATATTCCATGCTGCAACAATTGTTCTTCACTGAGCTCTTATTATCACTGAAACTTGTACATGTATGTAATGGTTCTAAGGGGTTGCTTGTGCGTAAGCAGGTGCCTATCTCCCTGGCTGGGTTGCCAAAGTGAACCTCTTCTGTCTGGACAGCCACTCACCCGTGGCTGACTCAATCGCTGGCAGAATCCGTGAGTGGGCGTTTCTTAAACTTCTTCCAGCAAAGAAGTTCTTTGACGCCTAGTCTCCTCCTACCCTCTCTGCGCAAAAGCCTTCTGCGCAGGGAGGGCGCGGGCAACGGAGGACCCCTACTCTCCCCGCTGGTCCCAGGCAAGGAGTCATGGGACCGCCTCGCTGCTTCCCCCACCTGCCCCCCTTCTCCACTGGTGCTACACTGATTCTCTTCCCCAGAAGATGGGCTGTTCCTGCCGATCCCTGGACGCTCTCTGGAATCCCTCTGGCTTTTGCGCTCCCCCTCCAGTACTGATGGCAGTTCCCTGACAATGTACAAGGCAGTTATTTAAGGTGCTGCCAGAGTCTTGTCTACAGCTTACAAACCTTCAACCTTCCACAGTGCAGAAGAATTTATCATGTTCCTTTTGCCATCGGATAGAAGCTATTGTCCATTCTGATTGTAGTTTTCTTCTTTTTGTACTCCTTTCTAAATATTATGCTAGCTAAGAAAACATCAAGCTACTTTGTGGGTCTGTTGCACATTCTTTACAGAGTGACAAAGCCCAAACAGGTACATTTATACTTGTGGGCTTAGTCATGTCATTTTTAAAAAAACTGTTCAAGGAACAATATGCAGTTTCTTGGTAATAGCCATTCTATCAAAGATTATTACCGAATTTTCTGGAAACCTTCAACAATGCAATCCTTGCAGACAAAAAGCAAAAAAGAGCAGATTGGCTGGGATTTGAATTGCAAGAAGACCACAGGATACTAAGGGCTTATTCAGACTTCCTTTTGCACCATGCACAAAAGGAAGTCTGGATGAGCCCATACGAGAATTTGCCAACTTCTCCCAAAGCGAAGAATGACATTTCACTAAGATCAGTTTTCCTATTTGGTCTTCTAGAAATCTCACAGTCTTCTTAACACAAAACAAAATAACATCTTTCAATCGCAGATCACCCATTATAAAACTTCCCAGCACAAACTGATGCATGTTTATTCAGAAGTGAGTCCCACTATGTTTAATTGAGCTTATTCCAAGGGAAAGCACACAAAGGTTTGCAGACTTGTGAAATAAAAAAAGGTCTCTACCTATAATCTAAAAGATAACTGTGTTGATGTCTTGCAGGTTTGCTGAAAGAAGCTGCTCCACAGACTGGGAGCCAATACTGGCAAGGACCTCTCCCCAGTCAACACCCATCTGAAAGGGAGTGCCTGGAAGAGGAGCTCCAAAGCAGGTCTTCAAATCTTAAAGATTGGGTGGGTACATATGGGAGAAAGTGCCCCTTCAAATACCCTTGTTCTATGCCATCTGCAGCTTTAAAGTTCAAAAGCATGGCCCGGCAACATACTGGAAACCAGAGAAGGTCTTTAAAAAGGACAAAAGAGGTTCTGACCAATGTGTATCAGTTAATAATTTGCTTTGACTCCAGATTGGCTGCTGTCCTCAGAAACTGAGTTCTTTGCAGCATTTTGGTTATAACAGCAGGCCTACCATTTTCACTTTGTGCAACGGAAGATAGCTGGTGTAGTCTACATCACATCATAAGGGAACAACCATGGCATTGTTATTATTTATTAAATTTGCCCTATACCCGCAGGTCCCATGGCATGATGGAATTGGTAGCTCGATCAGATTTATGTATAGCCCTGGCAAGAGGCAGAAAGATTTTAGGCACCAGACAACAAGGAGTTTCATTTTCCTGGTTCTGTGTCTTAACAAGTTCTCTTTATTCCGTCATCACATTCTTGAATTTATCTGAAACGCACACACATCAGGAAAAGACAGGAGCTTGATCTTAATTTTCTATTATCGCAAAATGCTCACCTGAGTTTTCCACTGTACTTCCCGAAAATCAGAATGTGTGCAGCGCACTTACACACCGTAGTCATAAGGATGGCCATTCAGAATATCAAGGTGACAGAGGACTTTCTGATGCTTTCACAAATATCTTCTAAAGTAGGGGTTCCCAACATATTTAGCAGTTGCATGGGGTGTGAGGATTTGGATTGAAGCTGTAGTGGGAAGGGGAGAGAGGTCCTAACTTTCTACATGCTCAGTCCAAATTGGGCTGCTTTGAGGAGGCCCCTCTCTTTAGGGTTCTTTTCTAAATATTTTGTGTAGTTTTGCAAGCCTAGGAGTTTGTCTCAAGCCTGCTGATATTTCCCTTTTGTGTGTAAACAGTGTTCTTTTGGCAATGTAAGAGAATGAGTTTGCTTTTCAGTGTACAGGATGATGATGTTTGGAATTCCACTTAAATCTATTACGACCAGGTCCATATCTATTATCACCCTTGCTATATACTGGTTGGATGAAGAGTGGATCCCATTCTAGTTGATCAACTGCATTTCTGTGGATAGCAAATCTCTGCGCTGGCAACGTTTGAGTTACTAGAAAGGTTATGGAGAGTGGATTTTGCAATAATGCAGCAGCAATGAAGTTTTACAATCGTTCACATCATTGGGAGTACAAATGATGTTAGTTATAAGAATTGCGTTGTTTCATATATTGCTATTGTCTGTTTGTCAATTTATAGATTGTTTATTTGATTGTATGTCTATTTGTTGGTTTGTTTGCATTCCTAGCATAAATGTATCTATTTTAAAACAATAAAGATATATCACACATAAAAAATAAAAATAAAAATAAAAATAAAAATAAAATAATAATAATAATAATAATAATAATAATAATAATAATAATGCAGCATTGAAGACCAGTGTAAAAACCTGCTCATCCAGGAAATAGGCATGAGCCTTCACTGACATCTTACATAAAAGCGTAATATATGCCAATTTAGTTTTCACTGCTACTCCTATCTCAGGAGATGTATTTATGAGTAGATAGGAGTGAGAGTTACAATTACACTGACGTGATTGTCTAACTATTAAATATGCCTCTCATAATGTATGAACAATTATTATTATTTATCCATTATAACATGCTTCTTATTTTTTGTTGTTTTCATTTCTATACTTCCGTATGTGTGTGTGTATCACAAACATATATATGTCAGTTATACATGGTATTTGGGAGAGGTATACGCTACAAAAGGTTATTTGCCATTTTCCATGAAACCATGAGCAACCGGGGCAGCTTTTCCAAGTGGAAATGCTAGGGAGCAGAGAGCAGAGGCAAGGTGTTTGCTGGAGGACACAACTGTGCCTGTAACATGGCCAGTTTTACACCCTCTAAACTAGTCTGCTGCTCTTAAGTGTGATGGAGGACCTTGTCCTATCACCAGAGTTGAGGTACATTTCAAGCGACAGCCCTGTTGGGTTTCATTATGAAAAAGGTGGTAGTGGCGGATTCAGCAAAGGTGTGCAGTCACCTGTATTCTAAGGTACATCATTGTATATTCAAATGCATCTGTTCCCCATCAACCTAAGACGGGTTTAAAAAGGAAGTACACACCTATCTGCTAGGGGCTGTAGGTTCTGCTGCTTGATAGGCAAGGAGGATGCATGTCCGTGTAATGTTTTGCCCCAGATATTACCTTAATAGATTACTGCAAAGTACTTATTAGGCAAATAACAACTGTCCTCTGAAAGTTATGGACCCAAACCATCACATGCGTGATGGTGAAGTTTCATTTTTGAACCTTTAAACGCATCCCGACAAAGAAAACTGCAGGAGAATTTGTAGCCCAAGGCCAGGGCGACTACATAAATCTACAGAGGGAAATGTAGTTCCCAGACAGTTGAATGAAATAACACAGTAACAGGTTTCACCCAATGGTGCAATAAAATATATGACTATTTTAATGACAGTGAATTCAGCACCACCAACTCCTCTATCCTAATTTGGCTTCCTCTTCTTCCTGGAAAGGGAAGTTCTCACTAGATGCAGTGCCTTCAAACTGGCGAGTTATGTAACAGCAAAAAGAAAGGCTGTCCAAAGCTACCTGTTTCTGTGGAATGCCCACAATTTCTTTTCTTTCAGGAATTAGATGCATAGATCAGGTGCACAATGGACTCCCAAACAGATGTGCCTTGGAATTACTTTTAATAGGCTATGTAGGAGTTTGCATCTTTAGCCCTATCCAGCTTGACATATCCAACTGTTAATAATTCCCCTCCCTGCCACCTGACAGAAGGGTTGCTGGACAGAATCAGATAAAACAAGGTTGGGGAATCGGTGGCCCTTCAAGATGTTGTTGGGTTCCCATCAGCTCCAGTCAGCATGGTCAGGGTTGATGGAATATGTAGTTCAACAAGATATGGGAGAGCCACAGCTCCCCCACCCCTGCATGAGAAAGTGGGTTCAAAATAACTGTCCATATCAGCAGGATAATAATATCAGCGTTTCCACCGAATCTCTGAGTCTACAGATTTAAGCCAGCCAAAGTTACCTCAGAGGGTTGTTGTGGGAGGAAGGGGGAAAGGGTGGAATTGACATGTAGTGATAAATATTAAGATAAACATCACTTGCTGTGGGCAGCTCAAGGAAGCTCGATCCATCGTGGTGCCTGCCCATAAAAAGCAAGTCTAGAATGAGAGCCTAGGATGATGTCAGCAGGTTACAGAAATTCTCTTCTTTGTGAGTGAGCAGTGACATTGTTTGCACCCTGGGCGAGAGCCAGGGTGGATGGGTGGAGTCCTGGGTGAGAGCCAGGAGGCTGCGAGGGGAGGCATGTGAGAAGGAAAAGGAATGGATAATGGTTTGCATTTATTGGTATTTTATCTTAATGCAATGTTTGTATTTGTGACGGTGTATTTTTGCAACATTTGCCTCTTGTTTTAGCTTTCTCTATACTGCTCAGTCCATGATCATTGCAGATGGTGACAGCAGTCATGAAATTAAAGGTGCCTGCTTCTTGGGAGAAAAGCAATGACAAACCTAGACAGCATCTTAAAAAGCAGAGACATCACCTTGCCAACAAAGGTCCGTATAGTTCAAGCCATGGTTTTCCGAGTAGTGATGTATGGAAGTGAGAGATGGACCATAAAGAAGGCTGATCGCCGAAGAATTGATGCTTTTGAATTCTGGTGCTGGAGGAGACTCTTGAGAGTCCCATGGACTGCAAGAAGATCAAACCTATCCATTCTGAAGGAAATCAGCCCTGAGTGCACACTGGAAGGACAGATCGTGAAGCTGAGGCTCCAATACTTTGGCCACCTCATGAGAAGAGAAGACTCCCTGGAAAAGACCCTGATGTTGGGAAAGATGGAGAGCACAAGGAGAAGGGGACGACAGAGGATGAGATGGTTGGACAGTGTTCTTGAAGCTACCAACATAAGTTTGACCAAACTGCGGGAGGCAGTGGAAGACAGGAGTGCCTGGCGTGCTCTGGTCCATGGGGTCACGAAGAGTCGGACACGAGTAAATGACTAAACAACAACAACAACAATCTCTTCCTAGCATCGGCTCTTATAGGTATCCGAGTGTGAAATGCCACAGAGAGGGGAGACGTCACTCACACTAGGAAACCTGAAGCTGTCAGTCCTGAACTGGAAAGATTTCTTCCCAAGCATTTAATTTCTCTATTAGCTAGCAAGCAAATAAAGATCCCACCCCCATTCCTCCTCCCTGTGAGATCATGGCACGTTCAGTATGGTAAGACATGCTGTACCAATGTGAGTCATTTAAGAGAGTTATTAGTAATTTATGGAACTCATTAGCAAGATATTAAAGGCCTAGTAGAGGGCCATGCTGCTAAATGTAATGTAAGCTTGTCCTGGTTAGATTATCAGATGGGTTAACTGCATACACGTTACACCTTTAAAAAACATTCAAAGCACATTTCCTCCCTCTAAGAATTCTGGGCACTGTAGTTTACCCCTCACAGAGCTAGAAGGCCCAGCGACCCTTAACAAACTACAATGCCCAGAATTCTCAGGGGTGGGGAATGTGCTTCAGGTGTGTTTTAAATGCATAACATGCAACAAGGCATCTTCAGAGGAAAGTTAACTTCACACAGAAGACAGGAATGTAGAAGGATCAGAATGAGGTGGTTTCCGATCCAGTAGAAAGACTCGTGTCCTAGCTTTCAGTGAACAGGTTGAACCCGTGTCTGGGCTGCACCTCTTCAGATGGTGGCTCGCATAGGAGCCAAGATCCCACTGCCCCCATAAATTATTTGAGGAGGCTGTCTCCCTCAGTGGCATTGCCATTCAAATGGTGTGTGCACTGCATCATGTGATCAAGCATTTTATTCAATATTTTATTCAAATTGGCACCTCTTGTGGCTCACGTAACAGAATGCTCCTCCAGGCAAAAGCAATAATGACCCTTGTTTTTATACAGTACTTGCTTTTTGAAAATCACGTTGAGTCACTTGGGTTCAGAAAGCGACTAATAAATATCAGCAATTTTTTAATTAATTATCGTTTCCCTGGAAGACTGGCATGTCAGGCAGAAGGTCAATTGGGGTCAATTGCAACAGAGTCAGGGGCAGCCAGCGTTGTCGTGGCCCCCCCGTTTATTATTGCCTATATAGCGTCATGGGACATGGGTGGTGCTGTGGTCTAAACCACAGAGCCTAGGGCTTGCCGATCAGAAGGTTGGCGGTTCGAATCCCTGCGACGGGGTGAGCTCCTGTTGCTCGGTCCCTGCTCCTGCCAACCTAGCAGTTCAAAAGTACAAAGTGCAAGTAGATAAATAGGGACTGCTCTGGCGGGAAGGTAAACGGCGTTTCCGTGCGCTGCTCTGGTTCGCCAGAAGTGGCTTAGTCATGCTGGCCACATGACCCGGAAGCTGTACGCTGGCTCCCTCGGCCAATAAAGTGAGATGAGTGCCGCAACCCCGGAGTCGTCCACGACTGGACCTAATGGTCAGGGGTCCCTTTACCTTTACCTAACTGCTGAATAAAAGGTCTCTTTCCCTACTTCCCATCTCCCGATGTTTCTTTGTAACTTTCTCATCACAAGCCCATTTTGAAAGGAACTCAGATCTTAAAGAAAAGAAAGATAAAAAGCAGTAAAATTCATATTATGTGTGCTAGAAATTAGAAGAAGAGAGCCAAATCCTGAACTGGGTATTGCGTGTCGGCTGAGGTCTACGCATCTTTCCAAAGTGTCTGCATTTTACCAGAGCAGCTGGGCTTTTGTATCAGGGAAGACACTTCTCTATCAGTGTGTGGTTCTTAAGAGAAACTACTTAAACGTGCAACTCACTGCTTCTTCTAATCCGGGTGGCTTTAGCTAGCAGCCTATTGCGGTGAGGCATGCAACGTTACGTCGCAGAGCACGACACAAAACACTTATTGAGACCAAGCAGCTACCTTTGCCAAACGACTATGAAACATTCATAATATAAGTGGTAGCTATTATGAGCCATTTCTCTCCACTGCATGTCCTGACAAGCAGCTGTTCTTAGGTTTCAGTACAGTTTTGTTAATGTATTACCTGCCCCAGCATTCATGCTTGCATGCTGTCACTGAGCTAGTTGTCCTGGCCTCAGAAAACGGTGTTTGCGGCTTTTCTGCACTGGTTTGAATTGACAGGGCCAGTGCTCATTTGTGACAGCGGGGTGGTTGTTGGAGCAAAGCATAGGTCTAGTTGAAACAAAATAATAGATGTAAATTTACAGATTGTTCCCTATTGAAGGAGAATTACATGAAGATGATGTACAGATGGTACACAACACCAGTGCAGTTAGGGAAAATGTACAAAACTAGTTCAAATATATGTTGGAAGTGTAAGGAAAAGGAGGGGATATTTTATCATATGTGGTGGGATTGTAATGTAATTTTAAAAAATTGGGAAATGATATACAACGAATTGAAGAAAATGTTCCATTTACCATTTGTTAAAAAACCTGAAGCATTTTTATTAGGGATTGTAGGGAAAGATCTGCCAAAAAAGCTGAAAAACATCTTCATGTATGCAACAATGGCCGCGAGAGTTTTAATAGCACACGGATGGAAGACTGAAGAAACCCCAACTAAAGAATCATGGCTAGAAAAATTGACGGACTATGCAGAACTGGCAAAACTGACATACAAGCTACGGGACAAGGATAACTGATTTTAAGGATGAATGGGAACCCTTTACAAAGTATTTGAAGACGCAACAAAGCGAACTGGACTCCTTGGCTAGTTTTGAATAAACATTCACAAACTTGTTATTGATAATAATCAGCTAAATAGTTTGAGGATCTATACAACTGTGTAACATGCAGAAAACAGCATTTTTAGAGAAACCAAAGACTGGAACTGAGGGAAGTCAGGGGGTGGGGGTGGGTGGGTTCTGTGGGGGGGAGGGAGGAAAAATGGGGGGGAAATAAGGATGATATGTTTCTGGATAATATGTTTTGCTTTAATTTTGAATAAAAAAGTTATTTTAAAAAAGAAACAAAGTAATAACCCATGGATTAGAAAAATGTACAAGGAGCAGTGGTCATGTGGCTATCTAGTATACTGGTCTGCGTGTTGCTTGTATTGTTTGTTTGTTGACCTGCCAATCAGCAGCTGACAGATGCCAATCACCTGCCACCATTATGCTACTCACCTGTCAAGGTTGGTCTGTGGGGGGGTGGCGGTAGGGGAATTAAAGACCCGGCCCATTGGGCAGATCTAGCTCCCCTCCCATTTTAATGGATTAATCTAACTGATTGAGCAATTAAACACCACAACCATACCTATTAATCAAGGTTGACTGGCTCATGATTTCCCAGAGACACAGGCTAGAAGCCAGGCAGTGCTGAAAGACTTCCACTGGCAAGGAGTTCAGTATGAATATAAACTGAATAATTGCCTTCAGCCATAACTAGTGTAGCTAGCCTGTGGAGCATTAATAGATATGGGCTGGCAGCATTTCTTGGAGTGCACCCATGGTACCGTTTGTGAACAAGCAACACAGCTCCCCCATACCATTTTTTGAGCATGAAATGTTTAAAAGGGATATTATACAGTGGTACCTCGGGTTAAGTACTTAATTCGTTCCGGAGGTCCGTTCTTAACCTGAAATTGTTCTTAACCTGAAGCACCACTTTAGCTAATGGGGCCTCCTGCTCCTGCTGCGCCGCCGGAGCACGATTTCTGTTCTCATCCTGAAGCAAAGTTCTTAACCTGAGGTAATATTTCTGGGGTAGCGGAGTCTGTAACCTGAAGTGTATGTAACCTGAAGCGTATGTAACCCGAGGTACCATTGTATGTCGAATTTCCCTCCTGTACCACTCAAGCTCATATAGCTCTTTCAAATAAGAAACCACCCTGTTCCCTTGACCCCAATACCAGCATTGTTTTGCCATTTTGTGAAACCCCTGTTCAGCTTGTTTTTGCCATCTCCCCGCATCTCTGTAAACTGTGCAGCCTCCCTCTCTAGAACTACAACTCACCTCATCTGGTCCAAAAAACAAAATAAAAAATGGTGGCTCTGTCATCCAGTTGAGTGCTGTGTGCCATTTTGGTTTTGGCGTAACTACAGTTTGTAAACTATGAATGAGTGAAGAAATAGGTCAGTAGACCACTACTCCATGACAGCGTCATAGAATCGTAGAGTTGGAAGGGACCCTGAGCTTCATCTAGTCCAACCCCCTGCAATGCAGGATCTCAACATATGGGGGTCCCCCATCCCATCTGAAACCAGACCAGACCCTGCTTAGCTTTACAAACGGCCTAGGACCCTTGTACCTACGGGGCCGCCTCTCCAGGTATGCCCCATGGAGGACCTTAAGGTCCATAAATAGCAACACCCTAGAGGTCCCGGGCCCTAAGGAAGTCAGATTAGCCTCAACCAGAGCCAGGGCCTTTTCAACTCTGGCTCCGGCCTGGTGGAACGCTCTGTCTCATGAGACCAGGGCCCTGCAGGATCTGATTTCTTTCCGCAGGGCCTGTAAGACCTGGCCTTTGGCTTGGAGTCAATTTGATTCCCTCCCCCTCTTTCTTTTTCCTTTCTCCTCCTGTGAAGAGGCTGCATCCTAATGTTTTAATGTTGTATTTTAATCTTGTTTTTAAATTGTATTTTAATCAACTTGTTTTTATTATTGGTTGTTAGTGAGGAGATTTCACCCCTCCCATACACAAGAATCTCCTGATCATCTCCTGATGGTCTCTGCTGACTCTCCAGAGAAGAAGGAGGCGTGTCCTGCCTATCTACTTATTCTGCCCAGCAACATATCTGTGTGTGTGTGTGAGAGAGAGTCAGTCAGTCAGTGTATCGGAGAGAGTGAGAGTGTTGGAGATCCTAGAGATAAGATTGCTGTTAGAGCAGCTGCAGACTCTCAGTGTAGCATTGATTTATGCTTAGAATATTCAGCTCTGTATATAGTTTTGTATCATAGTTGTAGTTATAGAATAAAAGGAAGATATTCTACAGAGCTGCTCTCCGAGTGGTTTATACTCTGCAAGACTCTGCAAAACTCTGCTGCGCAACGACTGTATTATTGAGACAGTGAATCCGGTGCTCTCAGCTCTGAGCTGTGAGTCCACAGCACTGTGACCGTTTCCTGTGAGAAGGAGGTCTCTGGCGGTGCTACCCAGCTCGCCTAGCCCAGTCGGGGTTGAGGTGCAAGAGTCCAGTTGGTGCACTGGCTCTAGGGCGATGCTGACAGTTAGCCGCCCTGAGCCCGGCCTCGGCTGGGGAGGGCGGGGTATAAAAATTATTATTATTATTACAAACAATCTTTGCAATGTACTAGCAGTTTTATCGCTGCACCACTAAGAGCAGGGGCATAGCATGGGGAAAGCCAGGGGGGCTGTAGAACCATGGTTTTGAGGGGTTGCAAGTCAGGCATCCCCATGAAGAGATCCCCGCTTTGCCTGCCGCCGTGGGTCACTAGGCCTGGTCTTGCCACTCCACTTCCAGACTCCTTGCCAAGGGCCGTGTGGGTCGGCTGGGCTCCCCCCCCAACCGTGCGGGTGGGCGGGCAGGCAGTGAAGTGCGGCCCCGTGAATCCCATGTGGAATGTGCCCGCCTGTCAGTGAGTTTGGCTGGTGCGACAGGTTTTGTTCACCCTCTGCACCCAGCCCATGGTCCCACCTGGTGTTTGCATGCGCCCCGGGCACCAGTAAAGGATGCTACACCACTGAGATGTCTGCTACATTCAAATCATCATCTTTGGCTCTTAATTTGATATGCACGTGAGACCATTTAGGAAAACACCAGAAGGTTTTCTATTGGGAATAGTATCAGGAAGTCTAAAGGAAGAAGACAAGACATTATATTTGTACGCAACAGTAGCCGCAAGGCTATTGATTGCGAAAAAATGGAAAAGTGGTATTATACCGACAAAAATAGAGTGGCTTGCCAAATTATTGGAGTACTACAATATATCCAAAACAATGGGAGAAATTGGAAGGATCTCAAAAGAGGAGATAGACAGGGATTGGAAGGTGTTTAAAGGATACTTACAAAACCATATTGAAAAATCAGAACTCCTATTAGAATAAACAAATTCCATTTTAAATATTGAAATACTAAATAAGATGGATAACAATGTGTAATAGAAAAAGAAGCATGAAATTAGGTTAAAGGTGTGTGAAAGAAAGTAATAGAAGTGGAAAGAAATTGCCATTGAGTAGATTGGTAGTCTAACACAAAGGTGGGGTGAGGGGTGGTGGATGGTAATGGGTAAAGGAATTATCTGTGGGACTGAAGGTAGGTATGTTTGTATATATTTGAGGATTGTATGAAATGTATGTTTGCATATTCGCAATATGTGTGTATTTTATAATAAAATAAAATAAAAATAATAATAAATATATGCACGTGAGACCTTTTTGACACTAGGACAGACTGTCAGATGGCAGGTTTTCACCTGGCTCATGCTCTTTGCACATTCTCCCCTGTCACAGACGTGTAAAGTACGGAAGCTGTCATCAGATAATGCAGAACTTCAAGGCAACTGACACCTCTAAACTGCGGGGCAGGAGGGAGCAGCGTTTTCCTCGAGAAAAACAGATTCTCTTCACTGAATGCACTGGAAGGGTTTGAGACACCCTAGGCGGCTTATCCACCCGATATCATTCCTAAACAAAAATGCAGAGTAATTAAATAAATCTCGGTGGGAGGCAGAAATTCTCAGCTTTTACAGTTACCATCCTGAATTTGGTTACAGTATTACATGAATATCACCACTAACAAATCTGTGGTTAGGAGTTGGCCCCGTAATGGCACACAAGCGAACATTGTGCAGAAATTAAGCTGTTTGCATGTGCCAAAAAGTTAATATGCCCTTTATCAAAGAGGAGGAAAACACCCACAGGGTGCATTACTTCCCCAGCACATACACGGAGGAGCCAGACACCGAGAACTGAAGTCTCTTCAAAGCAATAAACTGACAACAAGTGAAATACTTTTCTGAGGCAAGTACTTAGGAATTGTCTCCATTTTTCCGAGCGTGAATCACAGAGGTGCAAACCAGGTCTTGGAAAGCAAGCAACGGTCCAGCTCAGAGTCAGACTATGTAGTCACTCAACTAGGCCAGGGAATGGCTTTCCATTACGCAAAGCTTGTAACTGGAATCAGAAAAACAATGGACGAGGGGACACACACACACACACACACACACACACACACAATCTATTAAACAAGAATGTACTACCAATTTTCTGCAGTATGTTCAATACAGTGATGAGACAGTACCAGTTTTGATTATGGGCTAGCCTTAGGGCATGGATGGGGAAACTTTTCCAGCCAAAGAGTCAAAATTGCTTCTGGACAGTGGTGTAGCATGGTTTGCCAGTGCCTGGGTCTGCACAGAGGGTGTGGGGGGTGAGGGGCATAGGGGTCTCCTAACAAATCTCAGCATCCTTAACACACTACAGTTCCCAGGATTTTTTTTCGGGGGAGGGGAGATGTCTGTGTCAAGTGGTATGATGTGCAAGCTGCTTTGAGGTTTGTTTGTTTGTTTTACAATAAAGTGGTTTATAAATTTTACAAAACAAAATAATAAATATGGCACTACTTTATAGCGCAGAGGGGGTCTTAGTTTAAATTTCTCCAGGTATGATTTTAGCTGGGCTACTGATGGAGAGGTAAAAAGGTAAAGGTAAAGGACCCCTGACAGTTAAGTCCAGTCGTGGCCGACTCTGGGGTTGTGGCACTCATCTCACTTTATTGGCTGAGGGATCCGGCGTACAGCTTCCGGGTCATGTGGCCAGCATGACTAAGCCGCTTCTGGCGAACCAGAGTAGCGCACGGAAACACCGTTTACCTTCCCGCCAAAGCGATAACTATTTATCTACTTGCACTTTTTGGTGTGTTTTCAAACTGCTAGGTTGGCAGGAGCTGGGACCGAGCGACGGGAGCTCACCCCGTCGTGGGGATTTGAACCGCCGACCTTCTGATCAGCAAGCCCAAGAGGCTCAGTGGTTTGGACCACAGCGCCACCTCCGTCACATATTATTAAACATGGTGGAACCAAAAGCAAGGTTGATTCATGTAAGACCACAATATGCCACAATTTGTGTCTCTCTGTGTACGGAGCTTCGTGACACATGTATGTATCATATGCTTCCGTGTACTGCTTTGACTTATTAACATGCTACTGAAAGAGATGCCAGCAGGGAGCATTGCTGAGCACCACAAACCCATCAGACCATAGTCAGAAGCACATGAAAGTCATTCAGCGTGGTGGGCTGAACACTTTTTAAAGCTAATTTAATAATTGCTACTAGCCTGTTCTGCATTAACCTCCTATCTTTCTGAAGGTATTTTAATTGCTAGGGTGTAAATTTGTTTTAATTTATTTCGGTTTTCAGTTTGTAATTTTACACTGTATTTTTCATTTAGCTTGAAATCACCCTGAGCTGCCTCAGGGGCTCATTTCTGGCAGGTTATTTTTTATTTTTTAATCTGAATCAACATTTGGTGGTGCTTACATGCTTTTTTTTCAACACAAAGAAGTAAATGGAAGCTACACATGCTTTGCATGTTCCAACCTGTGCCTATTCCATTGGTGTCCTTTAAAAAACACACAGTTCCAGGTAGATGCAAACCTGTCTTTAAGTGGGTAATAAGATCTGAAAAGCATATTTTTTAGTCTTCCACTAGCATTACATGGAAACAAAGAAGTAAACTGTGCTAAATGTTGGTAGGAAGGTAAGTGGTACATGCCAATCTCTGTATTGAAGTTAGTATTTACAATCCCACACCTAACTGTGTGTGTGTACATACATATTGTGACAGTGGTACCTCAGGTTAAGTACTTAATTCGTTCCGGAGGTCCGTACTTAACCTGAAACTGTTCTTAACCTGAAGCACCACTTTAGCTAATGGGGCCTCCTGCTGCCGCTGCACCACTGCTGTGCAATTTCTGTTCTCATCCTGAAGCAAAGCTCTTAACCTGAAGCACTATTTCTGGGTTAGTGGAGTCTGTAACCTGAAGCGTATGTAACCTGAAGCATATGTAACCCGAGGTACCACTATATAGGTTTTTTTTTTTGGGGGGGTCCCCTTAAATCCTAGAAATTGAAAATTGCAACAAATGAAATTATTACTGAAATATGATCATGAAGTGCAATATGATTAAAAAAAAACCTTACGAACCATTTTCTTGAAGATTTTGGCTGCTGTTTTAAAAAATGCTGAACCAGAAAGCAAAAGGAGTTGAACACAGAAGAGCACCCAAGGAGTTGTATAATCTCCCAATTCAGATGTTACAAAGAAGCATGAAGATAAGAATCATGAATCACTTGCATTCACCTTGCAAATTCAAAGTGGTGTTATAGATTTGGAGGGGGGAAGCCCCTAAACCCTAGAAATTGATAAAGGGTAGGATTTTTGATTAATTGGGATATGGATGAAAGTACAAGCTGCAAAACTGCGTCAGGCAAGGAATCCCAGGACTGACTTATTGCAAAGCAGCCTGGCTGGCCCAGGAACAAGAAAATCTGCTAACCTGACAAAACGGGTTGAAAGGGCATCTGAGAGGAATCCTTTGGTCTGGGGAGACAGACGATGCCCAAGTGATGCGGTGAGTGTTTGAAGTGAGAAGAGAATTTTTGAGCAAGGTGTTTTGGGAACAAGAAGGGAAAGAAAAGACTGGGCTCCATCTTGGGCAGGCTGGCTGAAGGCTGGCTGGGAGAGATGATTTGGATTCCATGGCTGCACTGCTGTGGGGGACAAGCCCCTCTTGAAATGGCCATAGTGCAAGATATGGACTCCCTCCATGCAGACTGAAGGTATAAATAGGTGAATAAACCATATTTCTTAAAGGTACAGCAATCTCCACCGTGTCTCAATTCTCCAAAGGAACACAGACCTTGGGTGAGTGCCTGGAACCCCCTGGGACCTTGCTATTGTTTGGCGCGGGTGGTATCCAACTTTGGTAACAACGTACACAACTGCAACTCCGGATAACTTCATGTATCTGATGAAGTAGACTAGATGTAGTTCATGAAGCTGATGCCATAGTAACTCTGTTTATATTTGAACTGCCGCATGGCTCGTTTTCATTTTAACTTCTGGACAAAGCTAGGCATTAGACATGTGTAGGCATCTCCCTAGGTTTTTGATGATAAGCTGCAAAAGGCTTCCTGCAGCCAGAGGCAGAGGAACTGCTTAATAAGTCTTTCCCCTCCAGCCACTTTTGCAGGCTCAAGAGCAGTGCCACCCCTAATATTGGAAAACGTTTATTGAATATATGGGAAATAATTGTGTACAGCCGAAAACACTGGCAGCTTTAAGATAAATTCAGCAGTGTAAATAAGTTTTGATGGATGCAATAATGGAATACTGATTGGTATATTTTTTTGTAAAAAATGCAGGGAATTGTGATATGTAAAATGAACCATGGAAAGAGAAGAAAAGCCATTGATATCTTAAGGATGTAAAATGGTATTTTATGTGCAGCTCACGGACTTTACATATAGAATAAGAGAACAAGAAGAACATATGTTTAGAGAAGATTGGAAAATGTTTATTGAATATATTGGGGGAAAATTGTGTGCACTTGAAAATGTTGGCACTATTAAGATAAATTTAACAGAGTAAATAAGTTTTGGTGGCTGTGATAATGGAATACTGAATGGTTTAGTTTATGTAAAATATGCAGGGATTTATGATATGCAAAATGAACCACGGAAAGAGAGGAAAAGGAAGTCTTTGATATTTTAAGGATTTTTAAATGAGTATTCTAAACTGTAAAAGAGAAAATTTTATTAAATATATAAATAAATAAAATAAAATGAATATATTAAATTCTAAAACAGAAAATTTAAATATAGATACATGAGCAGTGCCACCCCACAGGTTTTCTTCTGTCCATTGAACAATTGCCTTTAACTTAGGCAGAGGGAAGTGTTTGTGATTTTTAGGAAGCCCCAAAACCAACAAACAGCTGGAGGGGAAAGGGTTAAGCATTCCCTGCCCTCTGCCATTTTTCTACTCTTGAGCATAGCCTCCTGCAGCTGCTTTTTCTCCCTTAAAGAAAATAAGTCAAGCAATCAAGTGTTATACTCTCCTGGCGACTCAGAAAGCCAGAGCACTGGCCCATCTGGGTCAGTTCTGTCTCTAATGATTGACAGCAGCTCTCCAGGGTTTCAGACAGTGGAGATGCCAGGATTGAACCAGAGACCTTCTGCATGCAAGGCAGATACGCTACCACTTTTCCCTTTCCGGGCCAAACCAGATGCCCTGTCAATTCCTACTGAAATGCATTAGATATGCCATGCCGTCACTATACTGTCTGCATGGAACACAACAATATTGAATATCAATCAGTGCAGAGGAATACAGTGGTACTTCGGGTACCTCGGATTAAGAACTTAATTCGTTCTGGAGGTCTGTTCTTAACCTGAAACTGTTCTTAACCTGAAGCACCACTTTAGCTAATGGGGCCTCCCGCTACCGCCAGAGCATGATTTCTGTTCTCATCCTGAAGCAAAGTTCTTAACCCGTGGTACTATTTCTGGGTTAGCGGAGTCTGTAACCTGAAGCGTCTGTAACCTGAAGTGTCTGTAACTCGAGGTACCACTGTAATTGCCTTTTTTTGTGGAAGAGTTATCCGTTCCACTTCCGGGTGGGGAGGAGTTGTGGATGGACCAGGTGGCTACCCAATCCCCTCCGGCTGGGGCGGGACTGTGTCCCATGTCATCTGGAAGTCCTGGTTGCATCGTAGCTCTGGCTGACCAATCCGGCTGGCCGGGAGGCGTGTCCGGGACCATTTAAGCCTCGGCGCGAGCCAGGGAACTACCTTCTGGCTTGGTTTACTGACCATATTAAGAGTATTCCGTTAAAGGAATCCGGGGTTGTGGATCTTGTCTGAAGCCCGGTGGGGTGGCTAGGGCCATGCCACGACCCCATCGGGAACCCAGGGGGAGCTTGAGTTGATTTGCATCAACGGGGCTCCCCCTATTGGTGGTTGACCCTTACAGGGCTCCCTGCATGGCGGGCAGGAGTCAGATATAGTCAGATCAATTCCAGTGCCTAAGCCAATACCGCTCACATTCTGTAACCAATAAAGTTGTGGCCTAAATTTGCCTAATAACCATTAACCTCATATACTGCGTCCTTGTGTCTTATTCATCACTGGGGGGTGGCCTCAGGGTCTTGACCCGCAACTACTAGATTTAGGCTGCAATCTCGTGCACACTTACTCGGAAGGCCCCCCCAATATAGCAGAATTTGCTTCTGAATAAAAATGCATGGGATTGCACTGTACATTAGCATTCCTGAAGCAATTAGGTTGATTGAAAGGCGTTAACACCTCTTGCAATCAGAAACAATTGAGGAAGAAACTGAAGGGAGCTTATGAAAATCCATGGCCGTTTCTAAGCATAGAAATCTGACATAGGAAAGATTTCAGTTTTGTAGGGCTCAGGGTTCACCTGCTGTGATCAGCACCAATCCTGATTTCCTCTTTCATGGGCTTGGTAGTACCCCACAATAGTTAGATTCCAGGTGGGTGTCATCACCTAAGTGCAAACTCTAAAGAGCTGCGTCACCACGGAAGAATTCAAATTTCAGGAACAAGGCTTTGTCTTATGTGACTTGGTATTTATCTCAAGGTTTCCCAAAGTTGAGATGATTACGTACCCTCTATAATATGAATGGTCAAAAGCCAACATTTAATTAAAGAGTAAACTATCGAACACCCCAATTCACCTTCCCTACCCTCTTCAATTTCTGCTCCTCTCAAAGGATCACATTCATTGCAAGCCCAATTAGCATATCTACTGCAAAGAGTAAGTCTGGAAAGACCCAGTGGTGCAGTGGTTAGAGTAGTGAATGAGAGTGTTGAATTTGGGAGACCACAGTTCAAATCCGCTCTTAGCCAAGAAGCTCAATGGGTTACCTTGGGCCAGTCACTGTTTCTTATCCCACCTTACATTTCTTCCTAATCTACATTCATTTGGGTTTGTTTGTTTGTTTGTGTTTTGCAGTGGTGAATGGTGCCTATGGGACTGGTAGGGTGGAAGGCAAGGAGACTAACAGTAGGTGGTGCTAAAACCACCAATTCCAGGGTTGTCACCGTCCTCTTCACTGCTGAGTTCTACAGGTGGCAACATTGAGACTAAGGAGGAAGAAGGTTTCCGTTTCAATTTGACCACAACTGCATACCCTCCAACATTTTGATCAATGAAAATATGGATGTCCTATTCCACCAGGCCTTTGGCCAAGGCACAGTCTGGCCCCCTGCTTTGGTAATCCTCATAGAACTCTAGCCCAATGGTTGCCATTAATTTGATTCTGAATTGATTTTAGAATGAATTGATTTTAGAATATATTTCAATTAATAGATTGTGATTTTATGTAATCTGTGTTACTTTTACTGTTGTTAGCCGCTCTGAGCCCGGCTTCGGCTGGGTAGGGCAGGATATAAATATTATTATTATTATTATTATTAATACCCCACCCATCTGACTAAGTTGCCCCAGCCACCCTGGGTGGCTTCCAACATACATATATAAAAACATAATAAAACATTAAACTTTTAAAAAATTAAATATTAAAATTAAATATTAAAAAATTAAAATATTAAAGTTTATATACCGGTCTGCTTTCATTAGGTCTTCTATACAGTGGTAACTCGGGTTACATACGCTTCAGGTTAGAGACGCTTCAGGTTACAGACTCCGCTAACCCAGAAATATTACCTCAGGTTAAGAACTTTGCTTCAGGATGACAACAGAAATTGTGCTCTGGCGGCACGGCGGCAGCAGGAGGCCCCATTAGCTAAAGTGGTGCTTCAGGTTTAGAACAGTTTCAGGTTAAGAACGGGCTTCCGGAACGCATTAAGTACTTAACCCAAGGTACCACTGTATAGTTACTTCTCTTCTTGGTGTGAGGCTTGTGTATCTCCATACCCTCCAACACTTCTCCAGTGAAAATTGGGACGCCCTACGAAAATGCAGGACATTCCAAGACCAAATCAGAAACCAGGCGGCTTCTGTAAATATGGGCCTATCCCTGGAAAATAGGGGCATTCAGAGGGTCTGCAACTGAAACGGCCACCCAAGCTTAGCTGGGAAGACCTAAAAAAAGATCTGAATCAGTTTTTAACTTTCAACATTTATTATCTATTGAGGATTTCACATCTCACAATTTTGAGTGCAGATAAAATATGGTGTAGCAATATCCTGATCCCTCAGTTTTCAGAAGGTTACGGGGAGTATTATTGCAGTAATGGGCTAGGCTTGATTTCCAGTAAAGGAGAGTGAGTTTCCACTGGTGTTGACAATGATGCTGAACCCATCTCTTGTCTGACTCTATGTTCCTATGCACTCCCTACACAGTTTCTATACCTGAGCCCAGGAGTGTTGCTAGGTACTTAAAAGTCTCAGGTGATAGAGAAAGGTGTTTCAGTGGTTGCCAGAGTAACTGTTGCCCAGCACAGGATCGTTCAGCCTTAGTTTCTGCTGCAGCTGAGCAGCCACTGAAGTTAAAGGTTCCAAAACTCCAAATGTTACTGGCCTATACTTCCCATCAATCTGATCACTGGTCTTGTGGCTGAGGCTGCTACAAGTCCAACAACATCTGGACCCCTCCTCACCCTCTCACTATATATAAGGGTCTGGTGACTTCTGTTTCAGTGTATCTGAAGAAGTGTGCATGCACACGAAAGCTCATACTAATAACAAACTTAGTTGGTCTCTAAGGTGCTACTAGAAGGAATTTTTTATAACATCTGGAAGATTCTCCATCCCTGCATTAAGAAATGGGACCTGCTGCACTGATAGATAAAAAATAATAATCCCCAAATCCCTGTTTCAAAAAGTGAGAACACACACACGTGTGTGTGTGCATAAATATATCAGGCAAATAAGTGGTTGGGGCAGAGGGAATTAGCACTCTTGTCATAAACAACAACAACAACAACAACAATTTATTATTTATACCCTGCCCATCTGGCCGGGTTTCCCCAGCCACTCTGGGCAGCTCCCAACAGAATAATATTAATAAAAATAAAAAAGCAATAAAACATCAAACGTTAAAAACATTAAAAACTTCCCTAAACAGGGCTGCCTTCAGATGCCCTCTAAAATTATACTTGGTCATTGTCAGGGGTTCAGGAGCAGAGGCAAGGGCAAGGGAGGAAACAGAGAGCGAGGGGGAGGAGGCAGAAGAAAAGATGAGTGATGACGACGACCCGAGATCTCCGAGTCTTTCCAGTGAATCAGAAGATTCACAGAAAGGAGCACCAGTGGCCAGGGCAAGGGGGGAGCCTAGGGGGACACCCCAGGAAGATAGAGCCAGAGGGGACTCAGAGGGGAGCAGTTGGAAATCGGGACCAGCGTCACCGCCAGAGAGCAGGGAAGAGGAAGGGCGCCAGGGATCAAGCGCTGGCAGCTCACAACAGGGGGGAGGGCACGAGTCAGGAGTGGCCACACCTCCATCGGGGAGCGAAGAAACGGTCAGACGGAAGGTGGAAGGTTGGGCGCGCGCGCCAAGTTCAAATGCACAGGAAGGTGGCGCAGTAGGCAGCCCGGAAAGGGAGCCAGGTCCTAAAGCCCGCCAAAAGGAGGGAGAAGAGTCAGGGGGGTCAGCGTCAGCGTCAGAGGAATCCCGGAAGGAAGAGACCCCGGGGGGCAGAGGGACCCAGAGAAGAACAGTCAGGCGGAAAAGGTGGAGCAAGGCTAGGATATTAAGTTGGTGTACAAGGGGCGGAGACTCAGATGGAGCTTCGCCGATCTAACCATTAGACGTAGGGTTGCACGCAGCAGCTTGAGAATGGAAACTGTAACTCAATAAAGACTTTTATTTAATGATCGCTGGCTAGCGTGATCCTCTGTGAGCTAGGATCTGGAAGCAACTCTGACAGTCATATTCCTGTCTGCGTTGACTATTGTGTTCTTAGTTCTCCTCATTCAACCTACTTTTTCTTTTGCTGTGTTTGAACAGGAATGAGCTCTCTGTTTTTCCTCCTCTACAAGCAGTTGTAAGTGCCATCTAGGTTAATAAGTTGGTGAGAGAATTAAGGTGGATGGATGCTTCTACTCATGGCTTGGCCACATACCAGGCATATTAAGCAACATCTTCTCTTTTATTATCCAGAATACATGAGAGAAAAAAGGAATGTTCCTGTCATGGATTGGCTGGATGCAAAGGAATGGTAGGAGGAACCAGCTGGGGAGCTCCTGGGGTGGGGTGGTGGGACACCACCTCCAGGGAGAAGACTGCGAAGAGGAGGTGTCAGAAGCTAAAGGCATAATAGGGCTTGGTGAGCTGGAAGAGTCTGGGCAGGAAGAAGTCCAGAAGCTGTAGCTGAAGCTGGCAAAGTGGGAGGAGAGTGGTAGAGATTAGTCAGGTTGGTAAAGAATCACAGGTGTCTCCCCCTTCTGCTGAGACAAGCTCCCTTCCACTCTTGTCTCCCAGAACCAGGAGAGGCATGAAAGGGGTGGGGTGGGGGGAGAGATTGGCTGCACGCAGGCGCAGTCTCCAATTGCTTGGGGAAAGCCCTGGAGTGGAGGAGACATAGACAGGAACCTTTAGTCTTGGTACCTGATTTCATGGAGGAAGACCCACCAGGAATGAGCTGCTGTGCTCTTTAGGCCTGACACGCAGCCAAGCCTGTGGAGATTGTGTTTGTGCTAATAAAGAGTTATCTCCGACTTCGGGTGGTGTGATTACTTACCGGCACTCTCGCACAGCTGTCAACTTACAGATTTGAAAATAAGGGACCAGCAGCCTCGAAAATAAGGGATCAGCAGCCAAAATAAGGGATTTTAGCCAACCAGCTGAAATACGAAGTTAAAAGGGACCAGATATTTTTCGTTTCCAGCAGCGGCGTAGCGTGGGTTGTCAGCACCCGGTGCAAGGCAAGTAATTTGCGCCCCCTAACCCGGGGCAAGGCAAGTAATTTGCGCCCCCTAACCTGCCGCCGCTGCCAGCTTCTTCTTGCTGCTGCCTGGTCTGGTCTGGTGTGGTTCTCTCCCGCACTCAGCGCTGCGCTGGGCGGCCGCTGCACTGTCCCTCCCCCAGATAGTCCCTTGCTCTCTCTCCGCACCGCACGCCTGGCACCCACCCCCTCCACAGTGGGCGGCGACCCAGTGGCTCGGATCGGATTCGCACAGCCAGCACTGCAGTGAGAGAGAGTGAGTGAGCCAGGTAGGGGCAGAGAGCTGCGAGTGCAAGCGCGCCCCCCCCAGATGTTGCGCCCGGTGTGGCCGGCACCCCCTGCACCCCCCACGCTACGCCACTGGTTTCCAGAGGTTGCTGCTCAAGACACCAGCTGATGAAACACTGCAATTAAATAACTGCAAGCAGCAACCACTTTTCGCGCAAAACAAAGTCCAAGCTACGAAGATGCTGCTGCAGTTCTGTATCTTTTCTCTCATGCTCCATCTGCAGCTCTCAGTTCCATCAGGCGGGGCAGGAGGAAGGGGGGGGATAGTGCCCGAAGTAAACCCGCAGATCACACCATCTATGCTAGTCTACCACTACAAATCTATGGGAGAAGCGCTTGCAGTCCTTCCTCCGCTTTCCCCCTCGATGGTTAGCCCTCGGAACAACTGCCCGCGCCTCCTCATCCTCCTCCGCCTCCTCTCTCTGAACTGCTTTCTCTATGGTTGCCCTCGCTCTCCTCTCAAGGCTCCTCAGCAATTCATAGGGTGCGCCAGGCTGCCCATGTCTTCTGGGTCCTTCAGCGACGCAGCCGCAGTACGGCCTAGCAGGAGTGGCAGTGATGGGCAGAGGGGAGGCCCCAGGCAGAGACGCTCAGTTCGGTGGCCGTGAGGAGGATGGCAGCTGAAGGGCCCAAGGCTCCTGCCGGTCCTGGCAGGGAGGGGCTCCCGGGGGCCGAGGCTGGTGAGAGGAGGCCGGTTGGGGGTGGGCCAGGCAGCCAAGCAACACAGTTTGAGCCTCCCTCCTTCCTGGCCGGCAGGGAGGGAGGGAGAGGAGCTGCTTCCTTTGAAACCCAGGAAATTTAAGGGACATCATCAATAAGGGACAGCAGCGGGACACGGCGCTGGGATAAGGGAGTTTCCCGCCAAATAAGGGACGGTTGACAGCTATGACTCTCAGTGACATTTCCCTTCTGCACCTGGACAAGGTAGAAGCATCCATGTGGACTTAGAACTTTGCACCTTTCCAAATAAAATTGCTTGCAGTTGGAAAGAGACTCTGAGAACTGATAAGCATTCGCTCTTGCCAATGTATTGCACAGACTAGCCCAGGGATGGAGATGCTCTGGACTTCCTGTTGCTGCTGGACTACAACTCCCATAATCCTCTACCATTGGGCACAATTGCTGGGGCTTATGGGAGGTGCAGATTAGCATATTCTAGCCCACCTTCTCCAGATTAGCATATACTGAGAACACCCTGGATTAAGACTCTATCCTTCCTCATGGAGCCTGCAGGTCTGGGAATCAGTTTAGTCAAACTTAGGGGTGTGTGGGTTCTTAGCTACTCAGCTACATATTAAATCAGAATTAAAATTAGCTACCAAGAAGCAACAGATTGGTGTCTGATCTCATCTGGAGCAATCAATTTTTGGCATATTACCACCCGTGTTATTTGACAACAGAATCTGTTTGCTTGCCTTCCTAATTTAAAATGAACTTTGATCTCTAGTATAATGATATATTGAAAGATATGTTGACAGGACTCCTCTCACGTTTGCCTTTTAAAAGGCTGCCAAATAATAGATTCAACAACTTCAAGTCACAGTAGACCATTGTCAGTTTACCCAGGGTTGTTTCATTTTGTTGTTGTTGGTAATTTAATATTGCCGTAACTTCTATCACTCCAGCTTGCTTTGTTTTTCAGCTAACTTTTTTAGTAGGAGTATGGAGTCTTTCCAAAAGCTGTTTGATGAAAATTCATTTTTTTTTTAAAAAGTGTTTCAAATATAGATCAAATATTATCTCTCCTGCCACTAAACGAAATATTGTGACATTAATTTTCTTTAAATACTGTAATTATAATACATCTAGCATTCTGGAGAGACAGACTTGGGAGTGGTCCTGGAGATCTTCACAAATTACAATAAGATGTCTCCTAGCTCAAGCCAACCCCCTCCCCAACCTCCCCACAACATTTGCTGCAAACGCGCGCACGCACACACACACACTTTCTCTCTCTCTCTCTCTTAGTTCTACAGTGGTACCTCGGGTTAAGTACTTAATTCGTTCCGGAGGTCCGTTCTTAACCTGAAACTGTTCTTAACCTGAAGCACCATTTTAGCTAATGGGGCCTCCTGCTGCTGCCGCGCCGCCAGAGCCCGATTTCTGTTCTTATCCTGAAGCAAAGTTCTTAACCTGAAGCACTATTTCTGGGTTAGCAGAGTGTGTAACCTGAAGCGTATGTAACCTGAAGCGTATGTAACCCGAGATATCACTGTACTACAAAAAATAAAATAAAAATATTATTAGTAGCATGAGTGATCTTCAGCTTTGAACGCAGCTTTCTAATACAGAAGACTGAAGGTGGAATCCTGATCAGAGACGCAGAACCAATTTAGCAGGCATCCAAAGTCTGTTTCAGGGGCCTAATCCGGCCCGCCAGTCGGTTTAATCCGGCCCCTGTGGCAGTTTATTTCCTGGGGTAAAATCCTAAAAAAAGTTCAGCAACTTCAACCCTCAAAAAAGGTCAGCCCTCATGGCCCTTCACTTCATCAAATCTGGCCCTCTTTGAAAAAAAATTTGGGCACCCCTGCTGTATAGTCTGTGCTTGTGATATCACTTAAAAGAAGCCAAACCTTCTGGGGTGAGCCACTATGTTTTGCTTTTAGCAATCGTGTTCACGTGTATGCTGAAGATCTGGACCTTGTACCAGTGGCCTTTTAGAACGGCCATTTCCTTGGTGCGATACTGAAGGAACAACAAACTTCCCCTACAATATGCAGCGGCTTTCCTAAACTATCACGTGTTTGTGCAATAAACGTGGAGTTCCTTTTTTAAAAAAATTGGCAGGGCATCTAGCCTTCTTCCCGCAAGGTGGTGTGTGCTTCCCAGCAGTCAAATTACAATATTTGGCTGCGGGGATGCTCTTCAATTTCTGCAAGTTGGTGCAGTCAGTGTGCTGCCATGACAATCGTGTGGAATCAATGCCATTTCATAACTAGAACAGGTGGGCAGGAGGTGGGGATCTGGATGAACTGAAGTGAGATCAGCAGGGTTTCTGGCTCCCAGTGGTTTAACAATATAAATGACTCCCCTTCTCAGTTGTACTGGGGCAAGGAAGAAAGTGCAGGGGGTGTGTCTGTAAAATCCAGGAGTGGGGGGGGGGGACAAGGATGATATGTTTTTGGATAATATGTCTTGTTATAATTTTGAATATTTTTTTTTAAAAAAAATTATTTTGCTTGCCGTCTTGAGCAAGTAACTCATCCATCTCTTCATTGGCATCCAGTTGTGTTGGAAACTCAGCTCCTGTTACATACCTTCGGCGGTTGCCTCTTCTTCTACAGTTCATATTTTATCATTAGCTCCTGCTCTTTCTTGGAAAGATACCAGTACATGCAGAGGGGCCAATGGCCTCCCATTCAGACACTGATTCGTTCCACACCTGCTCAGTGTCAGTCCTGCTATACCATCCTGCCCAGATCATTTGCCATGTTCTTTGGCCTCTCAATCCCTCCCCTTCTAACTTAAAACCTTTCTCCCAGGTGCCACTATGTTCAGTTCAGTGCTAAAATTGCCCATATCTGTCCAAATGCCTACTACAAAGATATGTCGCCCATAAGAGCTGGACTGGAAAACCTGTGGCCGTGGGCGTAGCCAGGGGAGCAGCTCCCCCCACAAGTATTAACTAAAAGTAGAAATAAACAGAATAGTTGAAACTCAGGAAAAAGCAGCTGCAAGAGCTGAACATAGACCTAGTAAAAGAGGTGGAGATCTTTTACCCGACCACAAAAAAGGCTCTGTTCCTCAGCCACACACTCTTTGTACCTTAGAGTGGTCATTCAGTACCTTGCGGAGAGGAAAGACCTGGCTGAGGTCGACAACGACAGGTGAGCATCTCAATTGGCTATGCTTACTGAGTGCACACAGGAAAAACCTGATTGGAAGAAAGGAGGAATTTGAGGAGGAAGTGCTGAAAAGGTTTTCAGCAAATCCAAGAAAACTCGTTTTAGTTCAGATTTTTTTAAAAAATAAGATAAAAAGTGTGATTTTTGTATTTTTGCATCAACTGCATGAGAGGTTCTCCCTGATGATAGACAGATAGACAGATAGACAGATAGACAGATAGACAGATAATCTTCCTCGTTTTCAAACGACTGAAGATCATGACAGATTTTTCAGAGCACAAAGTGATTTAAAATAACGGTTGTCGAGACATTTCATTCCAAATCTGCTAGGCAGAGCCAGACAGAGGATGGTGACAGGTCCTGGCTACATCCATGCCTGTGGTCCTCCATTTGCTGTTGGACTACAACTCCCATCATCCCTGACTGCTTGCTCAGCTGACTGGGGCTGATGGGAGTTGGACTCCAACAGCAGCTATGGGCCTCATGCCTGCATGAGACAAAACAAAGCAAGACCTGAAGGAGGTGGAATCAGTGAAATGGGAACGTAAGGGGGTGTTTACTTTCTGCTGGGAGGGAAGAGGCTGTTTCGAGGGCTCTGTGCCACCACGAAAGGGTAACGGGGAGGGCAAAGGGTGAGGAAAAGGTTCCTGCCGAGTCAAGGTAGGACATTTGATAGCTCATCGGGGAGCAGAGTCAGGTTTAATAATGTCTCTGCTAAACACAGTTAATAATTGAGGTCAGCACTCTTGGCAAGGATAACAAGAAGATAGTCTCCCAAAGTGTGGACTGATGGCACGAAGGGCACGCTGTTCAGAAAACACAGGTGGCAGTTAAGAGCGTTGGCTGAGGTATTCTGTTCTGAAGGCAGATGGGTCACAGAGGAGGCTCAGCAAGAGCACGTGGTCCTTAGGCCATTCTCTGCTCCTGTGTCCGAAAGAAGGATCAGGAAGCAGCACAGAAGTATGTTCTCCCCACAGCTTGAATAGGCTTTGTGTAATTTGATTATTTTTTGCTCTAGGTTTCAGCAAGAAGAGCCCCATCAATAAAAGGCACCACTTTGGTCATGCCTAGGTCACATGCACACCATCCAGACACGTTTAAAGCCAGTGTGGTGTAGACAAAAAATATAAATTTAGTGGAAAATAATTATAATAAAACCTGGAACGAGATTAAAAAAGATTTAGACATTTGGAGCAGATTAACACTCTCTTGGGAGGGACGAATGGCGGCTATAAAAATGAACATCCTTCCAAAAATAATATTTCTATTTCAGAACATTCCAGTTATCAGAGGAACAACAATGTTTAAGGAATGGCAGAGAACCCTGTCCAGGTTTATCTGGCAGGGGAAGAGAGCAAGAATTAAGTTTAAATTGCTCACAGACAGGCG
Source organism: Podarcis pityusensis (assembly GCF_964106645.2). Classification (NCBI taxonomy): domain Eukaryota; kingdom Metazoa; phylum Chordata; class Lepidosauria; order Squamata; family Lacertidae; genus Podarcis; species Podarcis pityusensis. Next base: position 10,922,211 of record NC_138026.1, read on the forward strand.
AGAAAGAGGGGGGTTTGCTGTACCAAATTTGCAATTATACTATGAGGCAGCATGCCTTTGTTGGGTTAAGGACTGGATAGTTTTGGAAAATCTAGATGTGTTGGACTTGGAAGGATTTGATGTTAGATTTGGCTGGCACGCCTATTTATGGCAAGATAAAGAAAGGGTGCATAAGGGATTCTCCCACCATATTGTCAGAGGAGCGCTGCTAGAAGTATGGAATAGAACTAAAAGACTGTTGGAAAAGGGCATACCTTGGTGGCTATCGCCAGTTAATATCTCATCACTTAAAAATGTAAACACGAGAACCCAAAGCTGGACTTACGAAGATCTCCTGACTAAATCTGATAAAGGGTGGAGAATTAAATCATACGAAGAATTAAAGGATAAGTCAATAGGGTGGCCACAGGTTCATCAAATTAATGCCCTATGGAATGAACACAAAAAAATAGGGATGAATGAGAAAAAATCAAAATTCCAGGTGGAAATACTAGAAGGAAAAAGTAAGCTTTTATCTAAAATGTACAATCAATTACTGGAATGGGATACTAAAGACGAGGAGGTGAAGGAGGTTATGATAAAGTGGGCCATAGACTTGGGTTACAGTTTGGAATATGAGAGATGGGTGAAACTTTGGACTAAGGATATGAAATTTACAGCATGTGTCAGCCTTCGAGAAAATATGGAAAAAATGATGTATCGCTGGCATATTACTCCTGTTAAGCTGGGAATAATGTATAAAACTGGAGATAAAAGATGTTGGAGATGTAAAAAAAAAGAGGGCGACTTCCATCATATGTGGTGGTCCTGTGAAGAAGTGAGGAGGTTTTGGGGCTCTATTTATGACAAGTTGAAAAAGATACTGAGATACACATTTCCAAAAAAACCAGAAGCATTCCTTCTGGGAATGATCGGTGAGGAGATTAGGAAAGAAGATCAAACCATGTTCCAGTATGCAATGGCAGCAGCCAGAATACTGTTGGCACAGAACTGGAAATCATCCAAAATCCCAACTATTAGTGAATGGCAAAACAAGCTACTTGAGTACTCTGAGTTAGCAATAATGACACAGAAGATCAGGCATCAAAGTAATAAAAATTTTATTAATGATTGGAATAAATTTATATCTTACATGGAAAAATTTTTAGGTAACATTAAAATAACAGTAGGCGAACTATAGAATCTGTGAAGTAAAGACAAAGACAAAGTAAAATCTGTGAAGTAAATCTGTGAAGTAAAGACAAAGGTTGAAAGAAGGAACTGTATGATGGTTATTAATGTGATATAGCTTAAATCGTGGTGGAGGGAAGTCAGAACGACGATTGGTTAATTAGTACTTTTGGAGAAATGTACTTACGTCTTGATGTTTTATTGTTTATATTTGTTTATTTTTCTGTGTGTTTATTTATTTTTGGTAAGTATGTGTTTTTAAAAGAGTGTATATCCGAAATAAAAGTTTTTTTTAAAATTAAAAAAAAAAAAAGCCAGTGTGGTGTAGTGGTTAAGAGCAGAAGACCTGTAATCTGGTGAACCAGGTTCGTTTCCCCGCTCCTCCACATGCAGCTGCTGGGTGACCTTGGGCTAGTCACACTTCTTGGAAGTCTCTCAGCCCCACTCACCTCACAGAGTGTTTGTTGTGGGGGAGGAAGGGAAAGGAGGTTGTTAGCCGCTTTGAGACTCCATAAGGTAGTGGGATATCAAATCCAAACTCTTCTTCTTCTTCACATGGTTTCCCCCCCACAGAATGTTGGGAACTGTAGTTTGTTAAGGGGCTTGGAACGGAAGCTCTGGGATGGGTGAACTACAGTTCACTGGACTCTCTGAGGGAAGCCATCAGAGCCAGATTACCAAATAGGCAGAGTAGGCACCAACCTATGGGCCCCACACCTTTTAGGGGGCCTACAACAATGGATCAAAACAATATTGATCCATTGAAACTGTTAGTTGGTAAAAAAATAAATACAAATGTATTAGGAGATTGTTTGTGAGGACCCCCTGAGACTTCAACTGCCATGGGTTCTCTGGAGGGTTTAATCCAGCACTGGAAGCCATGTGCTTTCAATGCACAGCGTGGATGTGGCCCTACAGCTCCCTCCCACTTTGAATTTGCAAGGTGACTTTGCAAGTGAATCGTGATTCCCATCTTCATGCTTCCTTGTAACATCTGAAATGCAAGATTATACATCTCTCCAGGTGCTCTTCGGTGTTCAACTCCTTCTGCTTTCTGGTTAGCATTATTAAAAGCAGCAACCAAAATCTCCAAGAAAATGTTCCGTAAGATTCATCTAGCACTTTGTGTTTGTATTTCAGACATCATTTCATTTGTTACAAGAGCTTAATTTCCGACAAATTAGTCCAGGACCTCAGAGTCTTTTCTTTTCCAACTGCTGCCCTGCCCTATGCAAAGCCAGCTGAAATCAAGCAGATCACTTGCTGGACTTGGAATGCAAGTTCAATGTGCGTATTGAGCTATGATCAGGGGCAGCCAGGTCCAAAGATTCAACTCTTAGCCACAAAGCTCTCTGGGAGACCTCAGGCCAGCCATTTTCTTTCAGCCTGCCTCAGAGGGTTTGTGTGGGATAAATAACAAAGCCCTAATCTGCCAGGAAGCATGAAGAAACTCGCTGTAACAACTATCTGTGAAAAAAGAAGGCTTGTAACCTACCGCTACAGAAAACAAATAGTTTGGCGTTTTTGTTCAAGGAATGACACGTGCCTGTCTCCTAGATCAAGCCAGCAGATTTAGCCAAGTATGCCTGAAGTTAGAAATTATCACCTTTTGATGGTGGGTGAGATCTGGAGAGTACAGGAACGTGTGTGGGGAAAGTATAGAAAAGAAAAGGTGGGGCTTTGCATGTTGCTATTGAAAGGAAAGAGAGGGACAAACAATCATGTTTGAACAAGATGTCTTCTGGTGTTAAGTCAGGACTCCTTCAAGCCTGAGTCAGCATAAGAGAGGCAGAGGCAATTTTAGTAGCTGCTACAGTATGGATCTGGGATGTGGGTCTCTCTTGGGCGTTGCAGGAGGAAGGTGTGTCTCATCTAGGCATCAATACTGACTCACTGTTTGTAACAGCCCTCCAGATGTTGCGGGAATCCAGCTGCCAGCAGCCCCAGTTGACACGGCCAGGGGCAAGGGATGATAGTCCAGCAACATACTGGAGAGCCTCAGGTTGATCCAGAAGGTATTTTCCCCAGTGTCATAATAAAGAAGAGATTTGCTTTGATCGTCTCTGAAGAATTAAATGCAGTTTCCCTATATTGTAACCTTCTCAGTTACAATGCTTTAGATACAGCACGGGAGAATAATATGGCTGCATGCAGCGGCATAGCGGGGGGGGGGGAGGACTGGCCCTGGGTGCAAAATTCTGAGGGGGCACAACCAGGCCCCCCAGGTGCGGCTTCCACTGGGATGTACGCCCCAGCCAGCATGGTCAATGGTCAAGGATGATAGAAGCTGTAGTTCAGCAACATCTGCTTCCATAGCTGTCAACTTACAGATTTGAAAATAAGGGAGCAGCAGCCTCGAAAATAAGGGATCAGCAGCCAAAATAAGGGATTTTCAGAGCACAGGTATGTTCAGCTTCTGAGCCCCTCTGAGCCAAAGGCAGAAAGCCCAGCCAGCAGCCAAACAAATCCTCAAGCCGTGGTTCCCACAGCGCAGCAACCCGACAAAGGGGATGCAGCAAGGAAAACCACCATCACCTCTCCGCTGGGAAGCGCTGAGCAAAGGCGAGTCCCCAGGCAACGCGGCCGATTTGATCGGCACAAGGCATGCAAGCTCCACCCCCCAGTCGTTCTTAGACTCCTTATTGGGTGAGCAACGCAGCCAAGCAACGCAGCTGGAGCCTCCCTCCTCCCTGGCCGGCAGGGACGGAGGGAGAGAGAGGAGCTGCTTCCTTTGAAACCCGGGAAATTTAAGGGACATCATCAATAAGGGACAGCAGTGGAACACAGCGCTGGGATAAGGGACTTTCCCGCCAAATAAGGGACAGTTGACAGCTATGTCTGGTTCACACCATGTTGGTTGTCCTTGATATAGTTAGTAAGTTCTAACTTACATGGCAGCCTCTAAACTTTGGCGCTCCTTCTCTCAGAAGTGTGCCGGGCACCTTCATTGTATAACTTTCATCATATGCTAAAGACACAGCTCTTTACCGTGTCCTTTAACACCTGCTTTACATATGACCCACCCTATTCTTCTGGTTATGCATTGTTTCAACTTGCATAAACTTGCATTTTTATATTGCGGCAAATAGGGATAGAGGAGAAACTCAATTCAGTTCACATTGAAAGGCAACTTAACCAAACTTCTGTTTTCTGAAATAATACGTGAACTGAAACACAGCCACCCTTTTTTCAGCTTCTCTGAATTTTGCAATGCAGTTCTCCAGACAAATCATTTATACAAAATGCAGACAGGGTGCATACAAATGCGTACATTAGTGAAAATAACATACAAAAATGCGCTATATTAGGGGGAGCTCTTTTGCAAAAATGTGTATAATCAGCAAAAACAAAACAAAAAAACACACCCATAAAAACTGTGTAGATTAGGAGAAATTCACATTGAAATGTTACTGAATTTTCAGAAGGACTATCTTTAAAATGAAAAAAATCACCAACTGATGTGGAAATGTGGAGAGCCAAACTCTGGACTTGGGGGGAAAAAAAGAAAAACAAACAAACAAATCCAGAAATTGACAGATTCACTCATCCCTAGTTTTAAACCACCTTGGGCCCATATGGCATAGGACAGTTAAGAATTCAAATTAATAAAAATAATATTGTTAGTAGCTGCTGTTTTACTCCTGTTGTCCCACAACCATGATACACTAGGGATTGTAATCAGTGCATTTCTATATTCTTTTATGGTGCAATCCTGTATATAGCTACTCATAAGTAAGGCCCACTCAGTTAATGCGAGTTCCTCTCGGGTAAGCGGTATAGGATTGCAGTCTTGACAATCTTGTATTGCTGACTGTGTGTTGTTGGCAGTATACACACACAAATTTCACCCCCCCTCCCATCTAGATAAGAAACAGAAAAAGAGAATAAACAAAGCAAACACTTTACCCTTTACGGAGCCATTGAAAGCTCTTAAGCTGATACCCTCCTGTTAGTTCATTTACAGTGCGATTCTATGCGTATTTACTCAGAAAGAACCCCATCCAAATGGGACTTGTTCTGTAGGAAGGGGCCAGTATATGAGCTTCACTTTTGTATGGTGCGAATGACCGCTGACTACAAAACCCATGCAGCTGGACTTGGTTTTAAGACTAAAAGGGTCGGTTTCTCTCCCACAACTGATAACTCAAAACCATTCACATATCAATAAGGGCAAATGAAGAGTTATCCCTGCAAATGCTCCCATCTCTCACTCCGCAACATCAGATTTTATACAGGCTGCATTCCTATGTACGCTTTTCTGAATGTAAGCCCCATTAAACACAACAGGACTTGCTTCTGAATAGATATGCCTGGGTTTGTGCTGTTAAGGAGTCAAGAGCTGCAAAAACTCATTAGAAGCATGTGTAAAAAGGCTCTCTGGTCAATACTTTGAAGGGAAGCTACAACATCAATAAGGCGTGGTGGGGGCAGATGCTTGGATCACTTGAAATAGTCCTTGTTTGACATTTCCACCACTGTTGAAGTGCTTCTATGTGGGGCTACCTTTGAAGGTGACCCGGAAACTACAACTAATCCAAAATGTGGCAGCTAGACTGGTGACTGGGAGTGGCCGCCGAGACCATATAACACCGGTCTTGAAAGACCTACACTGGCTCCCAGTATATTTCCGAGCACAATTCAAAGTGTTGGTACTGACCTTTAAAGCCCTAAACGGCCTCGGTCCAGTATAGCTGAAGGAGCGTCTCCACCGCCATCGTTCTGCCCAGACACTGAGGTCCAGCGCTGAGGGCCTTCTGGCGGTTCCCTCGCTGCAAGAAGCCAAGTTACAGGGAACCAGGCAGAGTGCCTTCTTGGTAGTGGCACCCGCCCTGTGGAACGCCCTCCCACCAAATGTCAAAGAGAAAAATAACTACCAAACTTTTAGAAGACATCTAAAGGCAGCCCTGTTTAGGGAAGCTTTTAATGTTTAATAGATTATTGTATTTTAGTGTTTTGTTGGAAGCCACCCAGAGTGGCTGGGGAAACCCAGCCAGATGGGTGGGGTATAAATAATAAATTATTATTATTATTATTATTATTATTATTATTATTATTATTCTGGCAAAAGGTTTTAAACCATTACAGTTTCCTTTCACTCTCTGAAATGCTGAGCTAGATCCAAGTTCAAACCACCATTCTGTGAAGTTCTCTGTTTGTTTACTCCCCAAAGCAGGTTCATAAGGGTGATTTTGAGCTGAAGGGGGTTGAGTGAGAGGGGAAGGGGTTAAGCCACTTCCCCGCTCTCTACTCCTGTTCAGATCCAACATGCCTCCTACAAGACAGAGGCACTGTAAACTGGTTTGTCTCGTTGTGTGGTGTTCAACCCCTTCTGTTCCCTAAAGGATCAGGACTGCAGTTTGTTGGTGCTTTTATGGCCCAGCATTGGCATTTGAGGAACAAGCAGCCATGATAGCTCAGCCTCCATGTTAGCTGCATAGGACAACATACTGCCTGTGACCTCATTAAGACAGAGATAGGCTTGCTACATTGACTTATTTGCTTGGGTTACTGAAATGCATTCATTCATTAAAAGACGCCTGCTTCTTGGGAGGAAAGCAATGACAAACCTAGACAGCATCTTAAAAAGCAGAGACATCACCTTGCCAACAAAGGTCCGTATAGTTAAAGCTATGGTTTTCCCAGTAGTATGTGTGGAAGTGAGAGCTGGACCATAAAGAAGGCTGATCGCTGAAGAATTGATGCTTTTGAATTATGGTGCTGGAGGAGACTCTTGAGAGTCCCATGGACTGCAAGAAGATCAAACCGATGCATTCTGAAGGAAATCAGCCCTGAGTGCTCACTGGAAGGACAGATCCTGAAGCTGAGGCTCCAATACTTTGGCCACCTCATGAGAAGAGAAGACTCCCTGGAAAAGACCCTGATGTTGGGAAAGATTGAGGGCACAAGGAGAAGGGGATGACAGAGGACGAGATGGTTGGACAGTGTTCTCAAAGCTACCAGCATGAGTTTGACCAAACTGCGGGAGGCAGTGGAAGACAGGAGTGCTTGGCTTGCTCTGGTCCATGGGGTCATGAAGAGTTGGACACGACTAAATGACTAAACAACAACAAAGCTATCCTTCATCAGCTTCACTGATCCCCAGGTGGGTTTCATCTTAACACACTCTAAGCCCATACAATAAAACTATAAAGATCAACAAACACCACCACAATATTCAGAATGCTGGTGACCATCACCAGCTGCCAAGCTCCCCTCACAAGCCTGGATGAAAAGATACAATTTTAGGCAGTGCTTAGAAACAAGTAACAAAGGGGAGAGAATTCTACTACCAAGGTAGTAGAGAAGACCGCAAAGAAGACCCTCATGGTGGCAGGACCACAAGGAGGGTCTCTCCTGGAACATGTCAAGTTTATGTTCCAAAGTGGTAATTATGAAGTTTGGCAACATCTCTAGAGGCAGGAAGACTAAATTCAGGAACCAGTCCACAAAGAAATATCCCTGGGCAACCTAGGGTTACAGAATTGCAGAAAGGCACAGAGGGATAAGAAATCAATGCAAGGCTTCAATGGCTGTCAATAGTTCTACAAAAAGGGTTGCAGTGGAGAATGAACATGGCATTACATACGGTCTGCCCTGGGAGCTATATAGAAACCAGTATCCCAGGTTATTTGAAAGGCTAGCCATGCCAGAATTGTAGAGTCAAATATGTACTGGAAGGTTTCCAAGATGATGAAGCTTTACAAATTATATTAGGTTACGGCAGTCAACAAAAAGAGGATTGTACTGAGCTCAACCAGTCCTCAATCGTTTCCTGTTAAGAGTCTAGAAGTGAAAATGTACTAAAACATTCCCTTTCATGTCATGCTTGTTATAAAGCTGCGGTACACTGGAGAACACTTTTATAATCTCCATAACAAAATGATGAGATTAATAAAACTCTTACGCTGGAGAGAGTCCTCTTACAGTCAGCAGAAAAACTTGGAGAATTACCACAAGGGATGGAACTGTGGCTTACAGTATGTAACGAAAGCTGGGAGGACTCAAATTTGGAATTTTAATTTAGTCATAGGATTCATATGCATTCGAGACAGGTGAGTGCAATAATTTGGGTTTTTGCCTTCTTTTTTTCTGGCTATACCACTTTCCAATATCAGCACAAACAGTACACACAGCAAAGATGATATTTGATTGGAGAAAGGACCGTAAATCAGTAGTAAAGGTAAAGGTAAAGGGACCCCTGACTATTAGGTCCAGTCGTGGCCGACTCTGGGGTTGCAACGCTCATCTCACTTTATTGGCCAAGGGAGCCGGTGTACAGCTTCCGGGTCATGTGGCCAGCATGACTAAGCCACTTCTCGTGAACCAGAACAGTGCAGAGAAACGCCGTTTACCTTCCCGCCAGAGCGGTACCTATTTATCTACTTGCACTTTGACGTGCTTTCAAACTGCTAGGTTGGCAGGAGCAGGGACCAAGCAACGGGAGCTCACTCCATCACAGGGATTTGAACTGCCGACCTTCTGATCGGCAAGTCCTAGGCTCTGTGGTTTAACCCACAGTGCCACCCACGTCCCAAATCAGTAGTAGTAGTAGTAGTCATAATAATAATAATAAATAATAATAATAATAATAATAATAATTTTATTATTTGTACCCTGTCCATCTGGCTGGGTTTCCCCAGCCACCACTGTTTTGTTTTGTTTTGTTTTGTTTTGTTTTGTTTTGTTTTGTTGGCATGTGAAAGGTCCCAGGTTCAACCCCTGACACCTACAGGTTGGGGTGAGAAAGGCTTGCTGTCTGAAACCTGGGAGAGTCCCTGCCAGTCCCTGTTGACAAGACTGGGCTAAATGGACCATTGGCCTGATATAATAATACCGTATTTTTTGCTCTATAAGACTCACTTTTTCCCTCCTAAAAAGTAAGGGGAAATGTGTGTGCATCTTATGGAGCGAATGCAGGCTGTGCAGCTATCCCAGAAGCCAGAACAGCAAGAGGGATTGCTGCTTTCACTGCGCAGCGATCCCTCTTGCTGTTCTGGCTTCTGAGGTTCAGAGTATTTTTTTTCTTGTTTTCCTCCTCCAAAAATTAGGTGCGTCTTGCCGTCTGGTGCATCTTATAGAGCGAAAAATACGGTAGTAATATATATATATATTTGTACCCCGCCCTCCCTGGCCAAAGCCGGGCTCAGGGCGGCTAACATCATAAAACTAACACAGTATACAAAAAACATAAGAACATAAAAACAGGCAATCAGTTTATTAAAACACATCTTAAAATTAGTTCAGAGCAAATTAAAATCTGGACAGATGGCAGTCCACGGGTAAAATTGAGAGTGGTTCATATTCTCCAGTGCCAACTGATATGGTATAAGATCGCTGTTTTGCAAGCTCCTCGAGGCAAACCTGGGATTGGGATTAAAAAAATGGAAGTCTGGTAAACCAAAAAGTTTGCATACTGTATGTATTGCATATTGATAGGGGTGGTGTGTCCCATTTTGCTGCCTGAGGTGAAATGTGAATGTGCTGAAGCTAGAATTTTACACGCACAGAAGTGGAAAGATGAAGAGACTCCAACTAAGGGAGAATGGCTTATAAAATTGATGGGACTATTCAGAAATGGCTAATCTGACTGCTAAAATAAGAGGACAAAATGATAATATCTTCACAGAAGAATGGAGGTCACTTGTGAATTACCTATCGAACTATCATTCTTACATGCAGGATTTGAGATATCAGCAATGGAAGAATGGACTTTGGGAGCTTAAAAAAGAAATATAGATGTGTTGTATAATGCAGCTATTATGGGGGAATTAAAAAAAACCAGCAGGGAAGGAGGGATGGGAAGTCAAGGAAAAAATGTGCAACAAAAAAATAATGATATACCGTATTTTTTACTCTATAAGACACACTTTTCCCCCTCCTAAAAAGTAAGGGGAAATGTGTGTGCATCTTATGGAGCGAATGCAGGCTGCACAGCTTTCCCAGAAGCCAGAACAGCAAAAGGAATCACTGTGCAGTGAAAGCAGCAATCCCTCTTGCTGTTCTGGCTTCTTGGATTCAGAATATTTTTTTCTTGTTTTCCTCCTCCAAAAACTAGGTGCGTCTTATGGTCTGGTGCATTTTATAGAGCAAAAAATACAGTATATGATTGGAGTTGCATAATAATCTGGAAGATTTAATAAAAATCATTATTTAGAAAATGAAATGTGAATGTGCTTCTTCCACCGCCTGAGGCAGCTTCCTCATGGGTCGGCCAGCCCTGTTCATGGAGAGCCAATTGACGCAGGACACAGAGTGCAGTAGTAATTTTTTTTGCCTGCATTTCTACAGGTTGCAAGTGTTTGCAGACCATGCTTTTAATTCTCCCTGTGTAGAAAGCTCACTGCATGCAGTGACTTACACTGAACCTCAAATTGCAAACTCTTCCAGAAAATTAAACGTTAATTGTAAAAACGGAAATGCTTCAGCAAGATACAAGTACCAAAACAATGCTCCTCTTGCACGGCACAGTAGCCTGCAGGCCTTTAAATGGAGTTAGGAAAAGCAAGCTGTCCACACTGACAGCTGCCTAGATAATGCCAAACAAGACGTGAAGGCTGCAAGGCTAACCTCTTGCAAGCACATTTGATCCCCTTGCTTGAGCCTTGCTTCTGTAACACACCTCGGGCAGGATGTGCTGTTAAATGATTCAGGCCAGGAGAGATTTGCAGCCCTGGAAAAGTAAAGCGTGTTTGTGTGTGCGATGCATGCGCATGAGAAAAGACAACACCGCAGCAAAGAATCCACAGGGAAAAGCAAAACACCCTCCAGGGTGTGAGCAATGCCCTTAAACCAAAGAAAGGAAATTGCAACGGTTCAAGAGAGACAGAGAGAGAGCGCAGACCTGGGAGCTCTCTCTGTAATTTGTCCCACTCCTAAATTATGTATCACAATATATATGGAAATTAAACCCTCAAGTATGACATACAATAAATAATTTAGAATGTCTCTTTCATCAAGTGTGTGCTGGCTTCTAAGATATTGATACTTCATTTTAGCATCAACGTCCAGCACGTTCTCAGCCTGCCGCCATGTGGAATTCCTCATTTAATGACACTTGGGCGTCCCTTTAACTTGCTGCACCCCCTTAAATGGCACTTGGTTGTTTGGAACAGAGTGGGGTTGGAAAGAGAGAGAGAGAGAGAGAGAGAGAGACTCTGTCTGCATTCAGATATTGCAGGATTAACACTGTTTTAGCTCACCCCCCTTGTAAAGCACAGCTCTTCGGGGAGAAAGGGAGAGGTGCAAAACCAACCACTTCTTCTTGGCAAATTTAGAGTTGCTATTTCTGCCCAACTTCCCTGGCCGGGGGGTCGGGTGGGGAACCAACAGGATGTGTTATTACATAAGAGACTAAGTATCTGCAATGGTCATCAAATAGACGTCAGGTAGTTGTGGTGGTGAGAAAACAAGAGAGCACTTTGTGTTTGTAAGAAACCAGGAATATCTAGTGGTCTGGATTCTAGTGGTCTAGATTCATTCAGGTAAGCAGCAGAGAGAGGGAGCTCCCCACTTCTTTTCGTAAGTGGGTTCAGCAAACAGAGCTGTCCCCCCTCACTTGAAATCAGAAATCAGCAGATCTTAGAATTATCTAATCTGTAAACCAGCCCTTCAGAACGCATCAAGAAGAGTTAACTGTACTAAGTCAAACTCACGAAGTTTGCCTGAAAAATGGCTGAACAGCGTGTTTATAGCAACCAGACATGAGCAATGTGGTGATGGGTTTAGCACTTGCTCATAAAATGATGGCTGCCGAGTTACTTAAGTGTGGGATTCAATTTTTTACCTTCCATGATGTTTCACCAGCCCCAAGGTACCAAACTGAAGCGGGTTTTCCAAATACCTTTCTCTCCATATTTGCACAGTCCAAACAAAATACCAAACTTTGTGTATAATCATGCTGGCCTTGTCTCTCAGGACTGGACTCTTTAAACCAGTGGTAAAACACTTAGTACCTCATTATGGTTTGGTTTAGATGGGTAAATGAAGAGATAAAAGAACACTTTGTTCAAACTATCACCTGCTCAAAGAGGCTGATAGCAGACAGTGTTTAGTTTCACCCAAGTGTTAGAGACGAATGATGGGTTTGAGGACAGAATACTTGTTGAAGACATTGTGTTAAGCAAGCTTTGTTAGGAACAAACAAGGACTGCCAAAGTTATATGGGATGAATGGGAAGACCTTGCCAAGCAAACACCCAAATGCCAGGATTTGTTTTGTCACCAATTGGGAACAGTTGATTTCCTAGAAGGCAGCAGAAAAACGTCTGGGTGCTGGATGTGAACACAAAGACTATGAGCTGCTAATACATCTCTGGAGAAGGTTAATTCTTAGACACATTTGGGGAAATGTTTACACTTAGGGGGAGGGACGAGTTAGTGCTCTTGCATAAGGTGATGGTGATGCAACATCAGGTATTTTATGTTTCCTTGTTATCCATATTCAAGGAGGATGAGTTTGTACTGGAACAGGATCAGAGAATTATAGGAATGGCCCATTTATCTTACTAACAGAAATCCCAAGGGTTTGGACTGTTTGCCTTATAAGAGGAGGCTGAGAGAATAGAGTTGCAATTGGTACATAATGAAGAAGAATGATTTGTAGTCAAGATGACAGTATGTACCAGAACTACTACAAATTGGAATTTGACCAATTTAGCGATATCTTGGGGGACCAGTTCACAATTTGAGAACAGGTCCCCGAACAGTGGAAAATAGAGAGACCCCCCAACATTAGACATCAAGGAAAAGGAGTTCTAGTCTAGTCTCTGACATCTAGTTTTCTATGTGGGAGGGTGTGGAATAGCTTTTCATTATATGAGCTCCCACCCATGGTCTCAAGTGGAACAAGTTGACTTCCTGAGTCAACCTCTGTCTGCAGCTGCAATTATCATGAACCACAAATGAGCAGTTCTGTGCCAAAGGTATATAGGGGAAGAAATGGAGAAATTTCAACACAATTTCAGAGCATTCGTCGAGTTTTACATAGGATTCCAGCTTACAAACGAAGTCTCCTGGTAACAGGCTATCTGAAATATCTAGAAGATTGTGCCCCTTCAAGTTCCTTTAAACCATCAACTTTGTCAATACATGGTGTATTTGCAAAGGCCTGTAGTTCTGACAAAATGTTTGCTGTGGTTAACAAACGATTTAGACCCCCGCTTGCCCAAGTTTAGAGAAGCTGGAGGCAGATGGGGACACTGAGAAAAGAAGAGAAAAAGATGTTGGCTTTCTTTTGTTTAGCTAAAGTAGCTGAGCAAAGTGAATACTCAGTAAAACAAACAAAACACCTCACATTACTGTAGCAAGGTCCTAAGAACTAAACATGTAGCAAAAGCTATGCATCAGATAACAGGGTGTACAAATTTAAGAGGGTTAGCCCTGTGAACCTCTTGTGGCAAACACAAAGCTTTCATGACACTCAAAAAATGAACAGAATATATAGTTATACTATATTAATTGTTCCCCGTGCCAACCACCTCCATTCAGTTTCGCTAGGAGCAAATGCAACTTTGGAACTGTGTCTAATAAGAATAAGCACATGACTAATCCAATTCTGGAAGGAGAGGCTGGGCAAGAAATCATAGCTCCATCAAAACAATTGCTTGCAGAGTGCACAAAAGCACTCACGATTTTACAGAAGTTCTCTCCTCAAACACTGAAAGTACTCCTCTCTGTCTCACACACAAAAACCTGATAATGTAGACAAGTCTTTAAAAACAGAACATATGACCTGGTCACAAGACATGCAACTATATCAATGGGAACCACATTTGAAATGTGCCAGGGGCAACTCCATTACTCTCATGTATGTAACACACATATTTCAGACAGAAAAATGTCTTCCTGATCATTAGACACATCTCGGTATAAATACCAGTGGAATTTGGGGACATCTAGAAACCTGACGTCTTCATCTGGTGTTGCTTATACCAACATTGAAATATTCACAGACCTAAGAGCCAGAGTGAGTATTTCTAGCCCAGACACTGCTTCATTTGATATAAATGGGAACCTTGTTATTGATTTCAGTGTAGAATCAAACCACACTTTAATATCAGTAGTGCAATGTATGTTGGCAATAGCCATTTTCCTAGACGTCAGAAGCAGCAGCAAAAGAGGCCATTTTTATTCTACTTCAGCAAAAGCAATTCATTCATTGCTGATGTAGAATGCAACAGCATATGGTACATTTGGCTGCTTAAAGGAGCAATGAAAGGTGGTATTTAGTTCCAAAGCTGTTGCGACAGATACAAACAGTGGAAATTGCAAATCACAATGCAACTTGAAATACGTTGAGCTTTAGTTTATTTATCCGCTGCTTTTCCAAAGTAGACCATGTCCAATGTTGATCAGAACAAACATGGAGTTGCGTCCGACTACATGAAATCGAGAGAAGGTCCATTGAGTCTCCCAGGGTGAGAAACTGGAAAAAGAAGTTGGCTCCCAAGTGGTATAGTCTACCTCTCTGTATGTGGATATATATGATATAAATATGGTAAAGGGCCTTACAGGTCTTCTTTTTCTTCTTTTTCTTTTGGTTTTTTAATAAAAATATTCTTGTTCTATAGACTAGTTTGATTCTTATTGTATTTTATCTCGAAAGTTGTCAACAAAAAACTTTTTTTTAAAAAAGTCCACTGAAATCTATGGACTTGAGTTAGCAGGATATAATCCATTAACTTAACTTTTTAAAAAAGTTGCCAAACATATAAATGAGTTCAAATGAGAAAAAACATAGGATAGTTTCAATATTCCAACAAAATAATCTGGATTTCAAACACAACAAGCACCAAGAGCAAAATCAAAAGGAACAGACTAAAAAAATTAATATATGAAAATATACTACTGTTTCTACTTTCGCTGATTTTGTACTCTGTATCCCATCTTTCTTCCATAATAGAACCCAAGGTGGCATACACGTGAATTTCAGAAAGTCTTCCATCCAAGCACTGGCCAGGAGGTTCAAATGTTTCAAAATGGCTGCCTCAAACACCAGCCTTTAGGAAATAATACATTCAACCACAGCAGATATCATGGCCTGGCTGGATGCAGAAGAGTGGTGGGAGGCACCCGCTGGGGAACCCCCAAGGGAACCCCCAGGGAAGAAGGCTGAGAGCCAGGGCATTGGTGGTGAGATGAGTGGAGATGGGCTGCTGAAGAATCTGGGGAGTCTCCACCTCCTACTGCTACCAGCTCCCCGCCCCCCGGTCTCCCAGAACACACAGAGAAAAGAAGATTGCAGAGCAACAAGAGGCAAGACCATGAAGCCTTAGGCTGCTGGGGAAGGAACAAGAGGAGGAGCCTTATAGAGCAGTGAGAAGGTAGGGACCTTCAGTCCTTGCAACTGTTTCATTGGGGAAAGACCTAACCAGAAGGGTTGCTGAGACCCCCTAGGACTGAGCTGTTTTGTTTCTTTGAATAAAGAGTTAACCACTGACATCAGGTGCCTTGTTGTTTTATTGGTGGTAAAAGGTAAAGATAAAGGTAAAGGACCCCTAGACGGTTAAGTCCAGTCAAAGGCGACTATGAGGTTACAGAGCTCATCTCACTTTCAGGCTGAGGGAGCCGGCCTTTGTCCACAGACAGCTTTCCAGGCCATGTGGCCAGCAGGACTAAACCTCTACTGGAGCACAGAGGACCATGACAAAACCAGAGCACATGCAAATTCCATTTTCCTTCCCGCCACAGTGGTACCTATTTATCTACTTGCACTGGTGTGCTTTTGAACTGCTAGGTTGGTAGGAGCTGGGATAGAGCAACGGGAGCTCACCCCATCACACGGATTCGAACCGCCAATCTTCTGATCAGCAAGCCCAAGAGGCTCAGTGGTTTAGACCACAGCGCCACCTGCATTTATTGGTGACCTACGCCTGGCTCCTGACATCAGACAATCTAAGGAAGGCCATGGTTGCATCTACACTACAGCCACTGAAACTTAAGAGTCCTAGTCAAGATTAACGGATCCATCAGATGGTTTCTCTCTGGAGAAGACTGAAGAGCAAATTCAACACAAGAGATAATTAGCTAACCACTTACACCAAGGATGGGAAGCCTATCTTAGCTGAAGGGCTGCATTTTCAAAACAGCTCTTAATAGCTGACAGAATTTGTTACAAGCTTAAAATAAAGTGCTCTTCATAACTCTGGAATGTGTAAAATATGAAATATGGGCCTGTTGACTGTCAAATACTGCTTACCAATACATGTAATGTATCAAATGCTGAAATGCCATTTAATGTCAAAGATCGATAGATTATATTGATACACAGCAAATATCCAGTGAATACTCAACCTCAAAATCTAGAGAGAAGAATTATAAATGGGAGTTTGGTCCAACTCTAGTGGACAACAACCCACAAGAATGCAATCAATGAGCAAGCAAATGCATTTGTTTAAACACTAAATGCAACAGCTTAAGTGGCTTATGTAGGGATGCAGGTGGCGCTGTGGGTTAAACCACAGAGCCTAGGACTTGCCGATCAGAAGGTCGGTGGTTCGAATCCCTGCAATGGGGTGAGCTCCTGTTGCTCGGTCCCGGCTCCTGCCAACCTAGCAGTTCGAAAGCACGTCGAAGTGCAAATAGATAAATAGGTACCACTCCAGTGGGAACGTAAACGGTGTTTCCATGTGCTGCTCTGGTTCACCAGAAGCAGCTTAGTCATGCTGGCCACATGACCTGGAAGCTGTCTGCGGACAAACGCCGGCTCCCTCGGCCAATAAAGCGAGATGAGCGCCACAACCCCAGAGTCGGTCACGACTGGACCTAATGGTCGGGGGTCCCTTTACCTTTTTTAAGTGGCTTATGTACTGTGCTGCCTAAATACCTATATCTGCTCAACTTCCAGCTGTTTCATATGGATAGATCAGCAGTTTCACAGCTTGAAGGCACTCATTAAACACATCTAGCACACGCCAGTATTTGCCAAACAGTCCTGAATGACAGCAAATGGCCTGACCCCCTAACCCTGGGTACTCCATAAATCTGCTGAGCATGCTATTTACACTTTTCTGCTATTACCCAGTGCAGGTGCTCCAACAAAATATCCTATATTGCCTTGCCATTGAGAGGACCAGTTCAGCATTACAGCCAGCAAGCACCTTCTAGCTATTTAAATGACACCAAAAACATGTGCCCATAACACAAGAGGCATTTTAACATTGCTGCATGGCTGTTGAAGCAACTTTACACTAGACCGGCTGCAACTGCTTTCCCATTGCCACCATTTAACAACCCTTGGGAAAAGTAGAAAGGGCAAAAACCCAAGAGCTGAAGACCAATGGGCTAATCTCAGCCCCAATAACACGTTACTCAGAAAAGTGCGGCTGTTACGTCTGTTTCTCTGGTTGCTCCCATGCTGCTGCGTACAATTCAGTAAGGCAAAAAAAAAAAAAAAAAAAGTGCAGTTGAAACATGAAACTGTACACCTAAACTCATCAGAAATTGGTTGCAGCAACCTCTTGGATCAAATAAGGGGCTGTGGATATTTTAGATAAATCATAGGACACCTTGGAGGGTTTCTTGTGAGTGAGGAGTTGCAACTGACTGGTAGGTCCAATGCAAAGGGACTTCCGGGGTGGCGCCATCGGTAATGGCGGACTCCCTCTGATCCGGAGGGACCAGCTCCACGGGAAACGGGTCTTTCCCGCTACGGCGAAGCGGGAACCCTTTCAAAAATCACAGGCGGATGAAGCCTGTGACCATGGGACTCGGCGGGCACCTTTAGTGCCCCCCAACCCGTAAAGGAACCCATTTACGGGCTCCGGAGCGAAGAGGGGGAAGTGGCGCGGTGCTGAGAGTCAACTGCTTCTTCCGTGGAGCGAAGCCGCACAGCCGTTGCCGGAGAGCGCTGCCTTTTTCCTGGGACAATTTGGCTTTTAAAACAATCACCCGTGAGTACTTTAATTTCGGACAATTGGACTTTGAATAATGACCTGCGAGTAGAAAGGAAAATTGGACTAAGAAATTCATCTCAATTTGGCACTGAAACGGGAAGGTCTAAACAGGAAGTCAGCCTTCCGTTTCTTGTAGATAGATTAAAGCAAAGACATGGCAAACTACAGTTCAGAAAATCGCCTGTAAAGGATTAACTTTCATCATTTAAAATTGTTGAACCCCCTTCGGAAGCAGGAGAAGAGGGGGGATTTTTTCCGGACTGTTTAAACCTGCAGAAAGAGTGTAAAGCAAAGTAATTTTCCACCGTCTTGATCCTGGGAGCGGGTGTCAGGACTGACATTCTTTGGGAAGCTCATTGACCAGAGGCAAACATTTTTGACAGATAGTTAAAAGAAGAGAAACATAGTGATTCCATTGTTCTCCTTCGTATTTTAAAGGAACAAATATTGACAAAATATCTGAAAAATGAAATTTTGTTGTTAGATCTGCTTTTAAAAGAAAAGAACAAATAGAAGTTCTTCCCCTAGAGGGAGCCTGTGAAACTGTTACCAAATCTGAATCGGGGAGCTCTGCAGCTGCAGCAGATTACGATTGTGGGAAAAGACTTCTGACCTTGCAGAACAATGTATTCAGAAGCTCTGATGCGTGCCTTCGGCAAAACAAGTGCCCTACTGGAACAGCTACATGAGAAGACGGACTTGATGACTGTTGCGATTGGAAACTTCGGACAGGTAGTGGGTAACTATATAGAACCCACCCAGGAATTAAATTAGGAGTGTGCTCTGACAGATCAGATGAGGGAAGAGGATGTTGTTGAACCTCGGGCGCCAGAGATGGAGGGAGCTGTGGCCCAGCAGGAACATGAGTTGTTGGATTTGACAAATGAACTTGGAAAAAGCCAGGCTTGGAGAGATAGAGTTTTGTTTGGTTTGGAAATGGGGGGTTGGATAGACCCCCCTATGCAGGGATGTTTTGACTTTCCAAGTCTGGCAATGGGCCGTGAGATGTTTGGGGTTGTGGGGGCTCTCAATTCTGGAGGGATCTTGAAACATGTTTTTAAATACCACATGGAGTCTAGTGTGGACTATGGAAAAGGGGCTGATTTCTCGATAAGGGTCAAAAACACTGTCAAGTTGGAGTTTCCACGAGTGAAAGGAGCAGGAGATAAAATAAAGTACAGGTATAAACATGAAGAAGAACTGCGGAAGGGACATGGAAGAGATTTAAGGGCCTCGGACATAAGATTACCAGGTTAATGAACTAGATTGATGGGATAGAAAGGACTGACAAAACCCGGGACCAGGAGGAAGAGACGCTGGATGAAGATTGGAAGAAAATTTTTTTTATTAGGATTGTTCTATAAAATTGATGAATGTTAGAAAAATGTTGGAAAGAAATTATTTGGCTTTAGCAAAAATGTTAAAAGAATTATGTAAGAATATGTTATGGTTATGATAAATTGGTATAAATAAGATCTAAGTTTTAAGTTTTAAGGTCTTTTATAGTAAGACAAGGTTAAAATAGATTAAGGTAATGTAATGACAGAATATTATGAAAAATGGAAAGAATTTGCTGTCACTATTAATAACTAGGATACAAAAAAAGGGAGGAGTGAGGAGGTCAAAGAAAGAAGGTAATGACAGCCAAGGATATGAGAATATTGGATTTGTTTTTAAATTTGTGGCTTATTTTTGTTTTTTGATTGTGTTCTGTTATGTGCTTTCTTCTTATTTTTTGATTTTGATTTTTATCAATTTGTATTGTTTGATTGTGGTTTGTTTTTCTTTTGTTTTTTCTCTTTCTTTTTCTTCTCTGTTTTTTTTTGTAACTTTAAAACTCTTTTAATAAATATCATTTTTAAAAAAAAAAGGTAGGTCCAATGCAAAGGTTTGATTCAGTTCTGCTGGAAGATGCTCTTCTGGCCACACTGGTCCTCACAGCATCACTTGCATGGTGTCGGGAGACATTTGTGATGTTGCGCACTATACATGCAACATCACATGCGTTCAATCTTGAGGGCAACCCGGTACCACTGAACTGCGTTGATTATTGCTTTGCTGGTCATTTAGTTTCTTGAAAGATCTCTGCTGCAAAAGCAGCTTGTATTTTTCAGCTCATGGCACTTTAGCGTGTGGGTGCTGAGCTCACTGAAGCACTAGGAGGTGGCAACGGGTGGTGCCTCTATGCTTTTCTTTCCAGCAAACATTCCTCCAGCATTCTGCAGCCAGCCACCCTAATAGGAAAAAGGCCCACAAATTACATCATGACATATTCCTTGGGGCTTTATTAGAGGCATGAGAAAGTGGGGAGCCTAGCTACTGAATGCCTGAGATGGGTGTGATCTATGTTTTTAAGTGGGGGTCTTTTTTATTGGTAATTTAAAAAAATAATAATTCCACACTGATTTCTTTAATAATTAAAAAAAGACCTCACTTGCAGAAATAACAACAAACAGCTGTTAAGTGTGCAATAGACAGTCTCATCAGCTTCCTGCACTTACAGGAAAGCCCAGCTGACGATGGTATGAAGTTTTCAAGAAACATGAGCCCCCAGGAAGGTTGCAGAGTGATCTCAATAGAGATGATTTGGAAATTGAAAGGAACAGTGCTTCCAAGCATCCCACGGTTAACCTGAAAGTACAGAAAACCTGCTCCCCACCCATGAGAACTCTGCTGAAATTTATTCTTCCCTGGACATGGGTGGCACTGTGGGTTAAACCACAGAGCCTAGGACTTGCCAATCAGAAGGTTGGCGGTTCGAATCCCCGTGATGGGGTGAGCTCCCGGTGCTCGGTCCCTGCTCCTGCCAACCTAGCAGTTCGAAAGCATGTCAAAGTGCAAGTAGATAAATAGGTACCACTCCAGTGGGAAGGTAAACGGCGTTTCCGTGCACTGCTCTGGTTCGCCAGAAGTGGCTTAGTCATGCTGGCCACATGACCCGGAAGCTGTATGCCGGCTCTCTTGGCCAATAAAGCGAGATGAGCGCCGCAACCCCAGAGTCGGCCACAACTGGACCTAATGGTCAGGGGTCCCTTTACCTTTACCTGGTAATTTTTGAACGCAATTCCTTTTCTCATTAATCATTGGAGTATGGTGAAGGGCAGGTAAGAGAAATCAAACAAATCAAGAGGTGGCTTTCCAGATGTTTCTGGACTCCAACTCTGCAACTCTCATCAGCTTTAGCCAGTATGGTCAATGGTCAAAGATGGTGAGGGTTAGGGTGGTTAAGGAGATAACAGAAATCACTGGGTTAAAGCTGACCAAAAGTCCAGGGGCAGCATTATTATCAATTTACGATGGAGGTAGAAGGTTCGCAGGCTAGGAAGGACTTGCTCACAAATTTATTGACAGCTGCACGAATTATGATAGCTAAGAAGTGGAAGGGGCAAGCAGAATAAAAAATGGAAGAGTGGTATAAAGAGGTGTGGGAAATAGCTGTTAATGATAAATTAACATGTGCCATTAAGGTAAGACGGGGAATATGCAGGAGAAATGATTTTGAGGAGATATGGAGGGTGTTTGTAGAATTTGTACTGTTAGAATGGAAAGGGGTCAAACCATCACAAGACGTGTTGAAATTTTGGGAGGTTGGATAGTTACAATGGAATGGTCTCAGTGGTGGGGTGCACATTTTTATTCTTATTTATGATTATTACTTTGTCAAAATAAAATATTTTTTTTAAAAAAGTAGTGGAAACACCTGCCCCCCAACTAAAGATGGTGAGGGACTTAGAGTCCAACAACATCTGGTGGGCCACAGGTTCCCCACCTCCTTAATAAATTATAATAAAAACAATAATTTTAAAATACAGGAGATATTTCCAACACGCCATTGACATATACTGCCTTGAGCTCCTTGCAGTGGTTTTCAGCCTTGGGTCCCCAGATGTTTTTGGCCTACAACTCCCATGATCCCTAGCTCACAGGACCAGTGGTCAGGGATGATGGGAGTTGTAGGCCATCTGGGGACCCAAGGTTGAGAAAGGCTGCCTTAGAGAAAGTGTGGAATATCCATATAGTTAACCTTCAGTTGAGCTTCAGCTGTAACCATGTTCACTAAGTGGAACAGGTGACTACCATCAAACGGCATAGCAGCTTCCAACACACAACGTCGACCAAACACAATTGGGCGCTCGTGAGGCACCCCATCAAGTCAGATGCTCAAAGCTGACTCAAGTCTAAGTGTGACTTATCAAATAGTATGGGAAACAGCCTTCTTAGGAAAACTAACCAATAAACTGAAACTGACACGGGGACCATTGAAGAAGATGCCTTCACCCCGGTATGGCTCCCCTTTATCACATACACAGCCCAACAAGACAACGACAAGAATCTGCCAACAGCACATGAATCAATCTGGCTAACCTAATTAAAAAATACACACCCACACCCCCCTCACACACAAAAACAATTCTCACTACAGCCAACCAAAGACAACCAACCACACCCTAGGCCACCCCCAACCTCTCTCACCACCAAGGAAATACAACAGTAAAAGAACCCATACAAGTAACACTGACAAAACCCCACACATACACTAAATAGAATAATAGAAGTATAACCACCAAACCCGACCCCACTCCCCATTCCCCCTTTTCTTCTTCCTGTTCCCAATTGTTCAAACCAATTTATGAACCAAGAACTTATACATTGATCACTAATAATGAAACATATGTTGTGCATATTTTTCCACATTTATTATGCTATTTTTGTGATATACAAATGACATGAGAAAACTGGGTATACAGTGGTACCTCGGGTTAAGAACTTAATTTGTTCTGGAGGTCCGTTCTTAACCTGAGGTACCACTTTAGCTAATGGGGCCTCCCGCTGCCGCTGCGCCACCGCCACACGATTTCTGTTCTCATCCTGAAGCAAAGTTCTTAACCCGAGGTACTATTTCTTGGTTAGCGGAGTCTGTAACCTGAAGCATCTGTAACCTGAAGCTTATGTAACCCAAGGTACCACTGTACTTATTTGTATAACATTATTCTTGTTTATAAAACGCAATAATAAAAAACAAAACAAAAAGTGACTTCACATAAGCAAGATCAAGCATGACGGAACAGTTCGGAGAGAGAGAGAGAAGGCCTTTTATTGGTGCAGGAGGTCACTTACATAAAACACATGCAAGGCTGAATCTAGCAAACCCTGGGCATCAAGCCAGTAATCCCCGTTTTACCCCGATTCAGGCTCCTGACGTCTTTGTTGAGCAGGTGGGGGAAAGAGACACAAAAGGAAATATTTGGAAGCTATTATCCTTTAAATGCACATGTTTGCCGGAAATCTCCTCGGACCTGTGGAAGGTCAGGGACAGGCTGGAGACCGTTGCGAAAAAGGATGTGAGGGGAGACCCCTCCCCCCCAAAACACCCCTGCAATATCTATTTCTCACTTGTGCAGATTCACACACCCCAAAAAATCAGATTTATCTAGAATCAATACAAAAGCATTTAATAATAGTAATAATATTAAAACTTTTTAGCTGCTTGTTGAACAGAAAAAGGTCTCCAAGTGACTTACAACATCTTTAAGAGCATAGGATAAAAATACAGTACAATAAAAATCCACAAAGCAACCCCAATAACATCAGAAAAAGCTTTGACAGCACAGCTAATGGCAAACAACATCACTGTATCTCAAGAAACACCTGAGAAATCGCTTGCAGAAAGGTACACATTATTCAAAACTGCACACAAAGGTTTGCTAATTAGGAGATATTCATACTAAAATGATAAATATTTTTGGTTGTGTTTTTTTTTCTAAATCTCCAATTGCTGCAGAAATGTGGAGAACTAAATTTAAGGATGGAAACATTACTATTTTAATAACAGTTTAATTGAACAACATAAAATAAAAAGTAAAAAGGGTATACTATATCCTTACAAGAGTTAACAATTGCAATCCATATGTATTTGTCTAATGTATATGTATTTTTATTATGCAATTGCATATGTGTTAATTTTAAACCTACTATATTTTGTATAAATGCATTCCAAATGTCATACTTGTCCATGCAAAGTCTACATCTATAAGCATTTGTGGGTATATGCAATTTAAGTTTGGAAACAAGAGAAGTAGAGAACTGAAATGGACAGATTCTTCCACTCCTAGTGTGGAGAACCTTGAAGAGACAGAGATAAAGAAGCAAGGAATAATTCAGTTGAATGGAGGGATATCCCTCAGTGGTAACTCAAATACAGAGTCATGTCTCCGTAAATAGACATTAAGTTAGGTAAAGGTAAAGGGACCCCTGACCATTAGGTAGGTCCAGTCGTGGCCGACTCTGGGGTTGCGGCGCTCATCTCGCTTTATTGGCCGAGGGAGCCGGCGTACAGCTTCCAGGTCATGTGGCCAGCATAACTAAGCCACTTCTGGCGAACCAGAGCAGCGCACAGAAACGCCGTTTACCTTCCCGCCGGAGCGGTACCTATTTATCTACTTGCACTTTGAGGTGCTTTCCAACTGCTAGGTTGGCAGGAGCAGGGACCGAGCAACGGGAGCTCACCCTGTCGCGGGGATTCGAACCGCCGACCTTCTGATCGGCAAGTCCTAGGCTCTGTAGTTTAACCCACAGCACCACCCGCATCCCAGACATTAAGTTAAAGCAGCATAAAAACGTGTCTTTAACATAACAAGAGACATTCCTTATTTTAACTCCAAAGCGTTATTGCATGCTAGTGGCATAGAAGACAACTTGGCAGGTGCTTTAAGGGCAGTGAAGAAAACCCGGATGATTTAAAGGAATGCAAGTGAATAAGATGGTCCAAGAAGAGCTGTTCAGAAATTTAGATACCGGCGAAACAAAGCTCATAAATCAGTGCCTAAAAAGGCACCTTATTGCCTACATGTACACTTGATCAGCCGTGATATGGAATAAAACCTGTGCATAGTTGGCTCATCGCTGGGGTGTTTTCTGCAACCCTATCTACTTCTTCTCCCTTAAGAATCTGGTCTAGGTATAAGCAAGAATGAGGAGTGCGAACACAAGCGCAGACTTCTAAGTTTGCAAGTGCCCATTCACAAAGGGAAGTTGGCAAATAGGTGTTCAGGAACAAGAATGCCTGCTGATGCAATGTCCTTCACCCTGCAGCGAGCACAGAAAACCTTTTCATGGGCTCTAAATCTGCAGCTACAATAAAGCCTTCATACAGACAATCTGCTTAAGCAGAACGTCATGCTTGCCTTTATTTTAATTGCAAAAAGCTATCCAGTTTCCCTACTGAAATATGCAGGTCTTAAGACAATGTGCGTAGTAGCTTCATTAGCCTCCTTGTTGCTTTACGTCAACATGTCAACAATGGCAAAAATTGAAGGATCAATGATATGATTTAAATCTCAACAATTTATAATTTTTATTTTTGGGCTACTGAAAATTTCAGATGATATTCCATGAAAAACAGATCAAATGTGACACTACAGTACCTCTTCCCACCCGGGAGGCAGGGAGGGACCTATTGCTGCCGCTGCAAGTGATAACCAAGGCAGGCTATGAATAAGATCTGCTACAAGTACAGTGGTACCTTGGGTTACATACGCTTCAGGTTACATACGCTTCAGGTTACAGACTCCACTAACCCAGAAATAGTACCTCGGGTTAAGAACTTTGCTTCAGGATGAGAACAGAAATCATGCTCCGGCGGCGCGGCAGCAGCAGGAGGCCCCATTAGCTAAAGTGGTGCTTCAGGTTAAGAACAGTTTCAGGTTAAGAACGGACCTCCAGAACGAATTAAGTACTTAACCCAAGGTACCACTGTACCTGTGTACAGGGCCGGTCTTAACCTGAGGCAAAATGAGGTGGCTGCCTTAGTTGGCAGATTGACAGTATCATCAAAGGACAGCAAACTGATAGTTATTTAAAATTACGATGGCAGCATTTTTACTGCCAGAGGAGGGAAGTGGAAAGGAGATGCTTGTGAGCTCTTCTGCCTCAGGTGCCAAATTAAACTGACTAAGGGGACGCGGGTGGCACTGTGGTCTAAACCACAGAGCCTAGGACTTGCCGATCAAAAGGTTGGCGGTTCGAATCCCTGATGGGGTGAGCTCCTGTTGCTCTGTTCCAGCTCCTGCCAACCTAGCAGTTCAAAAGCACATCAAAGTGCAAGTAGATAAATAGGTACTGCTCTGGTAGGAAGGTAAACGGCATTTCCGTGCGCTGCTCTGGTTTGCCAGAAGTGGCTTAGTCAAGCTGGCCACATGACCCGGAAGCTGTACACCGGCTCCCTCGGCCAATAAAGCGAGATGAACGCTGCAATCCAGAGTTGTCCATGATTGGACCTAATGGTCAGGAGTCCCTTTACCTTTACTTTTAGTTTTGGGTACTAGAACCTTTGCCTTGGATCTTGGGGAGGGGCATTTGCTGCTCAGCCTCAGGCAGTGAGATGTTGTAGGTTAGAACTGCCTTTATAGCTCTGGCATGTGGATGGCTAGGCTTATTTCCATGCCCTGTGAGATCAGACTGAGGGCATCATTTCCTCCTGAGCAACTTTCCAGAGGACATTTGCTAGTGATGGGCAGGCCAAAGTGGGCAGGGGCATCTGGTTGGCCACTCTGTTGGCCACTCTGAGAACAGGATGCTCGATCAGGTAGGCCACTGGCCTGATCCTGCAGGCTCTTCTTGTTTTTGTGACAGGAAGCAGGTATAAACCGGCCTACTAGAAAAACTAGCACGGGAACAAGCTATGGAGGATGCCTTCACCCCAGTATGGTTCTGAAATATACTCGGAGTCAAGAGTGGATTTCATGCTCTTTATTCAGCTCATAGTATTGAGGAGGAATGGAAGTTCCCCCAGAATGTCAGCTTTATTTACATTATTTACACAATGGGCCCCACGTGATTGGCTAATTCCGGGATTCTCCTGTAGGCCAATCAGGTTGCGGATTCACTTCCACCTGGAGCTGGATTGGGTGGCTCCTGTGGACCAATCAGACTGCTGCATTCTGGAGTCTATTGTTCTAGGACCAATCAGGCTGCTGCATTCTGGAGCCTATTGTTCTAGGACCAATCAGACTGCTGCATTCTGAATCCTATTTTTCTAGGACCAATCAGACTGCTGCATTTTGGATCCTATTCAACTCAGTACATAACAGGTTCCCCTTTATTACATACACACAACAACAGGACAATGACCGATCCTCTCCAACAACATACGAATCAATATGGCTAATCTGACCCAACAACCTAGCCTGCCTCCCTCACACAAATAAATCACACCGTAATCAACTAAACACAACCAACCAAGCTTGGGAACCCCCAACCTCTCGTAATACCGATAAAAATGAATAAATACACAAACAAAGGACCTACCTATATGATGCTGACACAACAGAACTCCATATATTAAGAATAGGCAACAGAACCAAAAATCAATATCCCCATCTCTCCCCCCCTTCCCCTTTCCCCCAAATGCAAGACATCTATGACAAAATGTCTCTCACCAAACGTAAACGAGCTGTGAAAAGGTTGTGAAAAACTATGAATTGAAAATTAAGACAATAGAATTACCCGTTCCCTGTTTGCTTTGTAACACAACCCCCCCCCAATAAAAACTTTTTAATTTTTTTTTAAAAAAGACAGGAAGCAGATAACTAGAGTTTCAGACTGGACTCTTTCCTAGATATGGTGGGGACTGATTCATGGCCCTTTATGTGTTCTACTTGCGAGCACATCCCAAAAGCAAAAAGATTTTCAAAAATTGAGGCAATACCTGTCTCCCAGATCAGTCCCATACACACAGTGGGAAGTTAAAGCGCACCTTCCCATCCTAAACGCCAGGCACATGTCACCACCACAAACTTTTGGGGGTATTCTGATTACATATAGTATTATGATCACGTAAAATATACAACTATAACTTTACAAGCTCATAAGAACACCCATATCCAAAAGACAGTGGTGGAGCTTCATGCTCTGGTACTGGGGACGGAGAGCAGGCGGGGGCGTGGCTGGTGTGCATCCCGGGGGCGTGGCGCACATCCCGGGGGCATGGCGCCCAGTGCAGGGAGGGCCAGCCACGATTGCACCCCACTGGGGTCGTGGGGCCGGGGGCGGTGCGCTCTTCCCCCTCTTCCTCCACCAGTGCCAAAAGAGTCTTATAAACTTAGACTGACCTTAGCAGAAGAGGAATTCCCATGTTTGACATCAGCTCCCAAAAATCCTCTTTCTCTTTCCAAGTTGATTTCCCTTTACATCCCACGTGAAACACTACATCAAAGACAATAGAATCCATTTACAAACATAGTCATGTATCCAATAAAGTACACACATATATAGACAGATGTGCACATATATTTGCGAAGAATATACAGCGGTACCTCTACTTATGGACGTGATCCATTCCGGGGTGTCGTTCGCACCCCAAAAAGTCCATAAGTAGAGCGCCGCTTCTGTGCGTGCGCATGACATGATAGAGCGCTCCTGCGCATGTGCGAAGCACACAGATCGCTTCTGTGCATGCGTGAAGTGGTGAACCTGGAAGTAAACACTTCTGGGATTGCTGCATTCGTAACCAGAAAAAACACAACGTCAAGCAAACGCAACTCGAGGTATGACTGTACTAAATCGATAAGTAATTAAATCAATAATTGAGCTAACCTTTAATTGGTCCAAGAGGTTCCTTCTACCAGTTCAGTTATCTATCAACAACATTGTTCCTTCAACCATTCCAATGAAGTGTTAGTTATTTGCACAACATACATTCTTATTCAATGGATCACTGGCCTCTTCAGCAGGGATCTTGTTACATTCTTTATTTGCTGTTACCTCAAGAGTAAAACATGCTGGTTACATGTAGGGCAGCGAAATGCAAAATAAGGCAGGGCTCCTCTTACCTGTAGCAATTCTGTAGTAGAGGAAGTTTCACCAGGTGTGGCTGTTAAAAGTAAATGAGCCCTAGCCTCTTTTTGAAATTTGCTGTGTGTGGTGTGTGGGGTGTGTGTGTGTGTGTGTGTGTGTGTGTGTGTGAGAGAGAGAGAGAGAGAGAGAGAGAGAGAGAGAGAGAGAGAGAGAGAGAGATTGTTTGATACTATGTGAGAGTTCAGGATAACCAGGAAAAGCTGTTAATAGACTAGTACCGGTACTTGAAAGCAACGAGCTATAGGAACAGGGCCAGAGAAAGTAACCCATAATGGTCATATCTACCAACATGCAGTTCCTATCCACAAGGAGGAGCACCAATCCAGACCAGCAGCTCCCAGCGCTTTTTCAGATGCTAAGCTCGTCCTTAAAGCCACATCACTCTTCCCAGGTGTTGAAATGTAAGGTAAAAGGTAAATGACTCCTGGATAGTTAGGTCCAGTCAAAGGTGACTCTGGGGTCCGGTGCTCATCTCGCTTCAGCAGAGGAAGCCGGCGTTTGTCCACAGACAACTTTCTGGGTTGTGTGGCCAGCATGACTAAACCGCTTCTGATATTGTCTCCTGGTGTAATACCATTTACTCAGCTCACCTGTGCCTTCTCAGCTGTATAATTTTTTTCAGCTGTTTCTCACCCATATTTCATTTAGCTAGGCTACAACACAGCCAAAAACCTGCCAGAAAAAATTCCAGTGTGCTACTTACATACTCCAATCATTTACTGACTTCTTCAAGGTTCAAGCGCACTGTTTGGAGGGACAGGGCAACCTTTAAGCATCTCTCAGTACCTGAAGGTCAAGGAATATCCAGAACAGCACTCGTTGCTTAGACAGGGGTGGGTCTATTATAAAACTAATAAAGCTTAAGCTTCAGGGACCTTAATCTCAGAGGGGCTCCAGAAGTGACTTTCGTCAACATTGCTTCAAAATTTTAGGTCTAGTAGACCCAGTTTGAGTCACATGACTCAAAAACTATAAGGCATAGGAAATTCTTATTCACACCAGTGACTTTGCCATATGAGATAATCCAGTACAGCAATTTTAATCAAAATCTGAGGTGGTGTAGTTATTTCTTTTTAAAAATTGTGGTGATCTGTCATGGAATAATCCCAATGAAGAAGATAACCATGGTTACCCAGACCTCACTGCCCCCTGTAACAGTTCAAGCTTCTGGGCCCGAAAAATGTAGGTCTATCACTGTGTTTAGAAGATCCAGCAGTCACAGCAAGGGAGGAACACAAAGCCTGGGAATAGAGGACCAAGATCACACAGCAAGACTGTTGTATTTTTAAAAATGGATGTAAGGAAACATGAAACCAATGTATGTGAGCCTCCAGAAGGTGTTGGACTACAGTTCCCACCATCCCTGACCATTAGCTTTGTGGGTTGGGACTAATGGGAGTTGGAGTCCAATAGCATTTGGAGGACCACAGGTTCCCCATCTCTGTACTGGGTAACATCACTAGGACTTAGGTTTGCCAGGTCAGGAGCATCCCAGACCCTGATATTTCAAACCTAGGGGCATCCCCTGGTGATGTCATGGGGCAGGCCTTGGAGACAGAGGTTAATTGGGAGAGAGGTACAGAGGAGGGGAGATGCTCCTTCCCTGGTGTTTATGTTATAATGTTTACGTTATAATAATGTTCTAAAAGCTGCCAGGATGAAGCTTGCAAGTTGCATGTGGTCTTCTCAATGTAGGAGTGGTGGTAGTAGTAGCACCCTGGCCCACCTGAATATTCAAACCCACCACCTGGAGGGGACCAGGAAAACCTGGAAACTCCAAGTCAGACTTGGAGGTCTAGCAGTGCTATTAGTGCGGCAATTAAACTGCTAGCATATTTGCAAAACTAAGCAGGGTCTGGTATGATTTCAGTTTGGAATGGGGGACCACATGTCGAGATTCTTGCATTGCAAAGGGGTTGGACTAGATTTGGGGGCTATGATTCTATAGGAGAAAAGAAAATGGTAGGTACGGACAGATAATACACAACTCAGCTACATATATGTTGATTGAACAAGGGTAGGAGTGGGGAACTTGCAATCTTCCAGATGCTGTTGGAATCCAACTCCCCATCATCCTTGACATGGTGGTTAAGGCTGATGGGAACTGGAGCCCATCAAGGTCTTGAGGGCCACAGGTTCCCCTCTTCTGGTCAAAGAGTGGGATGGCACCTAACCAGTCCCAACAACCTAAGAGTGAATGGAGAAACATCTCTTTGAGATCCAGTCTCTTGGGTGCTACACTCGGCTCTGAAATGTGACAGATAGCCTTGGACCAGTCTACTGCCACTCAGTGGGGTGACTTCACTTATACCTCGCTAATTCCTTAGGGCAGTGGTTTTCAATCAGTTTGCCATGGCACCCTGGGGTGCCTTGAATGAATGTCAGGGTTGCCACGGGCAACACTGGCCTCTGACCCTCTTTCCTCCCCTTTGATGCCTTCTCACATCTCTGCCAAACACTTGCACAGCTGCTTGTTGCAGCATCCCTGGCTACAAGCTCCCTGGGTGAACAGTGCATCTAGAGCTGGCCAGGGGGTGCTGGTTGCCAGGAGCTGAGGCGGCCTCTGAGTAAGCAAGCAAGTGGGCGAAGGAGCCCAGCCATCCAGTCCACCAGTCCTTGCTGTTGGGAATGGGCAGACAAGTCCCAGGGCCCTGTGGGGCAGTGTGAAGAGGCACCTCTCTTTGGGGCAGGGAGGGGGGGAGCTCAGAGATCAGGGGCAGCAGCAGTGGCTGCCCAGAGGTCTCTCAAGGAGAGGGGAGAGGACAGGAGACTGAGGGAACACCCCACAAGGGAGGGTGCTCGAAAAAGGGCGAGGCTGCCAGCTCTGTCAGCAAGGGGTGACATAACTGAGCTCCAGAGCCCCACAGAGGTGCCGTAGACTCAAAAAGGTTGAAAACCTCTGCTTTAGGGAGAAGGGTGGAGTCTGAATGTGATCAATAAACTGTCATGATCCAGAGAAAGTTTATCAAGTGTAAGGTAAAGGGAGCCCTGACCATTAGGTCCAGTCGCGGACGACTCTGGGGTTGCGGCGCTCATCTTGCTTTATTGGCCGAGGGAGCCGGCGTACAGCTTCCAGGTCATGTGGCCAGCAGGACTAAGCCGCTTCTGGAGAACCAGAGCAGCACACGGAAATGCCATTTACCTTTCCACCGGAGTGGTACCTATTTATCTACTTGCACTTTGAGGTGCTTTCGAACTGTTAGGTTGGCAGGAGCTGGGACTGAGCAACGGGAGCGCACCCCATCGCGGGGATTCAAACTGCCAACCTTCTGATTGGCAAGTCCTAGGCTCTGTGGTTTAACCCACAGCGCCACCCGCGTCCCTTTATCAAGTTTAAGTCCCATTGAAACCAACTTCATTCCCCCTCATTTGAATGTGGCTTGATTTGCAGCTGATTTGCTTGGGGCTATATGGCACCAATAGTGTGCTAGAGCTTTATCCTCTGCAGTTACAAGCTGTTGCTTTTAAATGCCCTAAACACTGGATAGATGGACTATTTTTAAAGTCAAACAGGAAGCAAAAAATAAAATAAAATAAATACTGCAACCTCTTGACATGTTAAATAAGAGTTTTTCCAGGCCTGGTATGCATAACAATGGCTGCATTTTTCTTTAATAAGACTTATCATCCTAATATAGCAATCTAGCCTTTGTGCAGATAAGAGGAGCAGGATATCTGATATAACCTAGGCACCAAGCATGGGTATCGGATGTTAAGGTAAGAATGATACTTTTTTCCCTCCTGGCATGGTCCATAGCCAAATAAGCTGCACTGGAAGTTGGATGCTGAGGTGTTTATTTAATATGGGTGCAAACTTGATGACCATTGTTACTTTGGCAATGATTTGCATCATTAGCATGCCTGCTCCATATGCCTTAAGTTCACGACAGATTGAGGCAAATTCAGAAAATTCAGTGCTTTCTGAAATAGAACACTGACTGGGCGTGGTGGCAAGATGCAGTAGCCACGGACCATGAGAGAAATTCAGCGTTGTGCTATGTTGATTGTTCTATCAGGAACCATCCTGTTTTCCTTCTCCATGTGATGTTCCGGTGGTTCTCCAAACATCCCTCAGAGCCAACTTCAGGGTGTCGTGGGAGAAGAGGGGGGGAAAGCTCCATTGTGCAAATGGAAGTTCTTCTATGGATTTCCACTGATGGGACTCGTTAGTTGCATTCCACCCTGTGTATTCACTGAAATCCATGGGATTGCTTCAAGAACAGTTTGGAGCAACAACAACAAAAGACTTGTGGTTTGCAAATCCAGTAACCTTGTCGAAATAATTTTTTTTTAAAAAAAAGAAATTGTCCAGTAGCACCTTGTTGTTGTTGTTTAGTCGTTTAGTCATGTCCGACTCTTCGTGACCCCATGGACCAGAGCACGCCAGGCACTCCTGTCTTCCACTGCCTCCCGCAGTTTGGTCAAACTCATGCTGGTAGCTTCAAGAACACTGTCCAACCATCTCATCCTCTGTCGTCCCCTTCTCCTTGTGCCCTCAGTCTTTCCCAGCATCAGGGTCTTTTCCAGGGAGTCTTCTCTTCTCATGAGGTGGCCAAAGTATTGGAGCCTCAGCTTCAGGATCTGTCCTACCAGTGAGCACTCAGGGCTGAATTCCTTCCGAATGGATTGGTTTGATCTTCTTGCAGTCCATGGGACTCACAAGAGTCTCCTCCAGCACCATAATTCAAAAGTATCAATTCTTCAGCGATCAGCCTTCTTTATGGTCCAGCTCTCACTTCCATACATCACTACTGGGAAAACCTTAGCACCTTAGAGACCAACTAAGTTTGTTCTTGGTATAAGCTTTCGTGTTCATGCACACTTCTTCAGATATGCCAGTAACTTTGTGTTCAAGATCCAGCTACCAGGATTCTAGGTCCTATCTTCTGCTCACATACATCATATAGCAAATGAGGAATGTCAGGGAGAGTCTGTTTGATGGCCCTGTGAGGGTGTCTGGATGAGGGAGGTCTGAGTTTGAATGCTTGGCCATTGAGACTTGCATTCAGCAAGGTCACCCCCTGCTCAACTTCATTCACAAATCTGCCAGATCTGAGGACAACATGAAAAGGACTGCAAACAAAGTACCCTGAGCCTTCATGAGAGGCTGGAAGGTGAGAAAAGAATCAAATAACTTCATATTATTTGAGTGTTGTAAGGGATAGTCATATTGTGGCCGCAATCCAACTCAGAGCCAAGCACATTGGAATGTGGCTGCATAGGATGAGATCACTATACTACGATCTCTGACCATTGGCCATACTGGATGGCAATCATGGGAGGTGGAATCCAGCAACCTCTGAACAAGAGGCAGGAGGTGGAGCCTGTGAATAACAGGATCACTGCCTGGCAAACCAGGGGCAATCTTGGTGAGATAGGAACAGAGTTGAGTGGAGCCTGGTGACAACACCTGGGGAAGGCAATGAGCTCATGAGGAAGAGCCTTGTGACCATGTCATTGGAGAAATGGAAACTCAGTGGCAAATGTTCTCAAGCCAAGCAGAGAGCAACTCCTTCCATTCTGATATTTTAGTTCTGCCTAGGAAGACCCTGAGAAGCAGTCTAAACCTATGTTGGCCAAGGCTGATGGGAGATGGAGTCCAACAGCGTCTTTGAAGGCCATAGATTCCCTACCCATTCCTAATACTTCAGGTTAACCACTCTGACTTAGCAACCCAAGATAAAGGCTGTGCTATACAAGAGGGGTTCATAACTTTCATCAACAACCCTAGTTCTAAGCCTACCGCTTGGAAATAAATCCTATAGTTTTTGGTGGGTCTCATTTCCCAATGAACTTGTTTAGAAGGCAGTAGAAATCTCAGAATGGGCACACTTGATTAGATTGTGCACATTGGGTCTCCAAATGCTGGTAGCCTACTATTCATTTCATCTTTGATGGCTCACCGTGGTGGTTGGAGCTACTGGGAGCAAATGGTCCAACGACTTCTGGAAACACATGATTGAAGAACGCAGGTCTACACTGTACCCCATAGCTGCAGGGAAATTATTCTGCAGACGTTGCAGTGCTTGGATTGTAGAGGGAATCTAGACACCTTACCTATGTTGTCACACCCGGCTACTGCTTTTAGGTGACTACAATTTGGCTATAATTTTGAAGGAGACAGGAGCTGGGGCTGTAATTTGAGCAGTGAGCATTTGCAATGTTTCTTGAGAGCGGCTAATGATCTAAAGTCTTCCAGTGATGATAATTAAAATTATAGTTTCATGAGGCTACAGGAAGTAGATGAAGGCAAGCCGAAAGTCCACCAATTGAAAGTAAATCATTGTTATTGAACTGGCCTCAACAGTGCAAGGAATTACAAGTTTTCGTTCAAGCAGAGGTGTCCTGACACATTTCCACCACAGGAGGGCAGGCATTTCCAAACAATTATTATTATTTTTTAAAATATATATGTAAAAATAAATTCCTGCATCCCAAGTGGAAAAATCAATTTAAGAACTAGGGACTATACCCACAAAAGGTGCAAACCTTTCAGTATTCCGCTCTTTTTCATGTTTGGAAAGTCAGAAAAAATACTTCTGGAGTGGTAGATGCTATTTTGCAGTGGGGGTTGGAGCCTGGTAGGTATCAATGGAACTATGTCCATTTGCACCCATCTCCTCTGTAGATGGGACACGGGTGGTGCTGTGGGTTAAACCACAGAGCCTAGGACTTGCCAATCAGAAGGTCGGCGGTTCGAATCCCCATGACAGGGTGAGCTCCCATTGCTCGGTTCCTGCTCCTGCCAACCTAGCAGTTTGAAAGCACGTCAAAGTGCAAATAGATAAATAGGTAATGCTCCGGAGGGGAGGTAAACAGCGTTTCCGTGCGCTGCTCTGGCCACATGACCCGGAAGCTGTACGCCGGCTCCCTCAGCCAATAAAGTGAGATGAGCGTCGCAACTCCAGAGTTGGCCACGACTGGACCAAATGATCAGGGGTCCCTTTACCTTACCTCTGTAGAACTCCACTGCAGCAGCTGTTTGCAAGCCATCAGGAGGAAGGTAACTTTCCCTATAAAGCAAGAGGATTTCTCCCCTGATTTTTAATTCACAAAAGTAAGTCCATGGAGGGAACAGCTTTGGTTCTGGGCTTTGGATCATGGTCATTGGACAGTGACTTACAGGTGCAACGAAACCTTTCTCATTGCAGCTTCTGTGTTGATGTAATATTTTTAAAATAATAATAATAATAATAATAATAATAATAATAGGCACAATTACTCTGCCAGTGGGAGAATACCCTCTGATTCTGTCACTACCATTCTTTTCTTTTTTAAAAAGGTATGTTGCACATAATCAGTTTCAAATGCCTTCCATACAAAGCAGGCATCTCACGTTGCGATCCTCGAAACAATCCTGTCTACTGGGGATGAACCTGAACATTGGTGGGTTGTGACCTGGAGTGCGATCCATGCCACCCCAAAGTCTATAGAATCACAGAGTTGTAGAGCTGGAAGGGACCATGAGGGTCATCTAGTCCAACCCCCTGCGATGCAGAAATCTTTTGCCCATAGTGAGGCTTGAACTCACAACCCTGAGATTAAAAGTCTCATACTCGACCAGTTGAGCCACGAGACCACTCCCATTGCTTTGTGCCCTTTAGTGGTAAATGGCAAACATGGATAAGTATGAGAAACGCCGGCTTAGCCACTTCTCCTCTCTTTAGGGCTGCCTTCCCCAACATGGTGCCCTCCAGATGTTTTGAACCACGACTTCCATCTGCCTTGGCCCACATGGTTATATTGGCTGGGGTTGTTGGGAACTGTAGTCCAAACCATTTTAAGGGCGCCCAACTGGGCGAGTGCTAATATAGGTCATACGTAATGGAATACAGCTCAAACAAATAGCCATGACTTTTGCATATGGGGAACGGGCATCTAAATCAGCGATGAGCAACCTGTGGTCAGTTCAGTTCATAGAATCATAGAGTTGGAAGGGACCCTGAGGATTATCTAGTCCAGCCTTTCTCAACCTGTGTGTCCCCAGATGTTCTTGAACCACAACTCCCATCACCCCTAGCTAGCAAGGCCAGAGCTCAGGGATGATGGGAGTTGTAGTCCAACAACATCTGGGGACCCACAGGTGGAGAACTGCTTCTAGTCCAATCTTCTGCAATGCAGGAATATGCACCTGCCCCATACGGGAACTGAACCTGCAACCTTACTGGGCTACAACCTGCAGTATCCCTGGCCTTTGGCCATGCTGCCTGGGGCTGATGGAAATTTGGAGCCCAACAGCATCTGATTTGCATGACATAAGGGGAAGAAGAAACCTCAAGTCCAGGTATTGAATGGAGGAGCCCTCCAGGCCTCTCTGCCTGACTCCAGGCCAAACCTCCTCTCCTCACCCCTCGCTGGCCTTCCTTCACACCATCCTTGAGAGTTTTTGCCAGACTGGCATGTATCTTTGGACTCTCTGGTCATGCCTCTCACTGGCATGGATGAAGGACAGTGAGGGGTGTCTGCAGAAACTAGCATAATGCAGAAACTAGCATAATGTGCAAAGGTGAGATTTTTACATGCTGCCTCTGCATGCTTTTGCTTTTGGTGCAGCCCATCACCAGCACATGCAAGGTTCCCTGGAAGGGAATGCAGCTCTCAAGGTAAAAAAAATAAATGTTCCCCACCCCAATATCAAGTATGGGTGCCTGAGAACAAGAATACATGCCAGCCTTCAAGGGCTGGATTAAAAATTAACCCAAAGCCTCTGCCATTGGAGGACCCTAAGCAATTCAGGTTTTTTCAGCTCATCTATGGGATTCATAAAGACCAGTCCTCCGAGCAGGAATGAATGAGAAAGATGTTTACATATCAACATGTGCGTATCAAAACTGCCAGGCTGTATATAACCTGCAGAAGCTGGGGATCTTTGGGACTATCTGTTCTTGGGTGTTTAAGAGAATCATTTATTCCTCAACTTGAATTGATGCCAGGGTTTTCTGCGGCAAAACTATGTCACTTGTGCACTATTTTTAAATTTTATTTATTAAATATATACACCACCCTTCATCAAAAGATCTCAAGGCGGTTCACAGAACAAAATGCAAGATAAAACACAAGTAAACAATTAAACCAAAACAACAACACCCCCTTTCCCACAGACATATTTAAAGGGCTTTAGGGTATTAATCAGCCAAAGGCCTGGTTGAAGAGGAACGTTTTTTGCCTTGTGCCTAAAAATATATGATGAAGGCACTAGATATTTGCAAATTGTGTGAAGCCTTGGAATTGCAGTTGAAAAAGACACTGGATCGGTTCTGACAAGTTTTCTGCCACTGTGTACTATAATACTTGCAGCTGTTAGGTGGCGAGAATCGAGTGCAACAGAGCTGTCTAAAAAGGAGTTTGGTCCATAACAATCACCACAATTGAAGCTGCAATTTGTTGGAAACTTACCTAGGACTAAATATCTCACTGAGCACCAGTGGGGCTGACCTCCAAGGAAATTTACCCATGTTCACAATGCTAACTCTCATGGGGCAGGCTGCAATTTGTACAATGGGAGTTGTCTATGGAAACCATTATTGTACTGGGCTCCTTGTACAAGGAGTGTGAAGGAGCAGATAGAATGGTTGGCCTTTTCACCAGGGAGTAACTGGGCTCAGCCATGGCATTTGCTGGTTGGTCTCTTACAAAATTGTTCTGAAAACAAAACAGGGCTACCTCTCTGAACTCCTTGGAGGAAGCATGGGGGAAAGACTTGACCAATGAACTGAGAAGTCAACATACCCTAGGAAAACCACTGGCTGGCTTTGACCTGGTGTGGCATTAGCAATTTAAACGGGGTGTTGGCTGGTCAACTAGGGTTGTGAAGCCTGCAAACCCTACAAATGTTGCTGGACTGCACACTCCCATCTTCCACCATGACTACTGGGCAGTGCTGTTTGGGGGTGATGGGAGTGGCTCCTAGGCTCCCCAATCTGGTGTAAATAAAAGCGGCATTTCAAATTCTTGGTGGGAGGGAGTCTCCTTAAATTAGAAGACTGAGAGTTACCAGAGTTCTGCATCATCTCCTCTATTCTCGTTTTCTGTAGAACACCCTACAGAGTACGTATGTTTCGTGCACAGGTGGATATTATGTCATTTCCCCACTGTGTTTAGATTCTGTCAAGTGCTCTGATTCCCTTTCTTTGACCTTCATACCTTCAAAGACAGTAAACACGTAAATCCCACCCCACGAAGCTAATCCGATTTGCAGAGGCAGGACCTGTGAATCGCTCTACTTCTCCCCCTCCACGTATAGACAAAAGGGACATATATAATGGATCATTGTTCAAGCCTTCCGTCTCATCTGAACTGCCTCTGCTGTTGCTCCAGGGCCAGGCCTTCGGTGGCCATAAGGCGAAGCAAAGCTGCTCTACTCCCGCACTGCCCGCTCTGATCCGAGGAAAGGGGAACAGCTTTCTGGATCACCCAAAAGTCCCAGCAGAAACTCTACGAAACGGCTCCCCTTTCGTAGCCCCCTGCCCCCCCAGCACCGGAGGACTGACTTCTGAGCAAAAAGACAGCAGGAAGAACTTTCTGACAGTAAGAGCTGTTCCACAGTGAAACAGACATATTCCGACGAGAGGCGGTGCACTCTCCTTCCTCAGAGGTTTTTAAACAGAGGTTGGGTGGTCCTTTTGTCTTGTATGATTTAGTTCAGATTCCCGCACTGGTGAGGGTTGGACTAAATGACCCTCAGGGTCCCTTCCAATTCTATAATTCTAGGATTCCAGGATTGTGAGGCACGTTGAGAATTTGATTTTGCACGCTTAGGCTGCCTGCACACCATCCGTTTAAAGCGCGCGGCTTCCCCACAAAGACGCCTGGGAACTATAGTTCACTCCTCACAGAGTTCCAATTCCCAGCATCCTAACAAACCAGCGTTCCCAGGATTTTTTGGGGGTGGGGGTGGGGTGGGAATCGCGCGCTTTAAATGGATGGTGTGTAGGCAGCCATAGACGCGCCTGAACCTATTGGCTGACTTAAATGAGCTGTGCCAAACTTAACCCAAGACAGGGCTGCTATGTCGTTTGATCACTCAAAAGCAACAGCAATCGCAAACATGTTTAACTCAAGAGTAAGGGTCATAGGATATCACGCGAATAACAAGTGCCTTTGTGGTTGCAGTCCAGGTACCGGGCAGAGGACGCGCGGGCCACGGC
The DNA here is from genome assembly GCF_964106645.2 of Podarcis pityusensis. Lineage (NCBI taxonomy): Eukaryota > Metazoa > Chordata > Lepidosauria > Squamata > Lacertidae > Podarcis > Podarcis pityusensis. The sequence goes on from NC_138026.1 coordinate 10,962,273, forward strand.
AGAGCGCGGCAGGGGCCGCGGCGACTCCAAAGGGAACCTGAACTGCGCTGCCTGCAGCGCAGCGCCCCGCTCCTGCGCTCGATCGATCCGCAGTTGCAGGGTCGTTTCAAATCTCGGCTTTAGCCCTAGGAAGTTCCCCTCTTTATGTTGAGCGGGCGGAGGGAGGGAGAGGTGGGGGGGGGGGGGAGTCCGTCGTCGTCTTCCACAAGCAGAGCTTTATCCTTTCCAACCCCCCTTTCGGAACAGAAGCATTTGGCACGCGCAACTCTGGAAACATTTCCACTCCCAAAGGAGCTGCCGAGCGCCGTGAAGAAATAGGTACATCTTTCTTCCAAGCGCGGGCCGGGCGGGCAAGGAAAAGTCTCGCGGCGGGCCGGAGCTCCGGCAGCTCCTCCTCCCGGCGAGCCTGACGGCTCGACTCCGGAAAGTTGTGGCGGAGGAGAAGCGAAGAGCGCGCTCAGTACCCCTCCGCGGCTGGGGCTGAGCGTATGTGTGCCTGCTTGTATGCGTGTGTGTGTGTGCGTGTGTAAGCTGGAGGGGGGGCCGCCTGGAGGAGGGAAGTCCAAAAAGGGGGCGGCGTTCCCTTTAAAAGCCGTCTGCCCTGCCGCGCTTCCTTGCAGCACCAGCAACCCGCCGCGCCAGCCTCGCCTAGGCTCTCCCGGTTCGCTCACAGGCCGCCTGGCGCTTGGCGAGCGCGCCTCCAGCCCCCGCGCCCGTGACCTCAGCCCGAGCCGAGCAGCCACAAAAAGCCCCGAGAGGGAGAGGCCGCCAAGAGAAAGAGAAAAAGAGAGAGCGGCGCAGGCAGCTCCCCTTGCAGGAGAAGCAGGAACAAGCAGCAAGAAGCGCTCGACGCCGGAGCCCAGGGCGCAGGCAACGCGCGGAGAGAGGCAGGAGCCGGGTCGTGCGCTCTTGCCGCCGAGCCACCACCAGGAGCCGCCGGAACCGAGCAGCAGCAACAGGAGGAGGAGCAGCGACAGCGGCTGGCCGGGCCACTAACTCTGCCTGCTTGCTCTTGCTGCTGCTTTTCTTTTGCAACCAGGAACGAAAGCGCACGACCCAGAGGAGTGGGGGGAAAGTGGCCCGTTTGGAGAGATCGGAGGCGGAATCCAACGCTTCACGGCTGCTGATGCCAAGGGCATTTTCTTAAGGAGAAGGGAGCTGCTTTCTATTGACATCCGAGCAGGAGCGCCGAGGGGGCGCGCATTGCCGGCTCTCGGCCCGGGAAAGGGACGTTTCTTCGCCCCCGACCCTCCGCGGCTCCTTTCCCCGGCAGTTTCGGATCCTGAGCATGTTTCCCCGGCGGGCCGGGCCCTGGAGAAGGACGCCGGCGGTGCGTGCTCTTCCCCCGAGCTTGGCTCTGGGGCAGCGCCCTTGCAGCCGGGAGTGATGCGGCGCCCGGGAGAGGCCAGCGGGCCAGAGAGCAGCAGCTGCAAATCCGCGACCGCCGCGTCTACGTCGTCGTCTTCTTCTTCGTCTTCCTCCTCGCTTCGTCCAGGTTAGACCAGGAGCGAGACCATGCCCGGGAGGTTTCTTCCTCTGCGCCGAGAAGCGAGCTCGGGCTGCAGCGCTGGAGAGGAGCTCGACTAGAGAGCGAGGCTTCGGAGGCGCTTGGAACGTTTGGTTCCCCTTTTGCCTCGGCTGCGCTCGCCGCAAACTTCCCAGGGAGGGAGGGAAATTGAGCACAGCTCCTCGCCGCTCGTGGACAGCTCTCCTCCCCGATCCCGGAGTAAGGAGGTGGGGGTTGGAAAGACCACCACCACCACCCAAAAAAAGAAAAAGAAAGAACGGATCGCACATCCCCCCCCCCCCCCGCTTGATCGGCTACGCTACTTCCATGTGGAGGTTGGCTCCATGGACGTCCCCGAGTGTGCTGCTGCTGCTTCTTAGGCGATCGGCGGGATCCTAAAAGGTAGCAGGAGGCAGGGGGCGCTGGGGAAGGAGGGCGCGCGCGGTTTCGAACTCGGCACATGGCCACACCTGCCGGGAAACTTCCCGCGGGGACTCCCTACAGATTCTTTCCTCCGCGTTCCCCAGACTGTTGATCATACCTCCTTCCCCACAACAAAAACAGTCGTGAGTCTTCCTAGGAAGTATGAATTAAAGCTAATGGTAAACGAGACATTTCTGGTGGCAGATCTCCCTCTTGGCATGTACCTTGCTCACTTGTTGAGAGAATGCGGGAGGTGTGTATCCCTTTTGCTTCCCCCCTTCTCTTTCTCCCCGGTGACAAGACCCCCGCCCAGCTGCCCTCTTCCCCAGAACACTTTGCTGCGCAAGTTAACTGCTTGCAGCGCCCATCCTAAGCGCCTTGCAGTATCCCGGGCCACAGGTGGCGGGCGGGGAGAGTACTGGGCAGGTTATTACGCGGCAGCATCCCTCTGCTTTATATTGCAAGAAGTCCTGGCTGGGAAACACTTCCAGCAGGCCTCCGGAGTTGCTGCCTGTGTTGCTCTGCTGGCCCGGTCACTTGCTGAAATTGCTTTATTCGGGGTGTATCGCTTCGCTCCGCAAACTGCCGGATCCCCACCCACCGCTGTTTCGGGAGCTTCTGAAACCTGAGTCCCTTTCTAGCCCATTATTGTAACGCGCCCCCCGCGCACCTCCATTCGCAAATCCCATTGATTTTGGTAGAAACATCTCCGCGCATTAACCGTGGGTGGGGAACTGGTTCCAGATGTTGATGAACTACAGCTCCCATCATGCCTGACCATCACCCGTGCTGGCTGGGGTTGATGGGAGGTGGAGTCCAACGAAGTCTGCAGGGCCACAAGTTCATTACGGCTGGCCTCTTAACAGTTAGAGAGGATCGTTTACCGTAGCCGAATGAATCCGAGGCACGGGAAAGGGGTGCTGGAGAGTGGAGTTTTAGCTCGGTTTTACTGTAGCAGGCTTTTGAAAGGAAGAAATTCCAACAAACTTAAATGCACGTCCAAGCACTTTACTAGAGGAGCGCACGCGCCCCTGAACTAAAGCAGCAGAAAGGCGCTCTCTCCATGTAAATGAGATCCTTGAATGAAACGGCTCACATGGATAAAGTTCTAGCTAGCAGCCTTTGCAATCTTTTGCTTGTGGCTGCCGATGCCCCGCTCATTATGCTGGATGCCCAAACTATTAAAATGCGGAGCGAAGGGGGCGGGGAAGAGATGAAATAAGGTTTCCATTAGCTATGTGTAGGTTACAGGATGTAAAGGAAGGGAGTGAGGGGGAGAAAGCGGGGAGTCAGGCAGTTTCAGGTCACAATCCAGCACACTGTCAGGTGCACTTGGTTTTGAATGCCTCATTCTGTGCTGACTTGTTGCCTTGGTGCATCCTCTAATTGTTTCCAGTGGTTTTGTCCAGCCCTTGGGGAATCGATGGGCTATAAAACTTAAAGCCCACTCTCCTTGCAGACCTAGGAGGCTGGAAGCTCCTCTTGATAAATGTTTCACTGCAGTCAAAAAGGCTCGTGTCCTTCCCCTTCCCCATGTAATTCTCTTTTCTAAAAACCCACTCCGCGATTACTTGTTCTTTCTTTACCATATTCACCTCCTGTCTCTCATTCCACACCTTCTACTACATGCATGCCTGGGTTTTGTCCTCCCACCAGTGCAGCAGAGCCACCTTACAGTAGGCTAGGAATCAGCTCAGAGATCACAGTCCCATAATGCTGGCTCTCCAGCCTCCCCTCAAACCCCACCACGCCACACCCTGCAATACTTCCTTCCTTCAGCTACGTCCCAGCATGCAGCTATGCTTGGGGGCTCTTCACACAATACTAATTATAACAGTTCTGTCTCTATTTATTCTCTGGAGTGAACAGTTGCACTCAAATAGCCCAGGAGCCACGGTGTGGGCTTGTGAATATAATTATGAAAATTCATGTGATTGTGGAGGTATCCTCCACACCATATCATGGACGAATGTGTCAATATCTTGCTGCAGGGTTTTATCCCACCCTTCCTTCAAGGGGTCATGGGTGGCGTTTTTAAGTGAGCCACCCAAAACTGCAGGGTCTTTCATGTGCTTGCTTCTTTCTGAAATTTCCATTTCACACAGTCTTTTCTTTTGCCAGCAATCGCAAAGTTGTCCACGGTGGGGAGCAGGTTGTGTGTTACCAATATTGTTTTGTGTGACTTGTTTTGTGTGACTTCCCTCTATGGGTTGTATTCAACTAATGTTTACTCTGTTGAAATTAATGAACCCAGGTTACTTATGGCCATCGATTTCAGTGGGTCTACTCTGAGTATAACCTGTTTTTTCCTGGATTAAGAGGATCCATTTGTGGGCTTTGCTTGGGCCTTTCAGCTGCAGGATTGTGAATTGCCTTCGCTTTCAGCTACTTATTCCCCATTGCCCATAATACCAGTTCCTACCAATCTTGGTCCACGTGGGCAGCTTCCATAATGTGCTGGCAGATTGCTACCCACCCCAGCAACTGTGGACATATGAGAGAGAGAGGAAAAACAATATCCTGCCACAGTTCATGTCAGTACCAAAGTTCCCACTGGGGTCAGGACTGTCTGTCATAAACTTCACTTTCAGGGATATGGAGAAGGTCCTACCTACAAGGACCATGGGAGCTGGGAAGGGTTATTTATAGATCAATGATAAAACTACTGTTTTGCATTCAGAAAGACCCTAGTTGGATCCCTGGCATTTCCAGGCTGGTCTGGGCATATCCCGTCTGAAATTATACAAAACTACTGGCAGATAAAGGGACGCGGGTGGTGCTGTGGGTTAAACCACAGAGCCTAGGACTTGCCAATCAGAAGGTTGGCGGTTCGAATCCCCACAACGGGGTGAGCTCCCATTGCTCGGTCCCTGCTCCTGCCAACCTAGCAGTTGGAAAGCACGTCAAAGTGCAAGTAGATAAATAGGTACCGCTCTGGCGGGAACGTAAATGGTGTTTCCGTGCGCTGCTCTGGTTTGCCAGAAGCGGCTTAGTCATGCTGGCCACATGACCCGGAAGCTGTACGCTGCTCCCTCGGCCAGTAAAGCAAGATGAGCGCCGCAACCCCAGAATCGGCCACAACTGGACCTAATGGTCAGGGGTCCCTTTACCTTTACTGGCAGATAAGACTGAGCTAGATGGCACCAATGGAATGGCTTTGTAGAAGGTGGTTTCCTATGTTTCATGGAGTGAAAGCAGCCGTGAAGCTTAGAAGGACCTTACACTTTGCTCATGCTGGTTTTGCCCTACAGCGCTTCCTTGCCTGCCAACTCAACCTCTTCCATTCTCCCCAGGTTGATGACCATGGTTGCCAGGACCTGCTCTCTACTAGCACTGCTGCTTTATCACATACTGCTGGGTGGTTCGGCCAGCCTCATCCCGGAGGTGGCCGACAGGAGAAGGTTCAGCGGAGACTTGGGCCGTGTCACTCCCCTGCAACTCTCTGAAGGGATCCTGCGCGAATTTGAACTGCGCCTGCTCAATATGTTTGGGCTCACGCGGCGGCCCACCCCAAGCAAGGACATCATCATCCCTCCCTATATGTTGGAGCTCTACCATCTGCACACCAGCCAGAAGCCAACAACCATGGACTATAACCTGGAGAGAGCTGCCAGCAGAGCCAATACTGTCAGGAGCTTTCACCATGAAGGTAAGGAGGGATGCTCTTAGCTCCTGCTTCCACTGCCCAAGGCCTAACAAAAATAGGCCTTGGAGATTCCATCCCCCCTGTCCCCTGCCCCCTGCAAATTGGAATGCTGCAATTGCCAAGGCGTTTGGTGGTTAGATATTTGGGAAGGCCCACATAGCTCAGTAGGGGAGCACCTGTTCCCATCATCTCCAGGTAGGATGCAGACAGACCCCTGCTTGAAATCTGTTCAGTGCCAAATGCAGCAATGGCCTTGATTTCTTGTGCTCCTTACACTTCACCCATTAGATATATGCGATGTATCTCTTGCTATTAAAGCAGTTGTGAATTCCTCATCATGCAATTTGAATCTCTGCCTGGTTTGGTTGCTGCTACACTGGTATGTTCTAACGAGACAAAGCGTATCGCTCAAATTTGGTTAGCTGAAAAGTGCAGTTTAAATGTACGGTTTTTCCTTCTGAGCACCTATGCTAGGAAGGAAGAGATTACCGCACTGTGTGAATACAGCTGAAGTGTGAGTCTCTCCTTGTGGTGTTTCTGCTCAAACTCCTCTCAGCTTCCTCTTAGTTCAGCGCAGGCCTGTCTCAACCACTGAAAAATGAATCAGGGTTCTGAAACCAATCTTGCCCATGTTGACTTGGAAATAGGTAGCCTTCTTTCACAGTCAAAGTTCACACCTGGAAACACCAGGAGGAATTCAACATCTCACTCCTCTGATCAGGGCAAGCATTTTGCAACAATCTCCCTCTTTCTCCTTCTGTGTGCTGTGTGACCGGACTCATCTGTTTAATTCTGGCCACTGTTTTGAATGATTGTGGTGGGTGGGAAGCTTTCAAAACATGAAACCATGTTTGCAGTAACGTAGATGTGTATGTGAAGACAGTACCATGCTCCTTTCAGTACATGCACATTAGTTTTTGGATCCCAAAATGAACAGAAATGGTTATCTCTGCATGGCTGCCAAGCCTCCTGGGCTGGATCCAAGCGCAAGCCATTGTTAGAGCAGACCCGCTGGAATCGGTGAGACTTCACTTAGTCATCCCATTGACTTCCATGGGTCATCTCCGGAATTACAAACAACCCAAAGATTGCAGTTTCAGCCTGTGATTTCTAAAAAAAAAAGGGCTATTTGAAGAACACTGACACGTTGCGTATCCCCTCCCCTGCATGATGATGAACATCACAGAAACACATGGCCTTGCATTTTGAGACATTTTTAAAAGCACAGTCCATAGTTCTAAGACAGGGGTCAGCAAACTTTTTCAGTCCATTGTCCCTCAGACCTTGTGGGGGGCCGTATATTTTTTTGGGGGGAAATGAACGCATTCCTATGCCCCACAAATAACCCAGAGATGCATTTTAAATAAAAGGACACATTCTACTCATGTAAAAACATGCTGATTCCCAGACCGTCCGTGGGCTGGATTTAGAAGGCGATTGGGCCGGATCCGGCCCCCAGGCCTTAGTTTGCCTACCCATGTTCTAAGATGAATAAAAGTTTTTGATTTTTTTTAAAGATTATTTAATTTTTCTAAATATATTTCTGAAGATTGAGCCTGTCACTGCCATTGTGTTGGCGGCAGAAACTCCCTTCCCTGCCTCCTAAAGAACCAGTATCCCGCTTATGCTAATAATGTGGGTGGCCAATTTGCCCAGAGGAGTGTAGAGACCAGTTTTTCCTCGAGGTGATGAACGTACAGATGGTAGGAAACAACCTGGAGCAAAAATGAGGAGGAGTACAAGGAATGTCGCATTTCCCCCTTTAAATAGCTAGCAATTTTAGTTGCTGGCTATGTTTGTTTCATTAAACCTTAAGAATGGCAAACTACATTTCTAACTCTGCTGAACTCTTTGTTCTGTGCCTTATATTCATTTATCAATTTTTAAAAATTGACTTACATTGATCCAGAGCAAGAGAAGTGGGTGGTTTTTTTTTAATTCTACAGATTCTGTCCAGATTATGAGTTCCTACCAATAAATTTAAATGTTGCAGGCTAAATAGGAAAAAAAAGTCTGTCTAATTTACAGTTGGCAATCAGGGTAACTTGGAAGGATTTCTAATCCCCATCTAATCCCCGTGAGAGATCAATTTAACAATCAATTGTATTGTCTCCACCATGACTTTGTCTTCTGTTTAAATCTAGATTTAGTGGAGACCCAAGGTAAGCCCTTCAGAAAGCAAGGCTGATAAGTTTTGGAGCAGCTGCCCACTGGATTTCATGGGCACCTGGGGCTTTAGGTCACTCAGATTAAAAACCACAAGCAAATATGTACTTAACCAGACAGAACAATTGGGAGTAAATGCAACACAATCTTCAGATGCTCTGTTGCCACTTATTCTTGTATTTTTGAACTAGGCCAGTTTGCTAAATGAAAGGCAACTTGCTTGAACTTTTATGCAAAGTGCTTATATCCGAGTTCCTTAAACTTGAATGAACTTGTCCTCAGCACTACTGGGCAAAGCTTTACATTGTATTTGCAAAGGGTTTTTTTTGTTTTGTTTTTGCTGCTGCTGCTGCTGCCATCTCTGTTCAATGCAAATCCAAAAGTTTCGCCATGATTGCGGCAATCTTCTTTCTTCTCCCCTCCATTTATGACTCTAAGCACATTTTTTTTGTGTGTGTGATTAGCAAAGTCACATTGAATTAGCTAGACTTACAGGTTCCTTTCTGTGTTTCTGCATCCCAGCCACAGATACTTTGATGCAACACATGTACAAATAATAAGCATTCAGAGGATGTGAATCTAGTGTCTTCTGCAGAAAGGCTATAAACTTGCAGTTGTCAACCTTTTCACGGGCGGCATCGATGGATTGTAGAATTGGGGGGAGAGAGACGGAAGCAACTGCTTAGGTTACACATAATATAGAGCTGGGCTGGCAAGGAAAGATAAATAAATATGTATTTTAATTAAGTTTCTCCACAAGGGGTGTGGCCTGCGTAGTGATTATTCTAACTAATAGCAAGTCTTAATGAGGAAAGAGATTAATGGTGTAACTTAAACTTGCACTGTGGCTTATGCTGCTTTGTGTGTGTGAATATAAAACTAATGAATGGGAGAACTTCCAGTAAACATTTCAATTGTGCCAAAATGCATCTTAACGTAGAACTACATACATATATGAGTGGGCAGAGGGAGGGAAGGCTAGCAAGTGTTTCAGTCAGCTTCCTTGCTGCAACTTGGCAACAATCCTTATTCCAACAAAATAAACCCTTGGGCGATAACTCTACACCCCTTTGCTTGGGAGTAAGTCCCACTGAAGCAGAGAAGCAATGACTTGGCTATTGCGGTCCAGTGATCTATATAGCTCAAGAGAGAACTTAAACCCAGGTCTAAGTCTTTTCCTAAGTCTGTTCTTTATTGTGGGAAGCCTGTTCTTTCAAGCCGATTCAAAGGGCTGTTCTCTCCCCCCCCCAAAAAAAATACAATAAAAGAAAACACCTAAAAGCAGCTTATCTAGAGAGAGCCGCCTTAAAACAGCAGCAGAGATAACAGGTTCATTTTTAAAGGCCTTGGGAAATAGAAAGGATGTTAGGGAATACAACCATTATGGTAGGTCTTTCGGGGGGAGTGTTATATTGTAAACCACCCAGTGATCCTCTGAGGAAGGGCAGTATAGAAATTTAATTAATTAATAATAGTAATAATCATCACCACCTTATGCCCTGAGGCGTCTCCCTGGCATGTCAGCTACTGAAAGGCCCTTTCACAGGTGCGCTTGAGAGGAAAGGGAGTGCCTAGACAATAGTGGGGTTTAAATACGAGAAATAGTGTGGAGGAACTGGTTCAATGCTAATTTGCTGGCGGTTGAGGGCTGCAAGATCTGGAGGGCTGCAGGTTCCACACCTCCTGTGACCAGGATACAGATGTGCTTACAGAGAACCCACAGGGAAACCTGTTTTTCCCTCTGACTGTTTTGCCGTAGCTTGCTACAGAAAAAACACACACACACTTAACTTTTCTCTGAAAGCTCTAAAAACCTGACGCGATCATTTACTTTTCCTCGCAGTTCCAAGTGCCACAAATTATTTGAGCAAATCGTTAGGTTGTTTCTTTATTTCCTTTAATAAACCCACAGGCCCTTGTTGCAAGTGCACTGTTTGCAGCTTGCAATATCCTCCCCCCCCCCCCCGCTCCCCGTCACATCCAATCTCATAAACCAGCCCAGTTAAAATAAGAGGCCTCTCCCTCCGTCAGTTGAGCATGAGGGTCTTAATCTCAGGGTTGTGGGTCCGAGCCCCGCTTTGGACAAAGTTTCCTGCACTGCAGGGGGTTGGGCTAGATGGCCTTCATGGCCTCTTGCAACTCTACAATTCTAAGATTTTGCCTCTCTGGGTAGGGAATTCCACAACCATGGAGCCACTGTGTTGGTCCCTGTCAGCCTAACCTCTCTCCTCAGCAAGCACATGTCTGCCACTGACCTTTAATCTCTGGCTTACCTCTCTGGGCAATGGCAAAACCTCTGCCTTTGCACCTTTGTAACCATGCAAAACATGGGTTCGTTGGTGGTTTTTGGGGATGGGGCGAGGGTTTGTTTAGCTCTGCCTTTGTTTTGCACATGTCAGTTCAAAGCCACTTAAGAGAAGTGTCCAATTAAAGCACCAATGATGTAGATAGGGCAGGAATTAAAAACAAATCGAATGTGAGGTAAACAGCGTGGCTGTGGCTTGTTATTCTCGTGAACCCTCCCTAGCCATTGGGTGAGCGGCTGTTTTTTTCCCCTGTTGCAAAACTTGGCGGGGGCAGGGCGGGAATGGGAAAGCAAGAGGCAAGGAGGGGTTTGGGTGGAAAGAGACGGAAAGATGGCAGCCGGTTGCTGGCTCTGAAAGGTAGTGAGGAGTCGCCAGATGCAGTAGGGTGAGGATAGAAGATGGCCCTGGGGTACAGGGCAGTGCAGGATAAAACACTGCAGCAGTTTTTCCTCTGAGTAAAAGGAAGCAGGGGGACTCCCATCAGGACAGGGCGAGGAAAAACAAGGGTGAAGTAGACACCAGGGGTTTGTGGTGGGTGGAAACCCCAGGAAAGAGTGTAGACTCAAAGGACTGGGAAATGGCTTCCGTTTTCCTCAGAAGATGTTCTTCTGGAGAGATGGAGAATTTGTGTCCCTTCTGATGTTGCTGGGACTACAACTCCCATCAGCCCTAAACACTGGAGCAGGCTGGCTGGGGTGGTTGGGAACAGGGGCCCACAGTTCCCCACATCCCCTCATCTTGTTGTTCTGGCACTTTTTAGAGATGCTTACAGAGTTGTTGGGACGTGGGTGGCGCTGTGGGTTAAACCACAAAGCCTAGGACTTGCCAATCAGAAGGTTTGCGGTTCGAATCCCCGCGACGGGGTGAGCTCCCGTTACTTTGTCCCTGCTCCTGCCAACCCAGCAGTTTGAAAGCACGTCAAAGTGCAAGTAGATAAATAGGTACTGCTCCGGCGGGAAGGTAAACGGCATTTCCGTGCACTGCTCTGGTTCGCCAGAAGCGGCTTAGTCATGCTGGCCACATAACCTGGAAGCTGTACGCCGGCTCCCTCGGCCAGTAAAGCGAGATGAGTGCCGCAACCCCAGAGTCAGCCACGACTGGACCTAATGGTCAGGGGTCCCTTTACCCTTTACAGAGTTGCTGAGAGAGGAGAACAGTCCGACCCTAAGACATCTTGCTGTCAAATGCTACACACTTCACTTACAGCCAGTGCTTTGAAAGGAGTCTTACAATGCTGTTCACAAACCACTCCCTGCCATTTTGTAGCCTGCACCTATTTTGGTGCCACATGACCAGGTGGCTTCACCCTAAAGCATGTCAGGGCCACCCCTGCAAGAGACTCCATGTGCTCAGGCATACATGTGGCCTCACTGCAGATGGGTGTCGAGTGCTCAGGACAACCACATTTAGAGGGAGCCAATTATAGTTGGCTTTCCTGCAAATGCTTGGGAGATACCCGTTGTCCACCATAGACTTGTGTACTTTAAATGCAAGCTCTTGTTTAGGTGACCATAGAGGAAAGGGACTCTGAAGTCGGATGTTGGGGAATAAGGAGATACCTTTGGATTATGGTTGTGTTTCCAAAGTTGCGCTGGGAACAGTTAGGCTGGAATCCAAAACTTGTTCCTTTGGAATTTAATATTGGTGACACTTCCAAGTAAATGGAACACCAACGGAGCAAAGTTGCTGTTAAGATAGTTTACAATATGCTTAGACTTAGCCACAGTTGTTGCATTTATGCCCCCATCGGTAAAAGTTGCAATGTGTGGTGGTATTATCATTGCGTAGTTCACCGAGTGGGCTGGACACATTTCCTGTTCGTAACCCAATTTAGAGGCTATGTGAGAATATGGATATTGTATCACATACTGAGCCCTCGGAATAAAACAGGAGGTAGTGCAGGTCAAATCTTCCCATTGCTTTCTCTTAGATTTCTTTGACTTGCACATGAATTTATTTCTGAACCCAAAGTGCAAATGAAGATTCACTCCAACTCCCATAAGTCCCTAAACAGGGTCAGGGATGGTGGAAATTGTAGACCAGCAATATCAACCTTGGGAGCAGCAGATTCCTTCACTCTTAGCCTCAATGCTTTAGTTAAATTTGGCAGCAATAGTACATCCTGTCAATACTGTACAGTGTTATTGGTCATAAGTAAATGTTAAATCATGGTACTACATTTCCCCAAAATTTTGTTTTCCAAAAAGCAGAACTCATACCTTTAAACTGTCTGAGAGTGCTCCAATCTTCCACATGGGATGCACATAATTCCCCCCGCCCAGTATGTCTTCATCCCCTCTCCTGAGCCTTCCCCCCCACCCCTCCTCACGCCATCCATATTAAAAAGAACAAAAAGGAAATGGTGTTTTGTGTCCCTGGCCACTTTAGACGATGACCAATATACTGCCTGTCTCCTGTTCAAATTTCAGCCACAAACTTAAGCAAATGTTCATTCCTCTGCTCCCACCTGTAATAACAAGTATTATGTAGGGGGTGAGCTTTCAGCAGTTAAAATTAGTAGTAGATTTTATAGAAAAGAGCAGGACAAGGCACAACTCACAAAGCGCCTTCAACGTCGGCAGAGTCTGTATGCCTGTTTGTCCCCTATTTTGCAGTTAACTGTTTGTAATAGCAGTGCAGTGGACAGACAGGATGGATGATGAATTTGCCCAACATGTGATGCAGCTAGCTGTAGACTGTTGAGGTTCAATAGATCTGTGTGACTTGGTTGGCCATACCTGCAATGCTGCCCATTGCAGGAACAATGCAAACAACTAGTCCTACCTGGTGCCCTGCAGATGTTTAAGACTACAGCTCCCATCAGACCCAACCAGCACGCCTGCGAGCTATAGTCCCAAACATCTGGAGGGCGCCCGAATGGTTTAACTACTAAACCCATCCAAGTTATTTTCATTTAGGGCCTCCTTGAGTAAAATGACTGGGTGTGCTTTGTGGAAAGGTCTATAATTAGGAGACAGGGTTTTGGATAGTAAGTTTTGTAAATCATGAAACTTGTGGCACAATGCATTTGGAATGGCTTTTAAGAGACTGACATGAAAACTGGAGGTAGGGGTTTGTTGTTGGCGTTGTGTTTTTTTTTAGGGAAATCTTTAAGAAATGCAATCCCTTTCCTTGATCCTCAGTCAGTTTTTAATTACTCTCCCTGGGCCCCTGCTAACCACAGTGTTAAAAAATGTTCTTTAATACCCTTGAATTCCAAAGCAATGCCTCACATTTCTTCCCCCTTATTACGACCACCTGGAATTCACAGCGCACTCCTATGAGATCTGAAATGTGTGGCAGCAAAGGAAGCATTTTAACATCATGTTTCGCGGGCTTGCCTAAACAAACAGAAAGACAAGAGCAACTGAAAAAAGGGAAAGGGGAAAAAGCCTTTTGAATTTCTAACGTAACACACGTATTGGCTTATGCTAATGTTATGGGAAATCTTCTATATCTGTTCTTGTGTTGTTTAGTCGTGTCCGACTCTTCGTGACCCCATGGACCAGAGCACGCCAGGCCCTCCTGTCTTCCACTGCCTCCTGCAGTTTGGTCAAACTCATGCTAGTAGCTTCGAGAACACTGTCCAACCATCTCGTCCTCTGTCGTCCCCTTCTCCTTGTGCCCTCCATCTTTCTCAACATCAGGGTCTTTTCCAGGGAGTTTTCTCTTCTCATGAGGTGGCCAAAGTACTGGAGCATTAGCTTCAGGATCTGTCCTTCCAGTGAGCACTCAGGGCTGATTTCCTTAAGAATGGATAGGTTGGATCTTCTTGCAGTCCATGGGACTCTCAAGAGTCTCCTCCAGCACCATAGGGTACTTCAAATATTTCGTGGCATTATCTGAGTTACTGATTGTGTTTTTCTTCTTCTTCTTCTCTCCCCCCCCCCCCAAACCAGAAACACTAGAAGAACTTCCAGAAAGAAGTGGGAAAACATCTCGGCGCTTCTTCTTCAACTTAACTTCCATCCCTGAGGGGGAGTTCATCACTTCAGCTGAGCTTCAGGTTTTTCGGGAGCGCATTCAAGACGCTTTTGAGAGCAATGGCAGCTCTTACCACCGTATTAATATTTATGAAATCGTAAAGCCCGAGAGAGAGGCCTCCCAGGACCCCATCACGAGACTTTTGGACACGCGCTTGGTGCATCATAACGCCAGCAAGTGGGAAACGTTTGATGTGACACCGGCTATCATGCGGTGGATTGCACATGGACAACCCAACCATGGTTTTGTGGTAGAAGTGGCTCACTTGGACCCCAGGGAGAGCACTGCCTCCAAGAGGCACGTCCGGATCAGCAGGTCTTTGCATCAGGACGATGCCAGCTGGTCTCGGATCCGGCCGTTACTAGTGACCTTTGGGCACGACGGAAAGGGACACCCTCTCCACAAGAGAGAGAAGCGCCAGGCCAAGCGCAAGCACAACAAGCGCAAGTCCAATTGCAAACGGCACGATTTGTACGTGGACTTCAACGACGTGGGGTGGAATGACTGGATAGTGGCCCCGCCGGGCTATAGTGCCTTCTACTGCCACGGAGACTGCCCCTTCCCCTTGGCAGACCACCTGAACTCCACCAACCATGCCATTGTTCAGACTCTTGTCAATTCCGTCAACCCCAAAATCCCCAAAGCTTGCTGCGTGCCGACAGAACTGAGTCCCATCTCCATGCTCTACCTGGATGAGAACGAGAAGGTGGTACTAAAGAATTATCAAGACATGGTTGTGGAGGGCTGTGGCTGCCGCTGACGTGGCGGCAGGACGGAAAATGGACCAATGCAACAAAACAAAACAAAACTTGACACTTTAATATTTCCCAATGAAGACCTTATTTATGTTATGAAATGGAGAATTAAACGCATCTATTTTGAAAAAAAAAAATCTATTTATGTCTACAGAAAAAAGCGAGGAAAAAATATTTTAATCAGAGAATTATTCCTTTTAAAGATTTTTAAACGTATTAGTTGTACATTTTATATGGGTTTAAGCGCCCCCCCCTTTCCCCCCTCAGCACATGAAGTATAAAGGTCAGATTGTTATTTTGTATTTATTTACTATTATAACCACTTTAGAAGAATAGCTAATTTGTATTTATATGTATAATCAAAAAAAAAGCAGAAGAAAAAAAAATATAGGGTTTGTACATAATTTAAAACAAATGGTAGCTTTTTTTGTTTCTTTTCCTTTTCCAGTGTGTATTTAAGTAAGTTGCGATGTGTAGATGGAAGGGTTACTATGGCAAAGGTGCGTAATGCATTTTGCTTTCTGCAGTTCTACTGTTAAGGTCACGAGTGCAAGCCCAATGAAAAGTGGCTAATCCGCCCTGCTGACTCAAGATTATATTGTACAATTCTCAGGAATGCTGCAGGGTGGGCTGCCTAGTCCATGAGAAACTGGCATCCTCCCGGTGGGGAGCATGTGGATAAGAACCAGACGGTTGCCGAGCAAGTAGAAATAGAACTGCCGTTCCTCATGAAGGTGTGACACGACCACCAACCGGGCTTCTCTAGAAAACTCTCTTTCCCTACTTTAATTTTCGTTTTTTGGTCCTTGCACCTACAGAAAAGCAAAATGTTTATGCTGTTCCTCCCCTTTTAAGTAGCTCACCCATTGGAATCCTTGTCCTGGCCAAATATTAAATAAAATACCAGATTTCTTCAGTTTTTAAAAAGCTTCATTTCTGCTCGCCTTTCCGACGGCGCCTAAGGTATTCCTGCTACTACAGAGTAACGCTCGCTGGATGCCAGAAGTGTATTATTGCACACACCTTGCAATCTATGTTAACAGAGCTCCGAGGGAAGAACAGGTTTGTGGGAAGCAGCAAAGTATGCAAATTCCACCCTTTTATTTTCCTAGGGACATCAAACACATGCAAAGGAATCCAAGGAATTACTACCGGGCCAGGCCCTAAATATCTCCTCCCGCACCTATGTAAAAGGCTCCAGGGAGGTAGAAGTTCGCATGCAGTCAGATGCGTTGCCCATATGTAAGCATAAAGCTGGGTCAACTTGCACCCCCATGTAGTGGGAAGAGGGCTTCTTGGTTTCCCACGAGAGCTTGCAGAACAGGAAAACAATTGCCCTTGCATAGATTCTACTGAGCAGGTGAGAAGTAGCCAACATGGTGCCTTCAAAATATGTTTTTGAACTTAAGCTCTCATCAGCCCCAGCCAGTGTGGCCAGTGAGGAGGGATGCACCTGAAATGGGCCACTTACAAGCAACAGCGACAGGGGAAATGTGCACCAGAGTCAAAAGATGTAAAGCTACACTGCAATCCTACACATATCTACTCGGAGGGCATTCCCACTAAGTTCAGGGGGAATTACTTTGGGGAAACCCAGCTGACTCAATCGCACTTGCATCTGAGAAGCTCTGAAGGATTGCGCTGCTAGCCTGGCTTGCAATAAGGCCATTCATAACCATCCTGAAATTACATACTGTGGAATAATTTCACTTAAGTGGTTTGAGAACGGATCATTAGGTGTTCACGGGAGCATATGTTTATTTTAAATGAAAGCAATGTCCCTAGAGATGTTTCAGTTTGTCCTCCAAAGTCAAGCAGCCCTAGTTAGACCAGCAAATGTTTTTTTGCACAAACAAAGAGGTTTACATGGCTTTGTTTTGCAGTATTTCCCCCTTTTAAAAAATCTCGGCACTGGAACTTTTTCAATAGCCTTGGAGTAGGGGTTCAGGGAACCTCATCTGCAATCTTTGACAAATATTCTAACCAGTGCTTTTTTCCTCAAAAAAAATGTTTAGGGGTACTGTCATTTTCTTACTCATATTGAAATACTGCCCCTCAATGAGGCCAAACTTAGATTCACAAAATGTTTAGGGGTATGCGTACACCTGCAATCCCCCCAGAAAAAAGCACTAATTCTAACTATGTTGCTAAACATGTCATTGTTGTCTGAATGGCACTTTTTCACAAAATGGTGCTCAGAGCGTCTCGCAAAAGGTTAGATGAACAGTGAGTATCACAATTCAAAAGCCTACCAGAAACAATTAGAAAGAATCACAATATCAGTAAGTTATACAAAAAGGGAACCCATACAACATTGTATGAAACAAGACAAATAAGCTTTTCTAACTTAGTGGCTTAAATCTGATGGATGTCTTACCAAATAAGCAACATCTGCAACTTTAGGCTGCACCATCAGTAACAGCAACCCTTCAGAATGAACACCACTTGAGAAGACATGTAATCATTTCGTGATCTGTTCTTTGGCTTGGTAGGACAAGACTTTGACTGTAAGGTCACATCCAAACTATGCATTTAAAACATTCCCCTGCCCCACAAAAATCAAAGTAGAATCCCAGGAATTGCCGTTTACTGTGCAAAGAGCTACACTTCTCAGCACCCTTAACAGACTGCCATGCTCAAGATTATTTGTGGAATGCCATGCGCTTTAAATGTATGGTGTGGGTGTGATCTGGGATATTGGCTCATTTATAACAGCAATGTTGGAATTTCTGAATACTTTCTTAAACCAGTTTTGTTGAAAGCTTGTTAGCATCATAACCATCCAAAAGGGAGGCTTGGAGGACACAGAGAAGGGATGTTATAGAAGGTTAAGACTCGGAAGTACTGGAGAATATTCATGCAGTGTTGTGAAACCTTCATTCATGAATATTTTTTGGTAAGCAAGAAGGTACAGTGCTCATTTAATATGTAAATATAGCCTGCAATAATTTGATCGGAGGTGACCTCGAAAGATCTGTCGTTTCATTTCTGGTAAAATGGCAAGGAAGATCTTATACATTTGTTTCTGAGTAATTTTTTCTTCATGTCATTCATGTTTGGAATAGCGATTCCCCCCCCCCCCGGTTCTTAGCAATAAACAGTACAGTGGTACCTCGGATTAAGTACTTAATTCATTCTGGAGGTCCGTTCTTAACCTGAAACTGTTCTTAACCTGAAGCACCACTAATGGGACCTCCTGCTGCCGCCGGGCCGCCGGAGCATGATTTCTGTTCTCATCCTGAAGCAAAATTCTTAACCCGAGGTAATATTTCTGGGTTAGCGGAGTCTGTAATCTGAAGCGTATGTAACCTGAAGCATATGTAACCCAAGGTACCACTGTACTCAGAAACTTTCACACATTTGTGGGTCATTTCCCACTTGTGGTGACAGTTTCTTCTGACTGGATTGAATAGGTCTTCTGATTGCTGCTTCATGAATCCGGTTTGTACACCACTGCAAACTGTCTGTCAGAAATGTGTGCAATGGGATGTTAGGACGGATGTCTGGGCCTTGCTTGTGGGGAACTGTTCAGCCTGCCACTTCACTACCCCAAATTCAATTTGCACATGCAGAAAAAGCCCATAACATGCTTTGCCGAATCATTCCACAGACTGTCTGGAATTCTTTAGTGCTAAGGATACTAAGAACTAAGAGGGGAAATGGAAGTTCAGAATTTCAAATTTAAAAGGAGATGGAACTACATGAGTTAGGGCTGTAGGTTTTCTGAGAGTTCTGTTAAGTCCAGTTGGACAGATGCACATGATTTTCATGGTGATTTTGATCCTATTTCAAGGGGTTTCGGGTGGTACCATCGCTAAAACAAAAGAGGCTCAATGCATCACCCACAAATCAACTCTAACCATTGGAAATCAATCCAACAGCCAACATTTCTGAACGACATACAAATTCCATAAAGGTTGTGAGCAGAGAGAAGATTATTGGATTTCAGTTTTTTAAAATTTGAAATATATCTTGCCCAGCATTCTAGTTCCATTATTATATCAAAGAATGTTACAGTGCCAAAGCAAAAGCATGGTAAGATTTTCACACCCCTCCCCATCAACCCATTCATTTGTAGTCCGTTTGATGTTGAACATGCATGAATCAGGACCCAGTAAAATACTGTATAAAAAGCAGACAGAACTAGTAACAATGCCAATTAGCAATTGATTCATTTGTTTATCGTGCCTATAGCTCACTCCATGAAGTTCAACTTAGGGCTGAGAGCCAACTGTCCTCATATTTCATTTTTTACAGCAAACTTGAGTTCAGGATAAGGGAAAGCCCGCAGAATTATTCTGGGTGGGATTCAATGTCAAAGGCATGCCTAGGGTACCTTGTAAGCAGCCGTATCAGTGCCCCTGCCCCAATCACATAGAAATTACCACATTTTAAACGACCCAAGTATTTGAAGTGTCCACAGTGACAGGCAGGATGAAAAAAACTGCACGCCTTTATGCCGCAGTGCAAGAAGGACAGGAAGCTTCTCCCACATTTGATCTTGCCCCAACACTAGCTGCACACTGATGTCAGAAACGCCATAGTCAGATAGGTGGTTTTTGCAGCCCCAGTGGGGGCTAGTCTCACCAACCCCTAGGTACACCTCTGGCAGAGCCGTCTTTCCCATAGGGCTTAGTGGTGCTTTGCGCCAGGGTGCCAGCCTTTCAGGGGTGCCCCAGCGAGTGGGGGAGCTGCGCGGCTTTGACGGCGGCTTCCCCTTTCTTTCCCTGCATGCTTGCCAGCTGCGCCCCGTCAACCATATGGCTGGCGGGCACGCGGCTTCCTTCCCAAGCCTCTGCAGGGAATGCTCTCCCTCAGCGGCATGGGGGAGAGTTGCGTCTCCCCCCATGGCTGGCAGTGCGCAGCTCCACCACCCCCATCCGTGGTAATTTGGGGGCTCTGGGCGGATATTTGCACCCCAGCACCACATCTGCTAAAGACGGCCCTAACCTCTGGTCACACTATTGCAACAGTTGTGTTAGAAAAAGCACTTCCAATTTCCAGATGGGACCATCTCCTCTCTCCTCCCTCTCTGCACATTGTTTTGGGGGGTTCTGACCTGCCCAGAACGAATTTTTTTTTTTTTTTAAGGCACATGGGAATTAGAGGGGGAAAGCCCCAGTCATGTTAACCACACCTGTGCTGGCTCCGGCTAGCAAAACCGTTTAGTTGAATCCAGCCTGAATTTTGACTTTTGCTCATCAGTTGCCTTCGCTGAACCTGTTCCCATTTAACATGCGCAACAGCCATACAAATATAAGCCATGGCGGTAGGGCATCACTGCATAGAGTACATCTCTGTTGATACCAGATGCCACTTCATTTGTCATGACGTGCCTAATCTTATCTAGGATCTCTTTCCACGATCCTTTCAGCACAAGACAAATGTGGCTTCAAATAATTCTGTGCTGACATCCTATCATGCCCTAAAGGTGGTTTGTGTGCAAATAAATGTCACGTACAGAATTCACACAAATGACCACAGGACGTAGCATCTTTAGCTTGCCAAACATATGTAGAATAAAAAATGTAGTCATTACAGCCTGGAGGGATTCCAGTGTGAAGGAGGCTTATATACAACACAGGCCTGCCTCTGGTGGAAACTGCCACTGTTGCCAGTGAACTAGTTTGTTTCAGTCAAGGCCTTCACGCCTGTGGGATGTATATATGCCATATACCAATTGGCATTTACAGTGGAACCTTGTGTCTCGCCAGAGTGGTGCTTGCTCTAGTTATCTCCCGCTTGGACTACTGCAATGCGCTCTACGTGGGGCTACCTTTGAAGGTGACCCAGAAACTGCAATTAATCCAGAATGCGGCAGCTAGACTGGTGACTGGGAATGGCCGCCGGGACCACATAACACCGGTCCTGAGAGATCTGCATTGGCTTCCAGTACATTTCTGAGCACAATTCAAAGTGTTGGTGCTGACCTTTAAAGCCCTAAACGGCCTCGGTCCTGTATACCTGAAGGAGCGTCTCCACCCCCATCGTTCAGCCCAGACACTGAGATCCATCGGCGAGGGCCTTCTGGCGGTTCCCTCATTGCGAGAAGTGAGGTTACAGGGAACCAGACAGAGGGTCTTCTCGGTAGTGGTGCCCAGCCTGTGGAACACCCTCCCTTCAGATGTGAAGGAAATAAGCAGCTATCCTATCTTTAAAAGACATCTGAAGGCAGCTCTCTTTAGGGAAGTTTCTAATATTTAATGCTGTACTGTTTTTAACACTTGATTGGGAGCCGCCCAGAGTGGCTGGGGAAACTCAGCCAGATGGACGGGGTATAAATAATAAATTATTATTATTATTATTACAGTGGTACCTCGCAAGACGAATGCCTGGCAAGACGAAAAACGCGCAAGACGAAAGAGTTTTCCGTTTTTTGAGTCGTTCCGCAAGACAAATTTCCCTATGGACTTGCTTCGCAAGACGAAACGTCTTGCGAGTTCTTGCGAGTTGGTTTCCTTTTTCTTAAAGCCGCTAATAGCCGTGCTTCGCAAGACGAAAAAACCGCAAGACGAAGAGACTCGCGGAACGGATTAATTTCGTCTTGCGAGGCACCACTGTATTATTATTATTATTATTATTATTATTATTATTATTATTATGTACCGTCCTCCTTAAGAACACTGCAGGTTACAAGCTCTGCTAACCCGGAAGTAGATGCCCCTTGTTGCGAAATTTGCCCCTGGATGCGAGTGGAAGTCGCGCACCGGCAGTGCAGCAGCAGTGGGAGGCGCCATTAGTGAAAGCGCGCCTCATGTTATGAGCGGTTTCGGGTTACAAACGGACCTCAGGAATGGATTAAGTTCATAACCGGAGGTACCACTGTATCATCCTGTTCTGCCTCCCAGTCTCATTGTGCACTTTTGCAAGATGAAGTCATTATTGCGGGAGCCTGGGTATGAAATAGAAAATATTAATCACTAATCTGGTGTTTCTTTATTTTGTTTAACTCTAAATTGTTAAGAGGTTGCTTAATTGCTGTTTGCACAACTCAACTTTAATCCTTCAGTTAGTGCCCTGTATGTTGATGTTCAATTTTCTTCCCTAATTTCCATTATGAAAATGTTTGTGCGCAGTTACTGCAGAGCCTTCAAGGACTGTTTTATACTTCCTGACAGCGTAGGTCTGCCTTAATGGTTTGTTTTTACTGCTTAAGAGTGTAAACTTTTCTGCAGCCAATGCGTGGAAAGTCTACTCTCATCCTGCATTACACATTTTTCATTACTCATTTGCTGTTTTTCCTTTGTTGCCAATGACCACCTTACTTCAGCTTTGTGCAAACACTCCTGTAATTTACAAAATAAGATCCCTCTCCTTCTAACTCTTTCCCTCTCACACTTTGCTTTCTACGATGCATCTTCTATAAATTATGTAAGGGGAAAGAAAAGCTACCAAAATACAAGAAGTTAACTCGCTTTTTTCCAAGGTCCCCTTATCTGTTTCAGCAGCAATTTGCTGTAATCTTATTGCAGCAATAGAGAAAGTTTTAATTCCCTGGTGCTGCTTTAAATAGTACTGCCATAATTTCCAGGAAGGAATAGATTTCTTTACTATCACTCCTACTAGTAATAAAACATTCTCTGCATTTCTGTAGCATTTAGCAGTTAAATTGTATAGATGTCTACGCAAAAGCAAACCCCATTGCCTTAAATGAGACACACTCCCAGCTAAGTGTGTATATGGGACAACAGCCTTACAGCGTTCAATGGGCTTAGCATATGTTATCCCAAACCAATTCCAATTTTCTTATTGCACTGCAATAGAATTTTACAATATAGGCTCCCCTCTTGAAAGGTATGTCAGCACTATTCTCCCCATTTTGCAGATGCAGGGCTGAGGCTGGGAAACGGTAACTTCCCTTAGGCCATACTAGGGAGTTCATGGCCTACACCAGGCACAGGCAAACTTGGCCGTCCAGATGTTTTGGGACTACAACTCCCATAATCCCTAGCTAACAGGACCAGTGGTCAGGGATGATGGAGGATGTTAGCATTTCACTCCTCCGTTGCTGGTTGTGTGATTGTTACATCACATGTCAGTGTTTGCTTTCTAGCCTTGGAAAGTGTGAGAATGGAAGTCAGTCTTATCTTTCTTCCGCTGTACTATACTTTTGTAATTTCTTGCTCCCTCTCTCTCAGAGAAGAAGTGAGAGGACGCCATGATTGCTTTGTCCTGTATAATAATAATAATAATAATAATAATAATAATAATAATAATTTATTATTTATACCCCACCCATCTGGCTGGGTTTCCCCAGCCACTCTGGGCGGCTTCCAACAGAACACTAAAATACAATAACCTATTAAACCTTAAAAGCTTCCCTAAACAGGGCTGCCTTCAGATGTCTTCTAAAAGTTTGGTATTTATTTTTCTCTTTGACATATGGTGGGAGGGCGTTCCACAGGGCGGGTGCCACTACCAAGAAGGCCTTCTGCCTGGTTCCCTGTAACTTGGCTTCTCGTAGCGAGGGAACCGCCAGAAGGCCCTCGGCGCTGGACCTCAGTGTCTGGGCAGAACAATGGAGGTGGAGACGCTCCTTCAGGTATACTGGACCGAGGCCATTTAGGGCTTTAAAGGTGAGCACCAACACTTTGATTTGTGCTCGGAAACGTACTGGGAGCCAGTGTAGGTCTTTCAAGACTGGTCTATATTGCTTAACAAATCACTTAGAATGCACACACCTACGCTCCATGATTGTTCCTGCTATACTCTGCTAAGTGAGCGTGCACATGTTGCTGGTGCGTACTGGGACTGATTTGTGAACGTCCTGGGCTGTGCTTCATCAGGAAGAAGCCCAGAGAGGTCTGTCTGATTCTGGGGGCTGCGTGTGCCCTCCAGGCATGTTCCGACATGGAATTGTAGTCCCAAAACATCTGGATGGCCAAGTTTGCCTATGTCTGGCATACGCCATATTGGAACCAGTGACTTCTGGGTCTACAGCTGAACTTTTAGGCACAATGATATACCAGCCAACAGAAACCAGTATTAGCAGAGGGTTCGGTATCTTCATGTACATTTCCGAGCACAATTCAAAATGTTGGTGCTGACCTTTAAAGCCCTAAATGGCCTCAGTCCAATATATCTGAAGGAGCGTCTCCACCCCCATCATTCTGCCCAGACACTGAGGTCCAGCGCTGAGGGCCTTCTAGCAGTTCCCTCAAGTTACAGGGAACCAGGCAGAAGGCCTTCTTGGTAGTGGCACCCGCCCTGTGGAATGCCTTCCCACCAGATGTCAAAGAGAAGAACAACTACCAGACTTTTAGAAGACATCTGAAGGCAGCCCTGTTTAGGGAGGCTTTTAATGTTTGATGCATTACTGTATTTTAATATTTTGTTGGAAGCCACCCAGAGTGGCTGGGGAAGCCCAGCCAGATGGGCAGGGTATAAATAAATGATGATGATGATGATGGTGTGTAATCCCCTGCACTTCTAGTTGAAAGGAGCAGACAGCAGCCGATGGAAAAGACCTCAGAGATGCAGCTGCTAGCTAGAGAAGGCAACGCTGGACTACATGGACAAATATTGTGCTGGTCCAGGGGTGAGGTTACCGTGGGGCGAGGTCCAGGACCTGAGTTGAGGGTTGCCAGACAGTCCTCCTCAGGCAAAGCAGGGTCCACAGCGAGAAGCTGGGCAAGGACAGGAACTCTGGGGGAACAGGACTGGATGCTGGCCGAAACAGCTCATCAACGACGTTGCTCCCACAACCTGGGACCGGGCTGACTGGCCTTTATCTTCTCTGAGGCCAGGGGCGGTCCTGGCCCCCAGGAGACCCGCCTCTCCTGGCCTTAAGGCGAGCACTCCTCCTGGGAGAAACCAGTTCCCTTCGCCTCTCTGCCCTGAGCCTCTGCAGTTCAGGAGAGGCTGAAGGGTTACTGGACCCAGGGGGAGACTCACCTGTAGGCACTGAGTCCACAACCACCTCTGGAGCCAGAGTGGATTCATCTGGTGCCTGCTCCTGAGGATCCGGCACAGGTGCAGGCGCTTCAGAATCAAGGCCCTGCCCCAGTTCAGCCGGCCCTGGAGGCGGGGACTCCTGTGCAGGCTGGGATTCCTCCGGTTCAGCCTCTGAATTGGATTCCCAGGCCATCACAAATATATTTGTTGACATCCATCTATCTCAAAAGACAATGGAGGGTGCCTTTGGGGATGAAATCTAACCGCTGTGTTAGTAACACCAGAGTGACCTCCCCAGGGTGCAAGCTTGGCCAGTGTGTATGGAGGTCCTGGGTTGCCCAGAGGACCTGCCGCCTCACTGATGTAGTCCAAAGGAAAACAGAGCAATATGTTTTGCATTAGCTTGGCTGCAGGAAGGAGGCGTACAAGGTGCCATCCAATCAACTTAGGAACTCCACTATGGATTTGTGTAGGGTTGACTCCTTAGCCCTTTCTTCCCCCAAAGATATCCCATAAGGCACCAGAGGTTTAGGATCAGAGTTTTCCTTCTTCTGGATGACACTACAAGTACAGTGGTACCTCAGGTTACATACGCCTCAGTTTACATACGCTTCAGGTTACAGACTCCGCTAACCCAGAAATAGTACCTCGGGTTAAGAACTTTGCTTCAGGATGAGAACAGAAATCGCGCGCCGGCGGCACGGCAGCAGCAGGAGGCCCCATTAGCTAAAGTGGTGCTTCAGGTTAAGAACAGTTTCAGGTTAAGAACAGACCTCCGGAATGAATTAAGTACTTAAGCCGAGGTACCACTGTATCATGGAATTGTAGAGTTGGAAGGGAGCCCAAAGTAGTTTGAATCTGGTGTAAGACAGCTTGCTATGGTCTTAAAACTAAACAAGCCATACAGGAAGTAGAATGTCCCCTTGATTCCAGCTCTGATATATTTTTTCTGCTTACCTTTGAGAAGGAGGTGACAACCTCCCCTGAAAGTTGAGGTCAAACTCTGAGACTTAGAAACCTGACCGGTAGTTATTTGGTTTTTAGTGCAGAGATAGAAAAACATATGGCTCTCCAGTTATTGATGGATTCTCGGCTCCCACCAACCTCAGCCAGCATCACCTCCACAGGTCAGTGTTAAAGGCAGTTGGGAGTCCTGAAAGAGATGGAAATACACAGGTTTTCCACCACTGCCTCAGGACATAACAGCTGAGAGATCAGTTCTAGTTCTGTTGTGTTTCTTAAGTTCCGTGCTTGGGGAAGAATCAACTTATATGGAACCACCCCCAAGTGAATATCACTGTTATCTCGGTAGCTTGCCAGGATCTTCACAGCTGTTGGTGCCATGCACACGTCTGTACTTATGGCTCTAGCATCTTATTTTTGGGGTGCTGTTTTAAAGGCACTGGACCATTACCTCAAGTGAAAAAGTGTTGCACTGCTGGCTGTCGCTACAGCGATCCTGCTTCACCCGAAATGTCAGCTGGCATTCCCCTCTATCGGTAATATTTGCCAACGAGGATATATTTTGGAAGGTAGCAGTGAAAAGAGGGAAATAAAGACTGCAAAAAAGGCTATTTTCAGACATCACGTTCAGAACTGCAAGAAACGCGCCTCTGATCCAGAAAGTTCAGTTTCCCACAACAGCTGGAATATGGCAGATTTACAACTTAATGAAGCTGTTAATCCCATTAGAGATTAAATTAAAAAGGGCTTTCTGGGAGAGCATCAAAAGAACCTTCGGATACTGCGCTGTAGCGATTCCAAGTGTACATGCGGGGGCAGAAGAGGAGGTTGACATGTGTGTCTTTAAAATGCACGATAGCAATTCCTTCCGTGTCTCTCATTAAAGTAGAAAGCATTTGGCTCTAGCAGCACATAAAAAGAAAACAAAAGAACACTTTGATTCTGCGAGCCACATGGAGATAAGAGCTTTAAAATATAAAGCTACTTCTGGACGGGTGTAAACTGGCCTAGGTCACATTAACTGAAGCTCTAGCTCAGCTCTAAACCCAAGCCTGAGGGAACCAGAGGGAATGACTATTTACTGGTAGCTACTATTGGGATGATAACTGGAAATGCTCTCCCAGCTATTATGCTCACAGCACTCCACATTCCAACTAATTGAAACTCCTTGTTTTAATTCTAAGCGTAACTTATCCCCATGACTCACTCACACTACGATTTGTGTGATGGCTGTTTGGAGTCTTGCATATATACAGTTTCACTTACATCCCTGGAGGGCACAATGCAAACTTCAGAGCAAGTAGCGCATGGGAGCAAAGACAGTGATGCCATCGATGAATAGGCCCACTGAGACTCTTGGGCTTGCCAATCAGAAGGTCGGCTGTTCGAATCCCCACGACGGGGTGAGCTCCCGTTGCTTGGTCCCTGCTCCTGCCAACCTAGCAGTTTGAAAGCACATCAAAGTGCACTTAGATAAATAGGTACTGCTCCGGCGGGAAGGTAAACGGCGTTTCCATGCGCTGCTCTGGTTCGCCAGAAGCGGCTTAGTCATGCTGGCCACATGACCCGGAAGCTGTACACCAGATCCCTCGGCCAGTAATGCGAGATGAGCGCCGCAACCCCAGAGTCGGCCACGACTGGACCTAATGGTCAGGAGTCCCTTTAATATTGGGATGATAACTGGAAATGATCTCCCAGCTATTATGCTCACAGCACTCCACATTCCATCTAACTGAAACTCCTTGTTTTAATTCTAAGCATAACTTATCCCCATGACTCACTCACACTACGATTTGTGTGATGGCTGTTTGGAGTCTTGCATCGATGAATAGGCCGTTGCATTTTGAAGGGGCAGCTTTTGGAGGCTCACATCACAACCACCTGTGGTGGCTTCAGATTCAATTCCCCACTCAGTTATGAAGCTAACTGGGTGACCTTGGGGCTTGCCACTGTCTCTTAGCCTAACCTACCTCAAAGCAGATGCAAGGATAAAATGGGGAAGAGAACCATGGGTACCACCTTCAGCTCCCTTGGAGGAAAGATGGGATATAAATGTCATTGTTGTCTGGGAAATGATATATAATGAGATGAAAAAAATGTTCAAATTAACTTTTGTAAAAAACAAACAAACCAGAGGCATTTTTATTAGGAATTATAGTTGCGGATTTTCCAAGGGAGCAGAAAAGACTTTTTATGTATGCAACAGCAGCCGCACGGATGCTACTAGCCCAGAGGTGGAAAGAAGACAAAGTCCCTACCAGACAAGAATGGTAATTTAAACTGTTGGACTATGCCAAAATGGCAAAACTGACTGGAAAGATCAAGAACCAAGAAAACCCAAAATTTAATAAAGAATGGGAAAAAATTATAATTTATCTTGGAGACCACTGTAAGCAGATAAAAACATTAGCAGAATTGCAATAACGACAATAATAGCGAGTATTATGGAGACAATGGAGTGATATAAAATATGGGCTATTGAAAAATATGCAGTAGACAAAGGACCCATGGAGGGGAAGGGGGAAGTCCAGAGATACAGAGGAATCTTTAACTGCGGATGTATATAGTTGGATTGTTATATCTTTATACTTGTAAAATCAAATAAAAAATATTTCAAAAATAAAATAAAATAAATGTCATTGTTGTCATCATGATATGCACAGGACACTGTCAACAACACCGCGATTAGTAGGTTCCTTCCTCTCTGTACTTTGGCAGAAGGAAAGTGGGTAACTGGTAGAGCATGTGTTTCTAAAAACACAAATCCCGTCTTCATCATCTTGTCCTATGTTTCTTTCCTTGTAGGGTGTGTGTGTGTCTGTGGTGATGGGAGAGAAAACCAGAAGGGCTTGTGTGGCATCAAGCAAACCACTCTCACAGAGCCTCCCATTTCCCATTGGTAGGGAGAGGGGAATAGTTGCCTGTAGATTCAGGGCACAGTGAGGGCAGGCTCAGTACATGTTGGGAAACGAGGGGTTTCTTTTGAAGGCTTCAATATTTCTGCTTCTTCCAACTCTACTGGGCAGGGGGCCGGAGGGCAAGGTTGAGCAAGGTGAGCAAAGAGCAGGCTTGGAATAGCAGGGAAGGTTAAACGGCTGTGGTAGGTGGAGGGGAATTTGCATTTGGAAAATGTGGAATTAAGTCCGTACACACCTGCTGCCCATCGACTCAGACATGGTCGTGTTACTGCTCTTCTCACTTCAATACCTTTCCAGCAGCTTGAAGAGCTCACTATTGAGATGGGTGTGCTTCTCCAACCTGTTCAATGCATACTTATGGCCACTATGGAAATCCTTATTTGCATGTGCGATGGGGCTTCTACTGTAGAACTGGAGGCTGTTTACTGCTGCTGCTGAATTGGCCCAGATTACAACAATGTAGCCTTGTGAATAGCCCCTTTCACACACTTATTCGCCCTGCCCACTTGAAATAAATCTGTTTAACATACAGCCTTCTCATTCCAATACATCTCCCGCCTCCCATTCCTGCAAATTCCTATCTGTTCAGGGATCACAAGGCAGCAGGTGCCAGAGGGACTATGTGCTGGGGAACCAATCTCTTAACTTCCCCAGCTGCTACCCCAATAATATAAAGATTGGAAACATCTTTGCTATCTGGCTTGTTTTAGAGGTTTTGTGTCCATTTACAGTAAATGTGATTTCAAACACTCGGCCGTCTCCATCTTTCCCCTTCATATATAGCAGATTGTGAACCCCAAGTCCCTGCTCTGTCAAAACAATCCTGCTACAGCCAAGGTGGAAACAGTTCAAAGCCTGCTCTTTGGCTCTTTGGGAGGCTGGAGGCAAAAATAACTGGAACCTGGTCAGCCAGACCTGAATATTGAGCAGCTCTTGAAAGACAGGAGGAAAGAATACGCCAAATAGATGCTCCAAAAACATCAGCCAGAGAACCCTTTCAGAGACCAGCTGCTTCCTCATCATAAGACACCACACCCATGCCTATAGTGGAATCAGATTTTTTTCTCAGCAACATGGTGGAGGAGCTGCTGAACATGTTGGTGATGCTATCTACTGAGAAATTCATCCAGAGCACCGCAGAGACCATCAATATATCTGTGTTGCCTAAAAAAAGATAGGGGGAAGAGGAGTTTGGATCTGGATTTGATATCCTGCTTTATCACTACCCTAAGGAGTCTCAAAGCGGCTAACATTCTCCTTTCCCTTCCTCCCCCACAACAAACACTCTGTGAGGTGAGTGGGGCTGAGAGACTTCAGAGAAGTGTGACTAGCCCAAGGTCACCCGGCAGCTGCATGTGGAGGAGCGGGGAAGCGAACCCAGTTCACCGGATTACAAGTCTACCGCTCTTAACCACTACACCACAATTTGTATTTTAAACTGCAAACAACATTTTCAAAGTGGTGCATTATAAATATTCATACCAGTTTAATATTCACAGCGAGCCACTTGGGGGGTTGCCCCTTGCCACAAGAGGGTGCACGCAACCCCTGATTTGCACGGGGGTTGTGTTCCGGGTCATTACGCATGTCGCTGGATTGTGCATAAGCCTGCACTGCTTCATTATGCCTTCTTCCGGATCCAAATTGTCCCACAGATGCATGGTTGCACATCCTTTGAATGGCGTGCAAAATGGGGGTTGCCTGCATTTAAGATTTGCTTACAATTCTCTGTTCTGCATTAAGGTACACACGTCCTCCTTGAGAGCTTCCCATAGGCCTTTGGTGGACCACTGTGAGAAAAGTACAGTGGTACCTCAGGGTAAGTACTTAATTCGTTCCGGAGGTCCGTTCTTAACCTGAAACTGCTCTTAACCTGAAGCACCACTTTAGCTAATGGGGCCTCCTGCTGCTGCCGCGCTGCCGGAGCACGATTTCTGTTCTCATCCTGAAGCAAAGTTCTTAACCCAAGGTATTATTTCTGGGATAGCGGAGTCTGTAACCTGAAGCATATGTAACCTGAAGCGTATGTAACCCGAGGTACCACTGTATGCTGGAGCAGATAGACTATTACAGTGGAGGCATTTTAAAAATAACAATATAATAATAATTTATTACTTATACCCTGCCCATCTGGCTGGGCCTCCCTAGCCACTCTGGGCGGCTCCCAACAGAATATTAAAAACACGAGAAAACATCAAACATTAAAATCTTCCCTAAACAGGACTGCCTTCAAATGTCTTCTAAAAGTGAGATAGTTTATTTCCTTGACATCTGATGGAAGGGTGTTCCACAGGGCAAGCACCACTACCGAGAAGGCCCTTTGCCTGGTTCCCTGTAACCTCACTTCTCACAATGAGGGAACCGCCAGAAGGCCCTCGGAGCTGGACCTCAGTGTCCGGGCTGAACAATGGGCGTGGAGACTCTCCTTTAGGTACACTGGACTGAGGCCGTTTAGGGCTTCAAAATATGCTGTTTTAATCACACTAGGACTTGTACAACACACATCTAATAAAGTGTGCCATTGCACATGTGCAGACTGCCATTGTCTCCTCACTAAAAAAATCAACCCAAAAATCTATTATTTGCTGCACATCTCGTAAGCATTCCAAAAACGAATAGCAGGTGGAACCAAGGATGAAGAAAGTGTGAGGGGCTTGGATGGAAGGCAAGGGGTGGAGATTTGAGCACCACCATGCAGGGAAGGATGGCACCAGCCATTTTTGCAATTGAAAAATGCGCCAGGCATTTTGTGTGCCTGAAGACAGTGTTGTAGCAGCAGGAATGAACTTAAATATCAGAAACCAAAGTTGTGTCTGAGGGAAACCTCCTAAGGTAGGGGTGGGCAGAATTCAACCTTTCAATATTTACTTTGTTTTTCGCTAGAATCCTGACTCCTGTCCACTACAGCCAGGTGCAAAAATAGTGGCCCCATGAGTGAAGTCAGTTGCCTGCTCTGGAAGATCTGTGTCTTGAGTTACTACAATTCAATATTCTAACAGCATACCATATTTTTTGCTCTATAAGACTCACCTTTTCTCTCCTAAAAAGTAAGGGGAAATGTGTCTGCGTCTTATGGAGCGAATGCAGGCTGCACAGCTATCCCAGAAGCCAGAACAGCAAGAGGGATTGCTGCTTTCACTGCGCAGCGATCCCTCTTGCTGTTCTGGCTTCTGAGATTCAGAATATTTTTTTCTTGTTTTCCTCCTCCAAAAATTAGGTGCTTCTTGTGGTCTGGTGCGTCTTATAGAGCGAAAAATACGGTAATTTAGATGAGAGGGGGTTTTGTTGCTATTGCTAAATAAATTGGGAATAATAATATGAAATGCTTGCAGATCTGCTGCAAATCGACTAGTAAATCCCAGCCAACTTTCTGCCTACCCTACTCTAAGGTATGGAGGTACATATCTCACTTTTTAAAAGTTTGGGTGACTTGTCAGAGTTGCCCTGATAATGGGGAAAACCATCTGAAGCTGAGCTTCAGCCATTGAGATGCTTTAGTGTGGGAATTAGGCCAAAGGCATAGGAGGCATAAGATATTCCTACACACATATCATCCTAATTACTAGAGATGTTAATGTAGACAAGACTTTATGAGCACTGCATGTCAGTTTATTCAGCCTTTCAGATAAGCATGCTGATAAGTGTTTTCGGTTCAGCATTGCAGAACTGCCCCCATCTGCCTATGAGCAAAATCACAATATAGTCCAATACAGTCCGATGAGAATAATAATAAAATAAGAATAAGAATAAGAACTAATACAGGCCACCTCTTGATAGCTTTGCACATTCAGGCAAGGGAACTTGGTGCATAACGCTGTAATGGTTCAAACAGGATGTCTCCTGCAGTCTAAGGAATCCTCTGAGTGACACTGACACCAACAATATTTCAGTTTTCTACAGTTGCGAATAGGCTTTTTTCTTCCTAAATCTTGTTAGAAGTTGCACCAGATCTTGGTATTCACAGGTGTATCATGCTAAGGTGAACACAATTTTCGAGTTAATCGCCACTCAGACTAATTAGGGGGCAGTATAAAGGGAGAAGAATGAATATAACTGTGCATTACATGGTTGATGGTTCTGGAGAGGGAAAGACTCAGGTGAATTGCCCTAGGCTGCAATTTCCCTTAAATTAACATATTTAGAGAAAAGAGGAGAGGTGGGATAGCTCTTTAGGTAGCTTTACCCACCCACATTCTTTTTGATTTGGAAACCCCTATTTGCAAATTGTTAGGAACCTTGTTATAGCTTGGGCATGACAAAGCACTTTAATTTGCATCAAGCTTTATGTTAACTCACATTCAGCCAAAGCAAAAAGTTTGAGACTGGAGACTCTGAAAGTGCCTTTGATGAAAATGAACAAGTTCAAAATGTGTTGCAAATCTTAGCACAACATAATCTTCCAGCGATATCTGCATAGCAATGTATGTAAAGTATATAAAATGTATATTTTTGTGGGGTACTCCAAAGTATACATTTGAAATTTTAGGCATGTCTACTCAGAAGTAAGTCCTACTGACTTAAGTTGTAACTGTGTAATTCCAGCTAAGTATGTATAGGATTGCAGCCTAAGGGCAACGGCCTGCTTTGCAGCCAATGGTGTCCCACAGAAGATCAAACAAATCTTGGATCATTTATCCAAAGTTTGGTTTGTTTTCCAACTATTCTTGCCTCAGAACTTCATAGCTTGGCAAGCATCTGAAGTATGCAGCCAAACATATTACGGTTAAGGAAGGATGCCAGGTTAATACATAGCACCAAGTAATAGTTAAAATAAACCATGGTTCACAAAAACCAACTGCAAATCATGGTTTGTGGCAACAAACAAGCAATAGTTCTTTGCCACTGGGCAAAGTTCATATATTCAAATAAATCATGGTGTCGTAGACAACAGAACATAGCAGAAAGCGCAATACAGTGGACGCTCGGGTTATGAACGTGATCCGTGTGGGAGGCACGTTTGCAACCCACAGTGTTCACAACCCGCAGCGTCGTATCTGTGCATGCACGGGTTGCAATTCGGTGCATCTGGGCATGCGCAAAGCGTGATTTAGCGCTTCTGCGCATGTGTGACCGCCGAAACCCAGAAGTAACCTGTTCCAGTACTTCCGGGTTTCAGCGGGTCCGTAACCTGAAAAAAAGCAACCTGAAGTCTCTGTAACCTGAGGTATGACTGTAATGACTTCTGAACAACACTATCATACTAAATGCAAAGAACGTTTTGTGAGTGGTCCATAATGACCATTAAGTCCCTAGCCATGCAGGTTTAAACAAATATCTTACACAAGGCAAACACCATGTGAAAAAAGACCAGAAAGCCACCTTTCTCTTCTGTGCCTCAGGTTTTTGTGGTGACAATTCAGCACAGCCCTACAATGGTTATCCCTCCTCTTTCTTTTCTCACAGTATTTTTATATGAATGTGTGCTTAAAGAATGCTTTAACAGTCCAGCTGCCCTGCTCATTATACAATCTGCAATGTTTAAATCTAGGGAAAGACTTTCTCAAAACTTTTGCCTTGTAGTGTGTCTGCGGGTATCGCCCTCCCTTCTTTCATTTATAGCCTGTCTAGAGGCTTCCAAACATACTTCCATAAACTTGATAAACTCATGGTATTGCGTGCCAAATTATAATCTCTATGATCTTTGAGATCAGACATCTGTTATCTTTTGCCTCAGGTTTACTTTAAGGTAAACACAAACCCAAAGCACTAAAATGGATTTACAAAAAACACAATCACAGCATGACCTTTCGTTTCTAACGTCTACCAAAGGCCACCATTGCTGAGGGTATATATCAACTCAAGAAAGCAACGTCTAATCTGGGAAGCAAAGTTTTCTCTAGAGCAATGAAACGACCAGGGGGGTGGGAGAATCTTTTAAGAAAAGCTACAATTCTATATGGCAAAGAATGGATTTTGCAGTCTCTCTTCCTCCTCCTGAGAAGATTGATCAACTCAGACTTATTTACAGTTGTTATTGGTTTTTGCTGTTTTCTTGCTGCTTTGGTAACACCTACATTGCTGAGGGTTTAACACACCTCTTTAAATGTCCTTAGAATGGATCGTTGTTTCACCAGCAGATGGCAACAGTCAGCTCACATAAATAGGAAAGACAGGGGCCAGATTAGGTCTCTAGGAAAATATTTAAGAAAGTTATCCTAACTAAAACTAGTCTTTGCCTTTAAAAAGTACTTCGATTCTCAAAGGTGTTGGTTACAGGGTACCACAGAAAAGCTTTAGGAAAGAGGGAAGGCTTGGACGGCCTCAGGGCTGCAAATAGCTCAGAGATGTCTGAAAATGTGGCCGGCACCCAAGAGTTTTAAATCTTTCTTGAGCTCTGTGGTTCGGTAGAGGAGGAGAATTGTGGTTCAGACCCAAAACACGATGCACCCAGAGGCTTTTCAACTCCCTCCTCCACCATCCTCAAAAGTGCCCCCTCTTCATATTTTGCTCAAAGCGATTCTGCACTTCATGAGGTCTCTAGGGCTGCTGCTGAAATTGAAGTTTGCCACTCCCCTGTGCATACAGAAGGGCTTTCTGCTTGGTGATGGACCCAGACCTCTAATTTCATGTGAAGGTGCAGAAAACGGTCGCCCTGTCCATTGGACACTACATGCTGTCCATCGGATGTTACACAATACAGTGTTGGCAAAACCAACAATGTGTCCTGTGCCACCTAAGAGACTAACGCTTCTATTTTGGCATACATTTTCATGGATTAGAGTCTACTTCATCAGATGCATGAAGCTTTAGCTCAAGTTGGGTATGGTTTTACCTGGAGGGGAGACAAGAGGTGATAGGACAGCCACCTTCAAACATCTGAAAGGCTTTCATATAGGGGATGAAGCACACCTCCATCCACTGCTTCTCCAGAGGATGAGGACCCTAACTAACAGCTTCAAGTTACAAGAAAGGGGATTCTGATCAAATGTTAAGAGGAACTTTCCTGATGGTAAGGCAGTAGAACAGACTGATTTGGAAAATGGTGGACTTTTTTTTCCCCATTAGAGGTTTTCAGCATGAAAAACATCTTCATGTATGCGACAACAGCCGCAAGAGTCCTAAAAGCAGAAGGATAGAAGACTGAAGAAATTCCAACTAAAGAATTATGGCAAGAAAAACTGATGGACTATGCATTGTCACATAAGCTATGGGACAAGGATAACTGTGACTTTAAAGATGAATGGGAACCCTTTACAAAGTATTTGAAGAGGCAACAAAGTGAATTGGACTCCTTGGCAGGTTTTGAATAAACATTCTCAAACTTTTTATTGACAATAATCAGTTAAATAATTTAAGGATTTATACAGCTTTGTAACAATTTATACAACTTAGTAACATGCAGAGAATAACGTTCACAAAGAAACCAAAGACTGGAACTGAGGGAAGTCGGGGTGGGGTGGGGGTGGGGTGGGTGGGTTTTGTGTGGGAGGGTGGGGGGAGGGAGGAAAATGGGAAAAAAATTAAGGATGATATGTTTTTGGATAATATGTTTTGTTTAAATCTTTAATTAAAATTATATATATATATATATATGTGTGTGTGTGTGTGTGTGTGTGTGTGTGTGTGTGTACAAGAGAGGTTTTCAGGAGAGGCTGTAGCAGTAGATTTCTTGCATTGACAGGTGGTTGAGCAGTGTTAGAAACTGAGATACGAAAGCCAGGAGCTAAACAGCACCTTAAACCAAGGTTATGGGTGCAAGAATTGAAGGTCTAGACATGCTTTAGTATAACAAGAATACAAAGCTGAAAATGAATGACCTGCAGCTTAAATATTATGTTCATTTTCCACATGGTCTAGTCCTTCCCCTTCCCACCCCCTTAATATTATTAAGAGGGTCTCTTAATACTTTCAGAGAGTAGATGGCAGTGGGGAGGCATAAAAAGGTCCTCCTTTGCTTCCACTCTGCAGTTTTCACCTGAAATTTTAGGCGCAGCACTTGCGCCCAGAGCTCAGAAACTGCTCACGCTAATAAAATTCCCTGTCGCAGAATGCGCCTGGAACAATGTGAGTTTCGAACACTGGCTAGATGGTCTTTGAATAGGCATCAAAATTTGATGAGAGACAGGGTGGAGAGGATTCTCAGAGAGGCTGTGGGAAGGGGAGAGTTGGGCAAGTTCACTCTTCTGTGCGTGGAATAATAAAGAGTTTGGTATTATGATATCTTTTTTTCTTTCTCTTTTTCCCTTTCCCCCCTCCCACTTCTCATTTCTTTCCTCTCTTTTGTTTTTAGATTAGTTTGGCTTTTACTGCATTTTAAGTGGAAATTTTCAATAAAAAATTCAAAAACATTTGTGCCTATGGATGCACACAGCAAACCTTTCAAGCTAATGATCCACAATGAATTAGGATAACCCCCAGCTTCAGTCTTTTGTATTATTTCCTCATTGCTCTTTAGCACCTACAATGACTGCAAGCAGTTTGGAGAAGGGTGTTTTTCCCCCCTTGGGAGATTTCGACAAGTGTGACGTATGAATGGGAATGTTTCAAAATCCTGTTCTCATCAACATCAATGAGTTTTCATTATCTGTACCCATCTAACCTAAGCTGTGAACTCTGAGGTTCTTGTCATAAACGTTTTTGCATTTGCTTTTGTTTTAATTTGGTTGCTGGTTTGGGGCCCCAGGTAGAAATTTAAGAAACCCTAACTGGTTCCAAAAGCTGCACAATCTAACCCCATTCCAAACACAACAAATGGGATCTCTGTTCATAGTGTGGGTGAACATCTGCTAATTTCAAACCACACCCACAAATTTGGCACATTTAGTGTGATGAAGCCAAGCTTTGCAGAAATAAACTTTATTACCAAAGCAACATCTTTTTATGCTTTATATATTAAAGTGTGTTTAACTTCACATCCATGCACAAGCATGACATAGTAACAATTTTTTTTCCGTGGGGGGGTAGGGAAGATTGTAGACTAACATTTTCAAGATTCGGTGCCTAGAAAGAGCAGAGATTTTAATGTCTCTAACAATTTAGCCTCTGAAAGTTTATCAGAGGAATGGAGGTTTCTGACTTCCATCTGTCAAACCTATTAATTCTGTGTGAAGCTATTAAAATTGCACGCACACAAATCACCTACTCAAAATGAACTTTGTGTGTTTTTACTAGCTGACACTTTGGGGGCAGACTACATGTTACACACAAATGCTTGTAATTCAGCCGTAGTGGGGTGAAGGCAGGGTGCAAACAGTTATCATTTTCTCCCATCTACTGCTTCTTTGCTCACTATATATCCCTTCCAAAAACAAAAACAAAAAACCACCTAACAACTCCCCCCCCCCCAAAGACCTGCTTCATGTGCATTTGTGGCTAGATTTCTCTTGATTTATTTTATATTTATTGCATATTTTATCCAAGCTGTTCAGGTCAGGATGATATATATGGTTGCTCTATCTCACAACCCTGTCAGACTGATGGAAAGAGTGTGTGTGACTGGCCCAAGTTCATCCAATGAGCTACGCATCTGCGTTTGGATTTGAAGCCAGTTCTCTTCAGTTCTCTTCCAATACATACATGGGGAACCTTTGGTCCTACAAATGTTGTTGAACTAGAACTCCCATCATCCATGGTCACTGGCAATGCTGGCTGGGGCCCATGGGAACAGTAGTTTTATTTTTTAAATGTTTTTATTAAATATTTTCTGGGGTTACAAAAGTACATACATCATCTCTATTTTCAGATCCTAAAGTCCTTTCTACAGGTCAGCTATATTTGATGTGAGACTTTAATGCTGTAGAAAGTATAAAGTTGGGGGAGAAGAGAGGTGAGGAGAGAGGTGGAGTAGTAAACTTTCAGTCTTTTACATAGTGTATATGTGAGGTTTATATGTCAGCGTCACGTGGGTAGGTTCTCTTTCTATTCTTTTATTAGTTTTCATTGACGGTGAGAGAGATGGGGAGGGGGGACAGAACTGGTGCTATTGAATATTTTCCAAGACAATAACGCACAGTCACACTACAAAGAACTCATGGGAGTTGTAGTTCAGCAACTTCTGTAGGGCCAAAAGTTCCCCACATCTGCACCAAATGCCACAACGACACTGGAAAATGCAGATTTACAGAAACAGTGATTGGAGTAGACTTCCCAACTTTTGCAGCCATTTCCCTTTTTTGGTAAAGAGTAATTTATGCAGAGCAGCCACAAAATTAAAAGACGCCTGCTTCTTGGGAGAAAAGCAATGACAAACCTAGACAGCATCTTAAAAAGCAGAGACATCACCTTGTCAACAAAGGTCCGTATAGTTAAAGCTATGGTTTTCCCAGTAGTGATGTATGGAAGTGAGAGCTGGACCATAAAAAAGGCTGATCGCTGAAGAATTGATGCTTTTGAATTATGGTGCTGGAGGAGACTCTTGAGAGTCCCATGGACTGCAAGAAGATCAAACCTATCCATTCTGAAGGAAATCAGCCCTGAGTGCTCACTGGAAGGACAGATCCTGAAGCTGAGGCTCCAATACTTTGGCCACCTCATGAGAAGAGAAGACTCCCTGGAAAAGACCCTGATGTTGGGAAAGATGGAGGGCACAAGGAGAAGGGGACGACAGAGGACGAGATGGTTGGACAGTGTTCTTGAAGCTACCAGCGTGAGTTTGACCAAACTGCGGGAGGCAGTGGAAGACAGGAGTGCCCAGTGTGCTCTGGTCCATGGAGTCACGAAGAGTCGGATACGACTAAATGACTAAACAACAACAACAACAATTTATGCAGAGCACAGAAATACCAAAACAGACCCACTGATGCTGCTAAAGGTCTCTAGGCAAGCTCCAAAAAAATGATATTAAAGCCAGTAATTCAGGAGAGGAAAAAGAGGCTGGAGGAGAGCTAACATCTCCCCGGCCTTCTGGTGTCATCTTCTCTAGGTCTAGCTGGAGATGCCAAAATCTGGATCTGGGACCATGCAAAGTATGGACTGTACTATTGAAACCACAGGGCATCACCCCTCCTATTCCCACTTTGGTGTTCCATTGCTCTTGCAAACCTGGTACCGTCCAGTTGTCTTGGCTCACAACTCCCATTAGCCCTGTGCTAGCTGGGGGCCTGGGCTGATCAGGTGTAGTCCAAAATAGCTGGAGGACAGCAGGTGGGTGAAGAACCTGCCACTGCCCCCCAAACAATGGGAAAGAAGGCTTGCAAACTGCAAACAGCATAACAATGATCTCCATTTTTCAGGACTGCAGAGACCCAGGTGAGTGAGTGTCTTGTTTAATTCTGCTGCTCTGTAGATGTCTCTAATCAAGATGCATTGTTTGAATTGCAGCTACATTTCCCTTTCTCTTTGCTAAAAGTACACCCATTCTGTAACAAGCTTGCTTTCGACCCCTCCCATTACTGGACACTCTTTTGTAACCTTTTACTCATTCAGTGCCTTTTTCCATTCGAGGCAATTGTCCCACAATGCAAATGTAAGGGAGGGGTGCGGTGCAAGAAAGAAGGTCAATTAACACCCTTATAGGGAAATGATTTGCTTTAGGGCATCAACAATTCATGTGTGCATGTGTGTGCTTTCTATTGAGTATGGGTAATGCACGAACAATGCCTTTCAGCAAAGAGGTTGCACCAAAAAGTTACATCTCACCCATCCATTCCCCCTAGGGAAACTCCCTTGCAGCAAAACTATTTCACCCTTTATTTGATAATGTATATACCTTGCCGTCCTTAAAAACAAAACAAAACATAAACCAAGCAAACCAAGGCAGCTAACAAAATAATGCAAAGCAATAACAATTGCAAAATGAATAACAAGCAGCAGCAAGAACAAAAACTAACTGAAGTGTAAAGGCAGATTAAAGCCACTAAAAGGAAAAAACCAAACAATTCTCAGCAGAGAGAGAGAGAGAGAGACCAAGTCAATCAACTTTCTTCAGTAGCGAAGCACTGACTTTAGCTTAATTCTACCACAGAGCTAAGATATGTGTTTTAGTGCTGTGGTAGAATTAAGCTAAAGTCAGTGCTTGGTTTGGCAGCACATATACTGAAATTAGCCTAAGGCGGTGATGGCCAAACTTGGCCCTCCAGCTGTTTTGGGACTACAGTTCCCATCATCCCTGACCACTGGTCCTGTTAGCTAGGGGTGATGGGAGCTGTAGTCTCAAAATAGCTGGAGGGCCAAGTTTGGCCATCACTGACCTAAAGTGAGGACCAGGTGGACTTCCCTAGTATATGAATGCTGCAACCAAAACAGCCCCCAAATGGTACTGCAATTCAGTTGGTGGTGGACCTGGTGAAATTTGCAGCATGAGCTTTGGTGTTCATTGGGGCGCATTGGGAGGGAGAAGGTCCATAATTTGGTGGCAGAGCATCTGGTTTGCATTAAGGAAGGTCCCAGGTTCAGTTTCCCGGTGTTATGAATGGTGCGACTTCTATCTGAAAACCTGGAAAACTGCTCCCAGTCGCTGTAGACCAGCCTTTTTCAACCATGGGTCCCCAGATGCTGTTGGACTACAACTCCCATCATTCCTAGCGAGCAGGACCAGTGATGATGAGAGTTGTAGTCCAACAACATCTGGGGACCCATGTTGAGAAAGGCTGCTGTAGAATATGCTAAGCTAGGTGCACCAAGGGTCTGACTTGGTACTTCCTATGTTCCAGTGGTCTGTCTCTGGCTACCTATGTTCCTAAAAATACCATGGTCTCAGGCCACTTAAAGCTTTATAAAGGTAATATCTGGCCCACTGAATTGAGCATGGAAGCCAACAGATAATCAATGAAATATGAATAGCACAGGAATAATATGCTCCATCTGGCTAGTCCTATATAACAAAGGAGCCTCTTGGGCTGGCTGATTGGAAGGTTGGTGGTTCAAATCCACGCGACGCAGTGAGCTCCTGTTGCTTTATCCCAGCTTCTGCCAACCTAGCAGTTTGATAGCATACCAGCGCGAGTAGATAAATAGGTACCACTGCAGCGGGAAGGTAAACAGTGTTTCCGTGCACTCCAGCTTCCATCATGGTGTCCCATTGTGCCAGAAGCAGTTTAGTCCTGCTGGCAATGTTACCCGGAAGGTTGTCTGTGGACAAATGCTGGCTCCCTCGGCCTGAAAATAAGATGAGCGCCACACCCCATAGTCACCTTTGACAGGACTTAACCATCCTGGGGGCTGTGTTTGTATGTGTCCCTATATAACATTCCAGCAACAATATTTTAGTTGGAATTTCTGGATTATTTTCTAGGACAACTCCAAATGGAACTTGTTACAATAATCCAGTCTAGCAAATACTAGCATATGGATAATTGTGCCAGACCTGTCTCCTATAATGGGGTGAGAGAGTAACTTGAGGGCTGAATGCTACCCTCCTGACCTGTCTGTCTAGTCCTCCAAATTCCCCTCAGACAACACCCACATCACCCACAGAGAACAGAGAGTTGTGGTTGGGTAGAACTAGACCACTGTATAAAGGTAACATTTCCATTCTTTGCTCTGTCTACTTTCCCTGCCTCAGACATGTGAGTGACACTTGGAAAGTTGCCCCCAAAAGGAATGCACAGTCCGATAATATTTATACACCTGTACAATCCAGTAGAGCCAAGTAGATACAATACACCTACTTTATTAGCATATCTGCATTTTCTTTTCTTTTCTTTATATTTTAAATTAAAATAAACAAACATTAACACATCTGCCACCATCTACTCCTCTCATCATCTACCAAAGATCCTGATGCACCTCCTTCTGGCAACTCCTGCACTAAGCTGCTGCCCACCGTTCTGCTCTGGTTTCCTTTGGCCCACACCAGCAAAACCAAGAAAGAGATCCTGTCATCGGGGCAGCCCAGGACTCCCAAACGCACTGCCCAGGCTTGCATGCTGGAAAGTTCACTTTGGTGCTGCTTCTGCAGTAAAAAGGTAAAAAGGTAAAGGACCACTGGACAGTTAAGTCCATTCAAAGGCAACTATGGAGTTGCAGCACTCATCTCGCTTTCAGGCTGAGGCAGCCGGTGTTTCCCCACAGACAGCTTTCCGGGTCATGTGGCCAGCATGACTAAACCGATTCTGGTGCAACGGGACACCATGACGGAAACCAGAGCACACAGAAACACCGTTTAGCTTCCCACCACAGCGGTACCTATTTATCTACTTGCACTTTGACGTGCTTTCATACTGCTAGGTTGGCAGAAGCTGGGACAGAGCAACGGGAGCTCACCCCGTCACAGGGCTTCGAACCGCCAACCTTCCGATTGGCAAGCCCAAGAGGCCCAGTGGTTTAGACCACAGTGCCACCCGCATTTGTTAGCTTATGCAGTGGCTTGACTTTACACACACACACCCGGCACACTCCATTGTGCCTCAAGACAGACAAATGGGAACAATGCAACCCCATCCCAAAGATGCTGCTAGGATTTTTATTGCAACCACCCAACGTGTTTCTAGTGTTAGGAATGAAAAATATTTTTAATGCAGCTTACTTGTTTACCCACGCTTACCCCCAGAATTGTTCAAAAGGTCACCTGACAGTGGCCTCTGCTTGAAAAATAGTTTATAGAAAGATAAAACAGGCCAACAGTTTGGGGCTGAGTGGGTGGGCAAGGAACAGATCTGCTGGATATTGAAGGAGAGGCAGCCTAAGGCATAGCAGTTCATTTTTATGGTCATTCTTATTTTCAAACAGATAGGCAGTCGGAGCAAAAAAATAAAAATGGGGGAAATTCTGGCTAGGTGTCTATATCATCAGCCCCAGGGTTGGTAAGAATGAGGTCATTCCTCGTGTTTATATTTTCACATGCAGGGAGCATATTCCAGTCCTCCTCCTGTCACTCAGATGTGAGAAGATCTTCACATTTTTGAAAATGTTTATGCAGAGTAAGGCACCAACTTAAAAGCTTTAATCACAGATTAACCCCCTGCCCCACCCCCAAGTTTTACTGGGGCAGAGATGGAAGAGAGTTCTGCTGTGGAATCTGCACAGATGCACTGTTCTCTGTGCCAAATTTGATGAACAAGAAAGATTACTTCTCCTTCTAATTTCTAGCCAAAGCTAGCTGCCATTTCACTTAAAAGAATCCATACGTACGTTATTATTTTTTAAGTTTTCATTAAACTAAAAAATAAAAAAGTGTTGAAACATAAAAACTTAGCATAATTACAACAGAATAATCACTATAGGTTAACAAAGGGGTGGGGGGGAAACACACACCTAAGTTAGAAATTGTAGCAGAGTCTTAAAAGTTAAAATGTTGGGCGTAAGCAAAAAGGTTTTTATAACCTTTTGTTCTTTAAATTGTTAAATTAAGAGTATTGGGGCTAAAAGTGAGAAAGTCCCGTGTCCAAGATTTTTGAGACATGGCAGTGTCACAGTGTCTGGTATAGTTGGGTAGGGAACATCTGGGGATTCCTGGACTCCAACTCCTAT
Organism: Podarcis pityusensis; assembly: GCF_964106645.2. Lineage (NCBI taxonomy): Eukaryota > Metazoa > Chordata > Lepidosauria > Squamata > Lacertidae > Podarcis > Podarcis pityusensis. The sequence goes on from NC_138026.1 coordinate 11,006,183, forward strand.
CAACCGCAGCCAGCATAGTCAATGGTCAGGGATTATGGGAGTCATACTCCAACATCTGCAGGACCACAACTCCCCTATTCCTGCCATAGGCTCCTTCCTCCTCCCAATTTGCACACGCAACTCTCCTCTCTTTATTGGTTTGGTCTAAACATGGTTTGCCACTGTCCAAATTGGGTAAAGTATGGTTAGCGTTAACCATAGTTTATCTCCAAATCATCGTTTTCAAACCCAAACCATGGTTTCAAATCCTGGTTTGGAGGCAAATCCTGGTTAAGAAGAAGAAGAAGAGGAGTTTGGATTTGATATCCCGCCTTTCACTCCCTTTAAGGAGTCTCAAAGTGGCTAACATTCTCCTTTCCCTTCCTCCCCCACAACAAACACTCTGTGAGGTGAGTGGGGCTGAGAGACTTCAAAGAAGTGTGACTGGCCCAAGGTCACCCAGCAGCTGCATGTGGAGGAGCGGAGACGCGAACCCGGTTCACCAGATTACGAGTCTACTGCTCTTAATCACCACACCACACTGGCTCTCAAACTGTTTGCTAAACTGCAAACAGTTGCTGCAAAGGATGGTTAGAAGGAATCAGGGAAATTAGGAGATAATTTGTGCATCGGAAAAGGAGTGTGATTGCCCCGGGGCGGGGGGGGGGGGGCAGTGGTGAAAGGTGCTCTCCAATGCTAAACATGGTTTGACAACCGATTTACATGATGTCTGAAGTGAGTCTGTTTTCTCCTTCCTCCAGAATAATTAACACTGAAATTTAGAGGAATAGGTCAAAGGGGTTTTCGTTCCCGATGAGAGACTTTAGTTTGAATATTGCTATAAACCAGCTTAGCCAAGTGTGAGAATCTAGGTGTACAATGTAAGCATTCTGAACAAATACAAACTAAGAAGATTTGAATCATGTGAATAACCTACTACTTCAGAAATAAAGGATGAAATACGAATTTTTTAAAAAATCAATAGTGATAAAAACTGAGCTACTTTTGCTAATTGCAAACCCAGGAGAATGGTTAACAGTGACCAGTACTTCTATGGAAGTTAAAAGCATCTTACTGGATCGCACTAGGCAAACCTGCAATATAAAGAGGAAATAATTTAAGATAAAATATTCCATCTGGTTAAATATTTTATTATAGCTGTTTCTGCACCAGGACACAACACCGTTGTACACTTTTTAAAAATTCCTCTGAAGAGAACTTTGGCCTCTTAAGGAGAACATGTTTGGGATAGGAGGGATATTTTAAAGGGGGGGGGGATCTAAGTGGAGCTGAAACAGGTTCCTACAATGCGCTTGAAGGAAATCTAGCAAAAGCAGTTATCAGGGTTTACATTTTGTACCATTGCCTCTTTACGTTTCTACAGGTTGACTTTGCAATTTTGCAATGCTCACAATATCACAAAGCAGTGGAAACATATAATCTGGCCTTAACCATTAAAGTGTTACAGAGTGGCTCTTTGTGGTCCAGAAGTGTGATCTGTTTGGAAATACGTTGCTTGTCTCTGTTCCCCATTATTTAACTTCGCCTAAGGAGGAAGACTCTTGAGAGGCCCATGGACTGCAAGAAGATCAAACCTATCCATTCTGAAGGAAATCAGCCCTGAGGGCTCACTGGAAGGACAGATCCTGAAGCTGAGGCTCCAATACTTTGGCCACCTCATGAGAAGAGAAGACTCCCTGGAAAAGACCCTGATGTTGGGAAAGATGGAGAGCACAAGGAGAAGGGGATGACAGAGGACGAGATGGTTGGACAGTGTTCTTGAAGCTACCAGCATGAGTTTGATCAAACTACGAGAGGCAGTGGAAGACAGGAGTGCCTGGCGTGCTCTGGTCCACGGGGTCACGAAAAACCGGACACGACTAAATGACTAAACAACAACAACAACAACTATTAAGAATCACCCTCCACTGTATTGCTGTATTTTCCTTTGTGGAATTGGGGGTGAGGAAAAAGAGAGATCAGGATCTACAGGTAGTTTCCAGCAACTTGCAGCAGTAAATCAGTATGAATTCTGACTCCCGATTGTTCAACAATCACAACAGGAAAAAGGCCTTCTAAACAAGGCTGCTGAAATAAGGCTGCAAAAAGCTTGGGGGAGAAACCAGAAGGATTTTTGTGTGGCGGCACTGCAAGCTCAGTTCTGGTGCTGAAAACAAATTCACAGGCTGGGCATGTGCCCAGAGGTTCCATCCTTGCCCCTCCAACCACAGCTGGCTCTGGTTGGTGGACCTCCAGGTTCTGCTAAAGAAAGGGGGGGGGGAGTGGATCCAGAAAGTCTGATGCCTGCCCGTCTGTTCTTGCTCTACACAATCAGATACTTACAATGTCAGATTATTCTTTCCCAGCCAATTTCCCTTTAGGTGATGGAGTAAAAGCAATCTTGCCCTGTTGCGTCTGATTTTCTGGCTTAAATTTATCTTGTTTATTATTATTATTATTATTATTATTATTATTATTATTATTAATCACCTTCAGAGGCTAAGCTCAAATGTTACTCTTATATACATGGGCTCAGAAAGAAAAGAAGAAGAAAAACTTTTGGAAGTGGGTTTTCTTTTTTTCCTTTTTTAAAAAACCTCCTTTGGGTTTTGATCTCTCTTTCCCTTTGAAATGGAAGCAAACTCCTGCAGGGTGCTCTGTGATCACTTTCTGGGTGTAGTCGCATGTTTTCACTTCTCGCTGTAGGTCAAATGGCTCATGTGCAATTGTGTTAACTCTCCGCTCTCAGCAAAAGGGGAAGAGCGAGGAAGCTCAGGGTGCCAGCAGGGAACGTTCCCTCCCCATCACTCAGCAGTGCTGCACTGTCGAGCGCCTCTTATCTTGAGAGCCTGGCTAAAGAACATCAGTGCACAGAAAGAAGAAAAACTCTAAGAAGCAGGCTAGTAAAGGGTAAAGGGACCCCTGACTATTAGGTCCAGTCGTGGCCCACTCTGGGGTTGCGGCACTCATCTTGCTTTATTGGCCGAGGGAGCCGGCGTACAGCTTCCGGGTCATGTGGGCAGCATGACTAAGCCGCTTCTGGTGAACCAGAGCAGCGCACGGAAACGCCGTTTACCTTCCTGCCAGAGCGGTACCTATTTATCTACTTGCACTTTGATGTGCTTTCGAACTGTTAGGTTGGCAGGAGCAGGGACCAAGCAACAGGAGCTCACCCCGTCGCGGGGATTTGAACCACCGACCTTCTGATTGGCAAGTCCTAGGCTCTGTGGTTTAACCCACAGCCCCACCCACATCCCATGAAGCAGGCTATGGAGGTAATTGTTGTCAAGAGGCAACTTCTACAGGAAGCCATGGTAATGGGGAAGGAGGGAAAAGGGAAAACAGTTATTAGACCACTGGGGATCAGTGCACCATTTGCACTCCAACTCTAAGCATATCGACTCATGGTGACATGTGACGTCTTGTCAATGCAACGGTACACAAATTCTTATCCACTGCTGTGTGTATGCCACATTTTTGTTTTGTTTTGTTGCTTCCGAATACAAATACCACAAACATTCATTGCATCATCATAGACTTTTTTCTCCTGCACATTTCAGGCATTAGGATTTTCATTAAAAATATTTGTGGTTCTCCCACAGGTTTGCTTTCATATCCTTTTGATGGATATAAGCTTCTCGTTGTGGTTGTCAGAACTATAACCATATCCACCGATTTCAGAAATGGTGGTAATAAATTTTTGTACCTCAAGAAGCCAGACCTATTTTCAGCCAGCCACACTGTTTATTAAGTTTGGGGCAACAAAGCCTCTTCTAACGACTTGATCTCAAGTCATTTTAAATAGGATCATCCTGACATTCTTTAACTGAGGCCTTGAGATCATATATTTTTTTAGACTAAAGGAAGAAGTGGTTTTGGCTCCCCTTCCCTGCCCCCATGTCATACAGAACTGTGGAATAAATCCATTTTGTCTATAACCTCGAAGAACTCATTATTGTCAGTGTAGACAATAATGAGCGAGATGGACCAACGGCATAAAGCAGATTCCTAGGTTCCTGACTCTTTGCTACTACTATCAACAGCACCTATCCAGTGCTTCACCAGTCTTAGGCATGCCAAGCTACCTCTGAGAGACAGAGGAAAGAATCCATGGTTGGAATTCAACTTAGTGCAGCACCAAGGAAATTGTTCGATGATTGCAAGCATTTCAGCTTGATAGAACAATCTCCCTTAGCCTCACCTCCCATGCTCTGTTCTGGGGGTTCTCCTGATCCTCCAGAGAAGATCTGGGGGTGGCATGGGGGCTGCACAGAGTTGGGGAAGCCCTGTTCTGCTAGCAGGAATGGGTTAGTTGAATCTCAGCCCAGAAAGGTGAGCAGTTGCATGTTAGGCACCATGGGGAGAAGAGCTTGGGATGAAGGAGGGATACAATAAAACAACATCAACCACAACAACTGATGGTGTGAGAGAAGACTGTGCTTTGATGGTGGTGGCGGCAACATATTTTTTGCCTGCCTTATCCATGTACAAAGCCAGCGGCGGACCTTGGCATCTCGTATTTCAGGGGCACCATGTGCGATGATGACAACTGGCACCATTGGACATCATAATTGCAGCACCTGCTGTGGCACCCCAGAACCTCTGCAACCAGTGGGACCAAACTGGTTGCGCTCCCCTAGATCCACCTTTGACAAAGCATGGCGGAGCACTGTTTGAATACCAAAGGGAGACAGATAGATGAGAGGAACTGCTGCACCCAGAGGCGTCTTACCCATAGAGGCTAGTGGTGCAGGGCACCAGGGTGCCATGTTCTGGAGGGTGCCAGGGAAGAGGCGGAGGCTGGATGCGACACCTCTGGGCACCACCCTCGCCTGCCTCCGCCATGCCGCGCCAAAGCAGTGCCATGCCCAGAGCCTCCATCTGCCGTGGCCACCATGGCACAAAGTGGCCAGCTGTGCTGGGAGCCGCCGCATCCAGCCTCCACCTCTTCCCCGCCGGAGGAGCTGCCCTCCAGCTGCTGCCTGCCTCCTCCAGCCCTGCAAAACTGGGCGCATCACCGGCAGTGCCGTCTTCCCTAAAAAAGGTCGGCAGCTCTGGGAAATGGGGGGCGGGCGGATATGCTTAAGACGGCCCTGGCTGTGCCTTCCCTTCATGTCTAGTTCTGCCCAGTAAGAAGCCTTTGTGTGGGGAGAAGCAATAGGTCTCTGAAAACTCCAGCACAGAGACTGCCTCCTCTCCACCCCACAGGATCCTGGTCGATGTCAAGTTTCAGGGTGGGCTCTTACAAGAAAGATAGAAAGGTACACAGCAAGGGAAGCCACAGAGACCAGGGATTATTTTATTAAGAATCAATCGGTACAGTGGTACCTTGGGTTAAGAACTTAATTCGTTCTGGAGGTCCGTTCTTAACCTGAAACTGTTCTTAACCTGAAGCACCACTTTAGCTAATGCGGCCTCCTGCTGCTGCCGTGCCGCCGGAGCACGATTTCTGTTCTCATCCTGAAGCAAAGTTCTTAACCCGAGGTAATATTTCTGGGTTAGCGGAGTCTGTAACCTGAAGCGTCTGTAACCTGAAGCATCTGTAACCCGAGGTACCACTGTACTATATGTTGAACTGGTTTGCACTGTACACAAACTTGTCTACAGCTCCCAGTCAGCAAGAGAGCTTAACCTCAAGTCTTTGTTTGGGTGACACACTATGCCAAACCCTGGCTTAGCTAACCATGGTGCAGCAGAGGAAAGGGCCAGGGAGGAGGAAAGTTGCTGTGAACTACCCTCTGGGATCCCATGCAAGTCTTGATAAGCCAAGGATTGGTTTAGTACGCCATGTGAACTGGGACATTCTGTACAATATGAAGAAAGAACTCCCCCTCCCAATCCAAGCTATTCAAATCCACAGTTAGATCACTTGCATGGGAAGGAGATAATCAGGGGCCGAGGTATGAACGCTGTTACTGGTTTAAGCTTATTATTATGGTGGAAAATTTGTTAAATATTTGAGTGTCTATCTTTCTCCTCCTCTTAAGAAGGGGTCTGGTGGCTCTTCAAGGTAAATTGTGCCAGAATACAAATGCAGACAGACAAAATGTTAGATATTGGCCAGTTGTCAAAGAGGGGAGACACAAGCTTTTTCCTGCCAGCTCTTTGGGAGGAATCAGGAAAGAAAGTTGAATGCTAATGCCTCTGAAATAATAGGAACAGAAACCCACCTAATAATAAATTGTCAAAGAGGAAATACTCATCTGTCAACAGGACAATTCGAGCTTTGCTCTACACAGGCGAGCGCTGCTGGAAGCTTGGGAACACTAATAATTTTTTGGCATGCGGGAGCTCACACTTGACTCTCCGAAACATAACTCATTTACTCTTTGAAAGATGCTTTGATAAATGTTCACATGCGAGACGGAGGAACTTCAAAGTCCATTCAGCTTTCTAAACGTTTGAAGGCACAGGCAACCATCAGCAGCAAGATTAGCATCTAGGTTTTAGCTCACTGTGTGCAGAGACCACCCAAAGTTTAAAAGGTGTCCGGATCTGAGAGGAATAATGAGAAACCGATTTCCTTTACAAGGAGGCTCCGTTACCTACCCACCCCTCTTCAAACTGGGTGGCTGCCATCACTACTAAACCACGCAAATTTGCTCCTTTACCTACAGCATAGGTACAGGGAACCAGCAGCAGAAGCAACGGCAATTGGTACTAAAGGCCAATTCTCTCAAAATCTGCAGCCACAACACCAACCAAGCGACTCCTCAAGCATTATACCTCTTTAACTCTAGGAAGAAACCTGGGAACTGAAGTTTGTTAAGCTGTTAGGAGACCTCCTATTTCCTACACAGAGCCACAATTCTCAGTGTGGTCTAACAATCAATCCCTCTTTGAAGGGAACTCTGGGAACCCCATTTTTAACTCCTGAGCCCCCTCTGCTGCCACACAGCTTCTCCTGGGCCCCATAAATGGGTCTGCTGTCTCAGGTGCAGCAGCCAGTGATGTTTTTCCTTCCCCAGCCTTCTGTGGAATGGGGAGAAGGCACCATCCTGTCCTCCACCTCAGGCAGCAAAACATATTTGGCTTGCTCAGCTGAGCACCCACAGCCTTCTGCTGTAATTCACCTTTTTGGCACATGATGACAAAACAATCTTGAATGCAGGACAGCAACAGTGTGGCAAACACTGGCTTCAGAACATTGCATCCCCTCTGCCATCCCAAGGCAGTCATTAAAGTTAAATTGGAAGGAAGTCCTGGAGGTGTAGACAGCTGCTTTTATCCCACTAAGACAGGTGTTGGAAACTATTTGGACCTCTGTTGTAGTTGTTTAGTCGTTTAGTCGTGTCTGACTCTTCGTGACCCCATGGACCAGAGCACGCCAGGCACTCCTGTCTTCCACTGCCTCCCGCAGTTTGGTCAAACTCATGCTGGTAGCTTCGAGAACACTGTCCAACCATCTCGTCCTCTGTCGTCCCTTTCTCCTTGTGCCCTCCATCTTTCCCAACATCAGGGTCTTTTCCAGGCAGTCTTCTCTTCTCATGAGGTGGCCAAAGTATTGGAGCCTCAGCTTCACGATCTGTCCTTCCAGTGAGCACTCAGGGCTGATTTCCTTAAGAATGGATAGGTTTGGACCTCTAGATCTTGATAAAACTTCAACTCCCATCACCCCTAGCTATTGACTGTGCTTGCTGGGGTTTATGGGAGTTGTAGTATAACTACACGGGACAGGGGGAACATTCCCCACACCAACACTACATTAAAATACACAAAATAAGGGTTTTAAGTGGCTTCAGGAAAGCATTCTTTAACCTTGCCACTTAACCCAACAAGGTCAGAGGCGGAAGGGGAAGGGCCTAAAAAGGATAAGCTAAAAACCAAATTAAAACACATGCCCACATTTAAAGTACCTAAACAATTATGTTTTTAACAGGCACGGAAAGGTGTGCAGTTCATTGTAGATAGCTAGCTAGAGATATGTGTGTGTGTCCAGACCAGCCTTTCTCAACCTTGTGTTTGCAGAAGTCATTGGACTACCACTCCCATCATCCCTGACTGCTGCCCTTGCTGGCTACGGATGATCGGAGTTGTAGTCCAACGACATCTACAAATGCAAGGTTGAGAAAGGCTGGCGTGTAGCTTTGAGTATCTACAGTAACCTGGTGAGTCAGTGGGAGACACCGTTTGAACCTCCAGTTCGGCAGAGACTATCTGAGGACTCCTAGGAGGCGCTGTGTGTGAGAGACAGCAAGAAGTGGGAGGCATGTATCACCTCAGGGCACCGACTGTGGCGGGAAGGCCAGGCGGCAGGCAGCCTGGGAGCAGGAACTCAAAGGCTGAGAGCCAGACTAGACACACCTTGTTGCTGGCAGGAGACCAGCAGCAACTCATAGGCAGGAGGACAGCATGGATAGGGAGGAGGAGGAGCGTAGAACCCAGGCAGTTGTTAAAAAATAAAATAAAAAAATGCTCCTGTGATAAACTTGCCTTGTGGACAAGGACAGAAGGGGGGAAATGGAAAACACTGACAGAAAAAGTCCTGTTGATTTAGAGCCATGTTGAATTACAGTGAAGGCCCACCTTGACCAGTAATCTGGTTCTCACAGTGGCCAGGCAGGTTGCAAAAGGGAACGGTATCCTGTTGCATTGCTCTCCTGCAGCAAACTGAAGCTCAGAAGAATCGTGCTGACTTTGAACCTAGCAGATTTGATGTCGCCCTTGTGGGTTCCCTCCATTTGCAAAACCATGTTGCTTTGGAGAGCCCCATACATATAGAGAGCCCCATACATATAGAAAAAGCTTTAATTAATTGCACAGATAGAGGGAAGCAACTCAGGACTTTATAACAGATGAGGTGGCTGAGGGATACTGCACTGATCAACATCAGTGTACCAAGATGTTCTTTTAAAGTGAAAATGTTGTGTATTGCCATGCTGTCCCTGCTTATGTAAAATCACAAGGAACCACAGTTGGAGGAGCAAACAGCACATGATTGGGAAATTCTGGTATCTGCTAAGAAGCTCAAGATCTGGTACACTTTAACTGATTTAGATGCATTCTATACTCGAATTAGTTACAATCAGGTGGCTGCAAAGGGTTCGGGTTGGATAGTTTGAAGGGAATCAATGTTTCTATTCCTCCCTCCCATGCCATTCCTCTAAGAGCTCTTAAACTGGAAAAGAAATAGGCAGGTCCTCCTGGTCAGGAAGAAGGGCAATCTGAGCTGCATTGCTCTAGTTTATTTAAGCATCAACTCCTGTTTAATGGGAAATTCAATAATGGAACACATGCCTGGAAGTGGAGTGCTCACAGGACTCACAGGCTAGCTAGTTTGTTTGTTTGTTTATGTTTATTATTGCATTTATATACACCAACTTTTCTCCAATGAGCTCAAGATGGCACACATGGTTTTCTGGAGCAATCAATCTTCTTTGGAGCAGGCACCTTCAATGGCAGATCTGAATGCCTGGGGATTTCGCTGGGGAGAGAACAAACTCGGCGCAAGATTGGCCTTTGAAGCCAGCATCTTGAAATGGGTCTTAAAGAACCTGGGAACCCATGACAAAATTCAGAATAGGTGTTATATGACCTTAGTTGGCTCACACAAGCCAATGTGGTGTAGTAGTTAAGAATGTTGGATCAGGATTCAAATTCCCATTCAGCCACTGACCTTGGGCCAGTCACACAGCCTTCCAGTCTAACCTTCTTCGAAGGGTTGCTGTGAGGATAAAACAGGGAAGGGGAGAGACCCATTTATGCCACACTGCATAAATGCAATGAGAAGATGTAGGATATTCATGCAATAAATGGATGGGCAGCTGCATTTTGGATACATTTCGGGACCACCTTGGAAAGCAGTTCCACATACAACACAGGGATGTTGGGAGCTATTTTTGCAAGCAATAGAGGGGGTGGTGACAAAACATGCCTTGAAATGCAGGTAAATCAATCTCTGCGGAATTTATTTACTTCTTCCAGGCAGCTCTAAGTATTTCTCACATTATCTGGAAGCAGCATCCCTTTCCATTGTCAAGCTCCATAAAACGTTTATAGAACCCAGGAATAAATCAGTAGGCGAAACGAACAATTTTTCTGGATTACAAAATGTTATGGAGAAGAATTATGGCATTTATTGAGTTTATGACTCTAGTGCAGCTTTGCAAACAGCTAACGTATAGAAAGTACCATAGGCTGAAAGAATTATGGCCCCACCTGTGTCAAGTTTAATCTCCCATTATCCACCATGCAAACAATGCAACATGCCTTCTGTAAGCTTTCCCCTCCTCATATCATACCGAACAGGGATGCAGCATATTCATAAGCAACACATGCCCAAAGGTCTTGGCCGCATCGCACATACAACCAGCAAGTGCCTGTGATCAATGACTATCCACAGAAAAGCACCACAACACTATAAGGCAAACCAAATATGCACAGAATAATTATCAACAAGACACAGGCAAAACCTGTCGTTTACGAAGCCATCTTGTGAAACTAAGCAGTTTGTTCTAAACCAGGATACAAACAATTTATCCGCTTTGATGTGTACGTATAAGACAGTGAACTTCCCAGTTTTCACTCACTCCGTTTTGATGCACAGGGATACATGGAAAAGGGAGGGGAAAGGACAGTCATTTTCCCGCTGCTTGTCTGGAATGCTATGGCAACACACAAACAACACCCCATTCTGAAAGTGGACTATACTGGAAGTACAAGTGTGCATTATTTTTTATTTTATTAAAGATTTTCTTGTTTTACAAAAGTGTTTGCAATGACTCTCTCATATTCCCCCCCCCCCATGTAACATTTTTACAAATCATTTTCATTTGTTGAGACATTAGGAAGAAAAGGGGAAAGAGGTGGGGGGGGAAGATGGGGGGGTCAAGCGATGGTGTTACGATTTTACTTCCTATATGTAGGGTTTGGTGTCAGCGTTGTTTGTGCAGGTTCTTTGCTGTTCACTTGTGTTCCTTTGGTGGTGAGAGAGGTTGGGGTTGGCCTAGGGTGTGGTTGTTTGTTTGTGATTGGCTGCGGTGATCTTTGTTTTCATGTGTGAGTGGGGTGGGTGGGTGTTTTGGATCAGGTTAGCCATATTGATTTGTATGCTGTTGGTGGGTTCTTGTCGTCTTGTTGGGCTGTGTATGTGATAAAGGGGAGTCATACAGGGGTGAAGGTGTCTTCTTCTATTTGTCCCCATGTCAGTTTCAGTTTATTGGTTACTTTTTCTAATAAGGCTGTTTCCCATACTATTTGGTAGCATTGGTCCATGCTTACTCCTGACAGGTCTCTCCAGTGTCTAGCTATGATGCTTCTGGCTGCTGAAAGTAGATGGGTTATGAGTTCTTTGTGGTGTAAGTGGGCATTATTTTCTTGGAAGATGTTTAGTAAGGTCAATTCTGGGGTGATTTCTAATACTTGCTTGATTATTTTATTTATTTCTTGTATGGTTGTTGTCCAGAATAGTTGGATTTTGGGGCACTCCCACCACATGTGGAGGTATAGAATCATAGAATCATAGAATCATAGAATCATAGAGCTGGAAGAGACCACAAGGGCCATCGAGTCCAACCCCCTGCCAAGCAGGAAACACCATCAGAGCACTCCTGACATATGGTTGTCAAGCCTCTGCTTAAAGACCTCCAAAGAAAGAGACTCCACCACACTCCTTGGCAGCAAATTCCACTGTCGAACAGCTCTTACTGTGGTATGTGCCTGAGGTGGTGCACCCAGCATTTTGGTGAGGTTCCTGGGCGTATTAGCACTAGTTTTCTTGGTGTTAGGTATTTTTGTCTGTGAGTAAGAAGCCACACTGCTCTCAGTTTGAGCCCACCCTTTCCCAGAGCTCCACCCAAACACATTTGCTCATGTGCATCCCTGTATAATTGGAATGCAGGGAATTATATAGAGTAGACCATGATGGAGGTTGTGAATTGTCCTTAAATTCATACATGTGCGAGTTTTTGCAAATTAGCCCATTTCTTTGTGTGCAAAGGGAACATTCCTTCCTCAATATACCGTATGCAGTCACCTGAATCAAGGCAATTCCATAAATCATACAAGACCTATATAATGGACAAACTAGTGATGGATTAATGAGTGAGCTGAACTATTTGCTCTCTTTTTTAAATGATCTAAACCTTGAAGATTTTGTAATGATATTTTTAAAAAAAGAAAAAACATTTGAGGGAAGACCTTTACTTTTTAGTAATGATCTCAGTGGCAGCAATTGCTTGTTTGCAAACCTCAAGACAGAAAGCATTCCATACTTCATTCAAATGTGTGGGCAATGTTTAACTTCCCTCTCAGCTGGCCCATTTGGAGGTAAATTTCAACAGTGACTGTTCAATCTAGTTTTCCCAGTTTCAACCAATTTGAACTGTGGGCCACTTTCCTTGGGTGATAGGAGATGGAGGGGTAGGTCTATATCCTCCCTCCCCACTGCTGTAGATATATTCCTTAAACCAGAATTGTATACAGTATTCCAGACGAGGTCTCGCCACAACAGAACAATGAGGTGCCATTACTTCATATAAACTGGACGTTTCTGAGCACAATTCAAAGTGTTGGTGTTGACCTTTAAAGCCCTAAACGGCCTCGGTCCAGTATACCTGAAGGAGCGTCTCCACCCCCATCGTTCTGCCCAACACTGAGGTCCAGCTCCAAGGGCCTTCTGGCAGTTCCCTCACTGCGAGAAGCCAAGTTACAGGGAACCAGGCAGAGGGCCTTCTCGCTAGTGGTACCCGCCCTGTGGAACGCCCTCCCACCAGATGTCAAAGAGAAGAACAACTACCAGACTTTTAGAAGACATCTGAAGACAGCCCTGTTTAGGGAAGCTTTTAATGTCTAACAGGCCACTGTATTTTAATATTCGGTTGGAAGCCGCCCAGAGTGGCTGGGGAAACCCAGCCAGATGGGTGGGGATAAATAATAAATTATTATTATTATTACTGTTGATGCAACCCAGAGTCACGTTAGCCTTCTTAGCCACAACCAACGCTGACTCATATTTAGCTTGTTGTCTCTTAAAACTCCGAAATACTTTCACATGTACTGCTAACCAGCCAGATGTCATCCATCCTGTATTTGTGCATCTAATTCTTCCTTCCCTCAGGGGAATTCCAGTGTGCCTGCCTCATGATGATGTCACTGCCCATGTATGGAGTGATGCAGTGCAAGGCCTCCCTGCCTGATGAGCCTTGGGGGCGACTATGCCACAAAATTTGCTGTCTCTGACTGGGTGGTCCCATCCTTTGAAAATCTGTGCTTTAAGGAAAGGATGCCAGGGAGGGGGCAATTCAATGCGTTCCCTGCAACAATATTCTTGAGCAACGCTGCAGGCAAATATATCTCCCAAAGCCATCCAAATAGCTTCTAACTTCAGCTGTGCAGAGATTTGTAATTCAGAATACACTTCAGGATTGTGGTAGTTCTTGAAGACCAAATTTAGTAACCTATAAATTATGCCGTGATATTAACTATTTAAAATACCATGAGGTCTGATTCACAAGGCACTAATGGTAGGTTCTTATTACCAGCATCATTAACCTTGGTTAGAACTGTGCTTTTTTAAATAAAACAACACAAAAAACCTCAGGGCAGTATGTGCTTTCCACTCTGAAACTCAAATACCTGTATGATGCCTTGACCAGTTGTTTAGTGAAATACGTTAATTTCATGAAATGGTGCTCCAAAGGTTGGTTGGTTTGTGTTATGTGAGCAAAAAGTTACAAGTTTGTTTGTGGTGTTCAGGGACAAATTTCATGGTGTTCTTATAGGCAAGCTAAAATACAGAAGTTGAAGTTCTGTTGTCGTTTTTACCTCAACATTCAGCCAGATACCTCGCAAAGCTAACGCAACACCGCAAAAATGTCATCAGAATCTGTTGGGTACCCTTTGGGCTGGAGCAACCGGTCACTGAGAGATGTCACCGAGCTTTGTAATTCCTTGGCTGACCTTGGTGACCAAGTTAAGGGAGTTGCGTATGTTTAGCCTGGAGAAGAGAAGCCTGAGAAGTGATATGATAGTAAAGGTAAAGGTACCCCTGACCATTAGGTCCAGTCGCGGACGACTCTGGAGTTGCGCGCTCATCTTGCTCTATTGGCCGAGGGAGCCAGTGTTTGTCCGCAGACAACCAGCATGTGGCCAGCATGACTAAGCCGCTTCTGGCGAACCAGAGCAGTGCATGGAACATCCGTTTACCTTCCCACCAGAGTGGTACCTATTTATCTACTTGCACTTGACATGCTTTCGAACTGCAAGGTGGGCAGGAGTTGGGCAAGCTTGTTTTCTGCTGCTCCAGACCCAAACCAATGGATTCAAATGACAAGAAATGAGATTTTGACTAAATATTAGGAAGAACTTTCTGACACTAAGAGCTATTCAACAGTGAAAAGGACTACCTCAGAAGGTGGTGGACTCTCCTTCATTGGAGATGATTCTGTGAACTCTGAGTTCTTCTGCAACTTAGATTTCTAAAGTATTTCTACTAGACTGAGATCTAGAAAGAGATAACAATGAGATAGAAGATTAGAAAAATACCCAGGATTCTGACGTATTAGCAAAAAAAAGGTCAGAACCTCTATACATACTAATTCCTTTCTGGAATTCCTTCCTTGTTTGAGCTAAATACATGGAGTAGGAACATCCTTGCAGTTGGCACGCTCTGTTTGCCCAACCTTCAACACCAACAATGCATTCAGTAGGATATTTGCAAAAGAGGCCCTATGAATATATGGTTGTATTTAGCTGTTCCATATAATTGGGAATCTGTATTGCACATGGCTGTGGCTTTGCATCCTTCACTGGCAATGCAGGTGTTGGGGCTGGGGCCAGGAGATAGGATAAAGTTCTTGTAGGAGGGAATGCGACTCTGTGTGTGGAAGGAATGTCTTAAGAGGACTAGTGTCTTCCTCTTGTGAGAAACTGAAGCTTCAAGTTTCACCTGTAATTTCTTTCAACACCGGCCCTCACTCAAGCCAACACATCTTCACCAGATCCTTAAAGATTATGGATTTGTAAGGGACATAGCCCACAATAACCTCTTCATGACCCAGCCAACCAAACCCCTCAACAATGTTCCAAGGCCAATTCAGAATTCTCCTGTCCTCACATGTAAAGCAGAGTTATTCAACTATGGGTCCCCAGATGCTGTTTGACTACAACTCCCATCACTCTTGATTGTTGACAAAGCTGGCTGGGCATGATGGGAATTGTAGTCCAACATAATCTGGGGACCCAAGGTGGAAGAACACTGTTATAAAGGAGAGGAAAGCCACTGTGAAGATAATGCCATAACTTGAGAAAAGACAGGCTACTACAGTGAAAGAAACTGTCCTATTAGCAGGCAAGAAAATACATTTGCAGGAATGAGTGAAATTTTTGAGGCACATGTTGATCCTAGTTTACATAAAGGGGCGATATAAAATATAGACTGGCGATCCCAAGATCAACCAGACTTTTAGAAGACATCTGAAGGCAGCCCTGTTTAGGGAAGCTTTTAATGTTTAACAGACCACTGTATTTTAATACTTTGTTGGAAGCTGCCCAGGGTGGCTGGGGAGACCCAGCCAGATGGGCGGGGTATAAATAATAAATTATTATTATTATTATTTAATGTCAATTTGTTGTTGTTGGTATCTGTCTGTCTTGGGACACAATGGAGTGATGCACTTTTGGGGGTTGGAAGGTTACAGAGCTTGCTTTGGCTGTAGAAACCAATATGGGAGAGACATGTTTCATTGCAGCTGGGGCAGATGAAGGCGTCCGGTTGTGCTGGTGCAGATGAGCCATGGTGTTTCTTCTCTCTGAGGTACCATGTACCATGCCTCCCCCTACCCTGAAGGCCACAGCTTCCCCCATCGTGCTGCGCAGGGTCTTATTTGGCACTAGAAAAAACAACAACCTAGACTACACTTCTCCTTCACAACTATAATGGATCAAATTTAGATGGTCTAATGCAGGCTTCACCAACCAAGTGCCCTCTAAGTGTTTTGGACTAAGTCCTATCAGCCCCAGCCAGATGCTGACTACACCTTGTTTAATGGACCAGTTTTTCCTCCCTAACTGTTCTTTTTGTGGGGTTTTTTGGGGGGGGAGGGGTAGAGGGGTTTAGATACAATTCAGCTGCCAAAACATTGTGTGGAAATGCAATGGAAGATTGTGATGGAATCCTTTATGATCACTAGAGATGGTAGGCTCTTTGTTCATTGCAATCCTGATGGTCACAAAGGTATTGCAAATTACTGGGGGAGGGGGGTCTGGAGATAGTTCACAAGCCACCCGTTCCATCATTTCAAACGGTGACGAAAGAACTCAACTATCACCACAAGGAAAAGTCTGCGGAAAGGAGAGGTGAGCGGGCAAAATTCCCTGACCTTGCAGACCATTTTTTCCCCATTTGTCCCAGTCGCACACCAAAACCGAGACTCAGAAAATGCCGCGGTGATTTGCTAAGCCGTGCCTGGATTACCTGCTCCTCAAACTCGCTCGCTGCGCAGCTAGGAAGCCCAACGTGGAATCTGCAGCAACAAACCACACAAAGCAAGCTCGACACATTAAATCATTACACAACCGTTTTACAGCCTTCAGTCTTTCGTAACAGACGAGACTGTGGGCTAGATCCTTATCAGAAAGCGGGCACAGCTCCATGGGCTGCAATGGAATGGTGCCCATTTTTTATCAGCGAGACGCCTAACCTCATTTGCACGGAGAGGCAGAAACTGAAGTCTTAGTGCCATCTCCTTCTTAGCCTTAAGGAAATATGGTGAAGAGCATATCATGCTTGAGCTTCACAGAGGGCCTCTTAAGAGCTTTAACAAACCACAAGTGAATTGGGATGCTTAATCAGCATTTATGGCAGAAGCTCACACACTTCCCCGTGGTACCTGTTCAGCTGACACACTGATCACTTTCTGTATGTCTGCCTCATGCAATATATATCAGTATTTCCCAAACTTGGGTCTCCAGTTGTTTTTGGACTACAACTCCCATTATCCGCAGCTAGCGAGACCAGTGGTCAGAGATGATGGGAACTGTAGTCCAAAAACAGCTGGAGACCCAAGTTTGGGAAGGTAAAGGTAAAGGGACCCCTGACCATTAGGTCCAGTCATGGCCGACTCTGCGGTTGCGGCGCTCATCTCGCTTTATTGGCCGAGGGAGCCGGCGTACAGCTTCCGGGTCACGTGGCCAGCATGACTAAGCTGCTTCTGGCAAACCAGGGCAGCGCACGGAAACACCGTTTACCTTCCCGCCAGAGCGGTACCTATTTATCTACTTGCACTTTGACGTGCTTTCGAACTGCTAGGTTGGCAGGAGCAGGGACCGAGCAACGGGAGCTCACCCTGTTGAGGGGATTCGAACCGCCAACCTTCTGATTGGCAAGTCCTAGGTTCTGTGGTTTAACCCACAGCGCCACCCGCGTCCCTTAAGTTTGGGAAACACTGACATAAAATATCAAAACAGGAGAAGGCACAAAAGAGGGCCACCCCCGTTTCCAGAACAGGAATCTGAGCAGCTCATGCATACACTCTGTCTCCTGCACATGCATGAATGTATGAATGAATGCTTATTGCTATTTTACTGATTGCATTCCTACCCCACCCCTCCAAGGAGCTCAAGGTGGCATGCCTGGTTCTCCTTACAACAACCCTGTGAGGTAGGTTAGCCTGAGAGGCAGTGACTGGCCCATGGTCACCCAGTGAGCTTCATGACTGAGTGGAATCCAAACCCTAGTTTCCCAGCTCCTAGTCTGACACTCTATAACCACTATACCACACTGGCTCTGTTGTCTGGTATCATTTCAGAAATCTAGTACCTGGTTTCCCACTGAATCTTATTACCTCCCACCTGGTGAACTGCCTGCAGGCTGGTAGTTTCACCAGAGGAGACAAGTACTTATCCTAATTTAATACTTGTTCAGATGATTACTGGGGAAGCCACAGTTGTCATTCTCCAGGATTAAATGCATGTTGAAATTTAGAACGATAAGGCGCTCTCTGAAGAAATCCATAGACTCAACTCATTCTTCACAAAGACATGGCAATACTTCATGAACATCATGCTGACTACATAGTTCTGGCCTTTTCTCATACCGTGGTACCTCAGGTTACGGACTTAATTCGTTCCGGAGGCCCGTTCTTAACCTGAAACTGTTCTTAACCTGAGGTACCACTTTAGCTAATGGGGCCTCCCACCGCCGCACGATTTCTGTTCTCATCCTGAGGTAAAGTTCTTAACCCGAGGTACTATTTCTGGGTCAGCAGAGTCTGTAACCGGAAGGGTCTATAACCCAAGGTACCACTGTAGTACTAAACATACTGGAAATCGGGGACTCTGGGATTATTTGTTCATTTTGTTAATTGCCTATTGTTGGGTGGCGCTTTTTGACATGATGGTGATAATGCAACGGTGTTTTATCATGTACATGCTTCAAGAGTTTTATTTATAAATCTAAATGAAAAAGAAAGCAAACAGCGTGCAACCCAAGTGAATATGGTAGCATCAAATCATTAAAATACAGTGGTACCTCAGGTTACAAATGCTTCAGGTTACAGACTCCGCTAACTCAAAAATAGTACCTCGGGTTAAGAACTTTGCTTCAGGATGAGAACAGAAATCGTGCTCCAGCGGCATGGCAGCAGCAGGAGGCCCCATTAGCTAAAGTGGTACCTCAGGTTAAGAACAGTTTTAGGTTAAGAACGGACCTCCAGAACAAATTAAGTTCTTAACCCGAGGCACCACTGTACTTAATCTTATGTTACCAAACAGTGCAGGAAACCAACAACTAAGACTTAAAATTTCAAACAGTAAAGGGTACCATGCTCAGTTTTTGAAAACTTCTGAATGTTTTGGTGTAATGCAAATAATAGGGACGTATTTGAGAATTCGAAAGCTGGTTCACTGAGATCCAGCCCAGACTTTTTCTTCCTTTTACTGTGAATTCATCTCTCTCATGTTACAAGACTGTTCATTCTGATGGTGTCCTGGCTTCTACCTTTCAGTTTAAGAGGTTCAGCTCATGCAATGCAATCCCAGTCCTATGCTGATTTATGTGGGAGCCCCATTAAGTTGAATGGGTTTTGCTCTCACAGAAGGCCCTAGCTACACATTATGTTAACCACACGTTCACAAAAAGTGGTGTTGTCACTTTTATTTCGAAGGAAAGGCATCTGAAGGGGTTCTGTTCTGGACTGAGACCCTGCTCCAGTTTTCCATCGAAAATTCACATATACACACCCGAGTTGTTATTTGCTCCTGAAGGTGTTGTCTGAAGGAAAGAGCATAGAATTGCAGCCTTAGAAATATGAGTCATATAACAGAGCTTAAAAATAACAGTGAAACAGGGTTTTAAAAACTGTAGCCCCTGCACACTGAAAAGCAACAATACCCAGCTGGTTCACACTCTAGAACAGTGATTCCCAAACTTGGGTCTCCAGCTCAGTGGCATAGCGTGGGGGGTGCAGGGGGGCCGGCCGCACCGGGCGCAACATCTGGGGGGTGTGTGTGCTCGCACTCGCAGCTCTCTGCCCCTACCTGGCTCACTCTCTCTCTCTCACTGCAGTGCTGGCTGTGCGAATCCAATCCGAGCCGCTGGGTCTCCGCCCACTGTGGAGGGGGTGGGTGCTAGGCGTGCGGTGCGGAGAGAGAGCGAGGGACTATCTGGGGGAGGGACAGTGCAGTGGCCGCCCAGCGCAGCGCTGAGCGCGGGAGAGAACCACACCAGACCAGACCAGGCAGCAGCAAAAAGAAGCTGGCAGTGGCAGCAGGTTAGGGGTTAGGGGGCGCAAATTACTTGCCTTGCTCCAGGTTAGGGGGCGCAAATTACTTGCCTTGCCCCGGGTTAGGGGGCGCAAATTACTTGCCTTGCCCCGGGTGCTGACAACCCACGCTACGCCGCTTCTCCAGCTGCTTTGGGACTACAAGTCCCACCATCCCTGACCACTGGTCCTGCTAGTTAGGGATGATGGGAATTGTAGTCCAACAACAGCTGGAAGCCCAAGTTTGGAAAACCCAACGGCCACCCATCTGAGTCAAAGTCCTGGTTTTCAAACTCCCCTGGCTTTTCTCTGGTGATCAACCTTCTTGTTATGAAACTTGCAGCCTGGCCGTTTTTCTTTTTCCAGGCTTGATTCAACAACACCGCACAATTTTCTCCAGAGCTAATATGAAAAACTCCTTACTGCTAACAGAATACTAATGCTTTGCATTTGAATAGCACCTTTGATGTGAAGCTTTCCAAGCGCTTTGCACATTAATAAAATGTCTCAACCCCACACCCATCGGAGACAGGCAAGTATCATTCCCATGTTATAGATGGAGACACTGAGAATAAGATAGAGTAATCCTGACAGCTCAGAGCATCTGAAGCTCAGGCAGGCAAGGGGCCAAGTGTCCTCTATTCCCAAGCAGGAACAAGAGCAGCGACGGAGCTCCTTTGCCTCGGGGCCTCTTCTTGCATTATTACATACACCGCCATGACCCCACACTTTCTGCCAGTTCCAGGAAATCTGCAGCAGGAACGGCAAATTCCACCTCCTGCCAACCCGGAATGTAGTATATACTAGTAGGTTCGACCATTTCCTCATCAAACGAGACTTCATTTGTTGTTCATTAGAAAGTTCCCTAAAAGAATGGTGGAACGATACAGTGCTTACTATTGCTTTCTCCCCAGTGTTCCTGCTGCCCTTAGGGCCAAGCTAAATGTGATGTGGAAAGTCAGTCGGTATTCAACTAAGTTTCGCTGAAATTAATGGGCCTTAGTCATGTTCATTAATTTTGATGGGTCTACTCTGAGAAAGACCCAGCTGAATACCACCTCTCTTTAGCGTGATGCAAGGGAGTCAGGGGTGTAGGTGAACTCAGTTTGTGATATATCAAAGTGTTGAGTGGGATGCACAAAGAATTGACAGTGAACTATGATTTGGCAAATGATTTGCTCCACATGCAAAATCACATAAGAAAGTAGTTTCAACCCATCATTAACTTACACATGCGTGCATGCATACATACATACATATATACATGCATGCATGCATCATTTTATTTGAATGCTACCTTTCCACAGTTCAAACCATGCTCAACCTGAAAAAAATACACAACTACACCATAACAAAAGCAGCCATCAGCAATAAATTAAGCGGCAAAAACACAAAACCAAACTGAACCATTTCCACATAAATCACAACGAAATCTAAAATAGAGATACAAAAAAAGCAGCATTAGTAACAACAATACCCCACCGTGCCCCAAAAATACTCCCTCCCCCCCCCAAAAAAAACAATAACCCAGCCCAAGAGTCTGTTCAGCAGCCTCAGGTTTTTGTAGCTGGAGTCAGCTAGGGCCAGGTGGGAAAAGGCCTGCAAGGCA
Source organism: Podarcis pityusensis (assembly GCF_964106645.2). NCBI lineage: Eukaryota > Metazoa > Chordata > Lepidosauria > Squamata > Lacertidae > Podarcis > Podarcis pityusensis. The sequence goes on from NC_138026.1 coordinate 11,027,471, forward strand.
GGGAGCGGGTCTTCCAGGACTCGCAGCCCTGATGCAAACATTGGCGAGAGTAATAGCAGGAGCAACTGTATTCTGAAATATCCCTTTCTGTTGCAGGATGGCTGCAAGAGCTGGATGACAATTTGAAAGGAGTTTTGATTAAAAGCAAAAGGGGCCGGGATCCAAAGACCCATCCAATTAATTCCATGTGCCCACGGGGGCTTAGAGCTTGCTTGGGAAGGCTCCACCCACCATGCCATGCACAAATCTCTTTTGAGAGCAAGGAGGCTTCCAGAGCGGTTTGGGTATGGTGTGGGGGAGGGGAATGCTGTTCAAAGGTGGTGGTGGTGGGGAATCCCCACTGGGCATGCCCAGACTGTTCCATGTGCCTCATGAAACTCTTTGGATCTGGGCCATTAACAATGGATGTGTGTGTGTGCGCGCGCGCGCGCGTGCATGCATGTATTACTGTAAAACACTGGAGTGGATACAAAGGTTTTCTTCTCCATGTACAAAATGCCTTCTGCTTACAGGAGGGCAGTTAATAATAAATAATAATAATAATAATAATAATAATTTATTTGTACCCTGCCCATCTGGCTGGGTTTCCCCAGTCACTCTGGGCAGCTTCCACAGAGACCAAAAATACACTAAAATGTCACACATTAAAAACTTCCCTGAACAGGGCTGCCTTAAGATGTCTTCTGAATGTCAGGTAGTTGTTTTTCTCTTTGACATCTAATGGGAGGGCGTTCCACAGGGCAGGCGCCACTACTGAGAAGGCCCTCTGCCTGGTTCCCTGTAGCTTTGCTTCTTGCAATGAGGGAACCGCCAGAAGGCCCTCGGCGCTGGACCTCAGCGTCCAGGCAGAACGATGGGGGTGGAGACGCTCCTTCAGGTATACTGGCACCATGCAAGAACACTGGGGAGAAACATGGTGTGGCGATCACACAGGGTCCCCGGACGTTTAACGGTCTATTGATCCCTGTGCCACCACTGTGATCGCTTCCCCGCTGCCACCAACCCGTTTCTCTCGGGTACACATGGAATCCAGACAGTTGTTAACATTAAACCAAATAAACGAGTTTATTTTACAAGCATTAACAAGTTTATGGTTTCAGATAATTTTTCTTGTCCGTTTCTGAATCTTAGTTTCCTTACTGGCCTATACCTTCCTATTACCTCTGATTATCCCAACTGTCTATCTGACTCCTCTTAACAGATTCTCTCACTCTCTCACATCAAACTATCCCAACCCACAGATGTGTCCTCACTCTCCCTTCTCTAACACCCGACTGACTCCCCAACAACTCCAACTCTAACTCTAACTCCTCCCCTTGGGTTCCCACTGGCCAATCACTTCACACTCATTTAACCCTTTCCTTATGACCCAGCATGATGTCACCTAGGAGGGTAAATGCCACACATGGGTATAGGTAGGATTTATGTTAGGGTGGGGAAGACACCCACCCACCATCATCCTCTGTCTGGCTCTGTCTTGCAGAATTGGAACGAAATGTTTTAAATTACTTTCTTTGGATCCCAAGCACTCAGAAAAATCTCTCAAAATCTCCAGCCATTCACAACAAAATATTCAACACATCATTCAAGTGACTTCAGATTTCAGTTTCAAATATTCTGATTGCTTCTACTTTTAGTTAAGTATTTTTATTTATTTATTTGGTTTAGGGGGCCAGCTGCCCCCATGGGGAGAAATCCAAAGTTGTCTTTCCGCTTGAGCAAGAGCTTGTGTAACCCAGGGCGGAGGCAGTATCCTGAGAAATGCCACAGTCCGTTCGGATGATGACACTGTGTGAACTCTTGCAGCATTTGTGGAAAAAAGCAAGCAGCTCTTTCTCTTCCACTTGTGGTTCTCTTGGAGCCAAACTTCTTCTTCTTCTTCTTCTTCTTCTTCTTCTTCTTCTTCTTCTTCTTCTTCCTCTTCCTCTTCCTCTTCCTCTTTGGAACCTTTTTCCATGGCTTTTGTCCAGCTTTACTGAAGTAATCCAATTTCGACCGCGTATTTTGTGCCAAAGATGTATCACAACACATTTGCTTTCCCACTCAAGTAGCTTGCTGCAAGCCTACTGAAAAGACACCGAAATGACAAAGAAATTTGCCTAATAAAATATAGAACCACCTGACTATAGAAACCATCTCTGCAATGTTATTTTTCTCACATATTAAACAGCTCACCTTTTGCTACGTACATAAAGAACTCAGGGACACAGGGCCACGACACGCATTTCCGTAAAATCTGCATATGCTAATTTTTGATTTATTTATTTTTATATGGTTTCCCCCCCTGAAAACCACAAGACAAGGTACAGGGAAAAATCAGTAAGTGTTACTCAGAGTAGACCCACTGAAATTTTATGGACCTGGCTCAATCACGTTCATTAATTTCAGTGGGTTTACACATAAAACTTAGTTGAATTCAACCCAGTATGCACAGATGCCTGGTTGAAATTCACTGGGGTCTCAACCAGGGCTTTATTTTGCAGTACACCAGCTGCCCTATAAGCTAAGTTTTCATTTTTTTTAAAAAGTGATGAAGAAGCAGGAGATCTGGGGCTTGCCACAAAAGACTTGGGCTCTCTGGGTCACCCCTTAACCATCTTTGTGTTGTATTCACATGTAGATTAATTTCCCCCTTATCGCTTATTACCTGTTACATATCTGGATGAATCTCTGAGTCCATTACGCAAAGAAGGCACAACATCATTGCCCTTTCCTGGTACACAATGCAAGCATGTTTGATACAACTGATTTTTCCCAAGTGCAAATAGCAGTTCATGGATTCGTGCGTGAGAGCATCACTCTGTTTCTCCACACATTTCATAATGAGGAATCTGCTGGTTTCCAAATGTTAAAATCATCTAGAGAGCCCAGCAAGGGACAACCAGAACTAATCATTTTGGAAATGAATTGAGACATATAAAGAGCTGGGAAGGGATTTTCTGAAAATCTTGATGTCAAGTTTAGCCACATAATTACCCCCCCCCCCATTCCTGTCTTTTCCTTAATCTCAGCTAGAAGCAAACCCTCCCCCTTCCACTAAATATATGAAGAATTATTGTATGTTATGAATTATTGCATTCATATACAGTATACTCCATTTTCGAACGCAATGAGCACATAAGCAGGTACATACAACAATGCATATATCTATAATAATATGTATGTATTCATGTAAGTAACAACATTATGCAGCAGAAATATAGGACGGCACAGGGATCGACTTGTTTTTATGCATTGTTGTGCATAAATTTGCACATTATTAGTCAGACTTTTATTTTTAAATCTGACAGTGTGCAAGGCACTCAGGACACATGCAAAGCTTGGACTGGGCCAGAATAATCAAATTCCATTTATAAATCCATGGGGGGAGCGCATTTCAAGCACTTCCTCTCCCATAGTTCTAGTTACAGGTAGGTAGCCGTGTTGGTCTGCTGTAGTCGAAACAAAATAAAAAAATTCCTTCCAATAGCACCTTAAAGGTAAAGGGTAAAGGGAACCCTGACTATTAGGTCCAGTCACAGAAGTCTTTGGGGTTGCGGCACTCATCTCGCTTTATTGGCCAAGGGGGCTGGTGTACAGCTTCCGGGTCATGTGGCCAGCATGACTAAGCCGCTTCTGGCAAACCAGAGCAGTGCACAGAAACACCGTTTACCTTCCCACCAGAGTGGTACCTATTTATCTACTTGCACTGTGACGTGCTTTCGAACTGCTAGGTTGGCAGGAGCAGGGACCGAGCAACGGGAGCTCACCCCGTCGCGGGGATTTTGTGTGCATGTACACGAAAGCTCATACCAATAACAAACTTAGTTGGTCACTAAGGTACTACTGGAAGGAATTTTTTTAATTTTGTTTCCACTCCCATAGCAAATGCTAATGTTAACTCTTTCAGGATGTGTACCAACAGGGCTAGAAACAGGATTTTTTTCACTTGGAACATGCCAGAACTCAGTTCCAGCACCTCTCAGGTGGGCCCCAATGCCATTATAAGACAACAAGCGAGGCATTCGTGGTGAGTTCTGGCACCTCTTTTTCTAGAAAAATCACTCTGGGTAAAAACTTCAGCACTGCCCTCATCTGGAAGAGTGTCATAACACGAAACAGCATAATTCAAAGGAAGTGTTGTGGGAGAATACTGCAGCTGCTTAGCCACACATAGACAGGCCACTGCTTTCACTTGCAGCGGCAAAACCACATTTATGTGAGCCAGGTGTAGCCACAAGCCACTAGCAGAGCACATGCGTTTTCAGGCAGAAGGTCCCACATTCAACTCCAGACATCGCTGGGTAGAATCGATGGGTAAGGTGCCTGTCTAAAGCCCTGGATTCAGAGTGACTACTAACAAGTGCAGACTAGGGGTGAAGAATTGTTTTCGGCGTGAGGGCTGCATTACCAGTTGCTCCCATGGCTTTGACACCCTCCTCATACATGGAGAAAATGGAGGGGAGGATAGGGCAGAGTCCAAAGGCAAGACTCTCCCTGGGACCAATACAGCCTCTGAGATTCCCTGAATCTCTTCTGCTTCCTTTCCACTCCTCCACACCTTCTATGGCTGCCTGGTCTCTTCCCCTCGACTCCCCTCTACCACCACCCCTGGCATCTGCCTCATGGGTGGCACTTGTTGTTTAGTCGTTTAGTCGTGTCCAACTCTTCGTGATCCCATGGACCAGAGCATGCCAGGCACTCCTGTCTTCCACTGCCTCCCGCAGTTTGGTCAAACTCATGCTGGTAGCTTCAAGAACACTGTCCAACCATCTCATCCTCTGTCACCCCCTTCTCCTTGTGCCCTCCATCTTTCTCAACATCAAGGTCTTTTCCAGGGAGTCTTCTCTTCTCATGAGGTGGCCAAAGTATTGGAGCCTCAGCTTCAGGATCTGTCCTTCCAGTGAGCACTCAGGGCTGATTTCCTTCAGAATGGATAGGCTTGATCTTCTTGCAGTCCATGGGACTCTCAAGAGTCTCCTCCAGCACCATAATTCAAAAGCATCAATTCTTCGGCGATCAGCCTTCTTTATGGTCCAGCTGTCACATGGGTGGCACAGAACCTCATAAATTGCTGGGTCCTCCTCCTGGATCCTCCGTTAGCACATATCTTAAGATTTCGACCTGCCCCTGACCCTCAGGCTGGTAAGCTGTAAGAAGCTGAATGGGCAACAGCCACCACAATGTCTCAGGGTGCTTGTCATTGTACCCAAAGCTTCTTTTCTCTAACCTTAACCAAAAGGGCCATTAATAAAAATGCCCTAACCCAACATGACCCCACCAGATATTGCCGAGCCACAACTTTCACCATGCCATGGACTGTGCCGCTTGGAGGTAATAATGGGAATTGGGACTCTGGAAGAATGGCAGATGAAGTTGATGGACTATATGGAACTGGCAGAAATGATTGGCAGAATCTGAGACCAGGGAGAAGAGTCGGTGGAAGAAGATTGGAAGAAGTTCAAAGATTATCTACAGAAATATTGTAAAATAAATGAATGTTAGAACGATGTTGGATAGAAATTAAGTGGTTTCCAGCTGTAATGCTTTAAGGGAATATGGAAAATGGGTTGTTAAGAGGTAAAAATCTAACGTTACTATTTTAAGACCAAAGATTAGGACAAATAAAGAGGGTAAGGATTTGCTGAACCAACAAACTGAACTGGAATACAAAAAAGGGAGGTATGAGGAGGTCCGGGAAACAAGCTAAGGAAAAATAAGCAATGGAAAAATTGAGTGGTTTTTAATCATTTTTATTTTGTATTTTTTTTCTTTTTCATTTTTTATTGTAATATTAAAAAAAATCTTAATAAATATCTTATAAAAATAATAATAATGGGAATTGGGAGTCCAAGCTGTCAAAACTGAGCACCCATCCAGCAGCACAGAGTTCTTTCCTTCGGCAATCGAAGGAAGGCAGCCAAAAAAATTCTACACCGGGCGATCAATTAATCCCGTACCGCCTGAAGGCCAGACAGATGAGGTAGTCCTGCTGGTTCTACCTCTAGCTGAGGCCAGGAAGAGGTGTGGCCACCTTAAGCAGACATACCTCTGGTGCCTCCCGATTGGCCAACTGGCAAGAAGCCATTGCCAGCTTAGCCCCACTTTGTTGCTGCATGCTCCGCTCTGACAAAAGGGGGGAGGCAAAGCCGCAGCTCCATGCAAGGGCTGGGGAACATTGATTTCCTTCATATCTGCTCCACTGTGTAGCCGAAGGCAGAGGAGGTTTAGGATCAGAGTTTCTCTTCTCCGTGCACTACCTTCCCAGATTGATGAGCCTCATCTGCCCGGTGCAGTAACCGGCTTCTTGACCATCAGACCCGCTATTGGTCTCATCCGTTCCATCCGCCAGAGCTTGTCTTTGCACGCAGAATAAGTCCCCAGCCCACTGAGGGTTTGAGACCCATCAGCTACCCTCACCTGGATTAGCCAGCCAGTTGAAACTGTTCCCAGGGTGTGGCCGCTGTTGCATGCTGACAGCTTCTAGGAGTCACAGGCGATTGCTGAGAGCAGGGTGGAGACGAAAGGTGGACAAACTACCCCAGAAGAAGCATGATGTGCTCCCTTGCCAGAGGTACCACCCCTCCTTTAACACCCCAAACAGCATACAATCTAAAAAAAGTGACACGGAGGAAACAGCATAGGAAGCGGAAAGAGGAGTAAACAGAGGAAGAACACGTCCTTGTTTCCCATGCTATGGGCTTAAGCCAGCCTTTGCCATCCAGGCTGGCTGGGGCTGATGGGAATTGTAGCACCAGGGGCTGATGGGAATGGTAGCACCAGGGGCTGATGGGAATTGTAGCAGCCAGGGCTGATGGGAATGGTAGCACCAGGGGCTGATGGGAATTGTAGCAGCCAGGGCTGATGGGAATGGTAGCACCAGGGGCTGATGGGAATTGTAGTAGCCAGGGCTGATGGGAATGGTAGCACCAGGGGCTGATGGGAATTGTAGCAGCCAGGGCTGATGGGAATTGTAACACTAGGTTGTTGAAGACTGTGCTGTCTGTTTATCCAGTCATTTTTGTTCTCCATCAATCCTTCTGTGCCAAGGGCTTCATGAAAAATATGGGCCTTGAGGAGGGATTTGGAGTAAGTGAGAAAGGTGAGATCATGCAATTAGTGTATTGAAATGCTGCATATTTTGAGGGACGGTAGGGTTGTCCCACATCTACACTGTAAACAAAAGAACAGTTTAACAAAGGGAAATTGTAATAATAATGTTAAGGGGTGGGTGTGTTTTAATCACTGTCAAGTATCATTGGAAACTAGAAAGATAAAACACTGGGCGAGGCAGGTGTAAGAAAAAGGTAAAATAGCCCTCTCAAGTAGTAGGTCAGTGACAGGTGAGCCCACCTGCTTAAATGAGTAATTATTACACATTGATTAGAAAGGGTACTCAGGGTGAACGTAAACACTATCGCTAAAAGGAAGGGGAAAAAAAAGAAATACTACTGCTGCCATCTGCTGTGAGTGAAACAAATCAAGCTACTTCTCTTTTGTGAAATTCAGGAAATGATAGCACATTGGTAGTTGTAGGGCACACACACTTCATAAAGGGACAGTGGGGAGGGTTTGATGTCTTATTTTAACAGATCAATAATAAAAGCTCCAGTAACTCTCCAAAGACTTTATTGTGCAAATGCACAGCACTCAGGAAGCTAATCATCCCCTTGTCAATTAGCCCCATTGAAGCTAATCACCCTTTTTGTAGAAATCCCATTTCAAATGAATAGGCGCTGCAAAAGTGGCACAAAGAGTCTCTCCACCTCACCCAAATAATGTTTATCCTCTGCCCCCCTCTTAAGGCTTGAAGCGGGGGGGGGGGGGGAGGAGCTTTGACAAGCACACCTACAACAGGTGAAACTGCCTCTTTCAGGGAAGAAAGCAAGAGCAGACACAGGCAGCAGCCTCATGCTTCATGGCCAATACAAATAGGACACACTTGTTTCTTTATTTTTTAAGCTTTATATACTGCTGGATTGCAAAAAAGCTCAAAGCAGTTCACAAAAGGAAAAACAGGAAAATTAATAATAATAACAATATATTTATTATTTATACCCCGCCCATCTGGCTGAGTTTCCCCAGCCACTCTGGGCAGCTCCCAATCGAGTGTTAAAAACAATACAGCATTAAATATTAAAAACTTCCCTAAACAGGGCTGCCTTCAGATGTCTTTTAAAGATAGGATAGCTGCTTATTTCCTTCACATCTGAAGGGAGGGTGTTCCACAGGGTGGGCGCCACTACCAAGAAGGCCCTCTGTCTGATTCCTTGTAACCTCACTGCTCGCAATGAGGGAACCGCCAGAAGGCCCTTGGCTCTGGATCTCAGTGTCCGGGCTGAACGATGGGGGTGGAGACGCTCCTTCAGGTATACAGGACCAAGGCCGTTTAGGGCTTTAAAGGTCAGCACCAACACTTTGAATTGTGCCCGGAAACGTACTGGGAGCCAATACAGATCTCTCAGGAGATCTGCATTGGCTGTTATGTACTCCCGGCGGCCGCTCCCAGTCACCAGTCTAGTTGCCGCATTCTGGATTAATTGCAGTTTCTGGGTCACCTTCAAAGGTAGCCCCACGTAGAGCGCATTGCAGTAGTCCAAGCGGGAGATAACTAGAGCATGCACCGCTCTGGCGAGACAGTCTGTGGGCAGGTAGGGTCTTAGTCTGCGTGCCAGGTGGAGCTGGTAGACAGCTGCCCTGGACACAGAATTAAGAAAATGGCAACCCTATACAAAATATACTAAACTACCTCAACTTTCTAAAACACCTGGGTTGGCTGGTCTAAACCTGTTTTTAGCAGGTTCCAAAGAGAATACAATGAAAATGCCTGCTGGATTCCAAAGTTCAAGTGCTGCCACGCTGGATGCGGAACAGTTATTATGTGGCACTTATAGGAGTGCCAATTCTCCCAATCAAAGCTGTCCAGTAGGCACACGTGGGGCTAGGCAATCTTGGAGGTAAACTAGTCCAAAATTGTTAAGGGCTTTACAGAATTGTTAGAACCCAATACTAAGAATTTGTCAAGAATGTATAACTTGCTGCTGAAATGGAATACTCAAGATGAAACGGTAAAATCGGCTATGATTAAATGGGCACAGGACGTTGGTCATAACATTATGTTTGCTGACTGGGAACAGTTATGGACCACAGGTATGAAATTTACGGCATGTAATGCCTTAAGAGAGAATATTATGAAAATGATATACAGGTGGTACATAACCCCAGTCAAGCTGGCGAAAATTTATCACTTGCCCGATAACAAATGTTGGAAATGTAAAGAAACTGAAGGTACATTTTTTCACCTTTGGTGGACGTGCCCAAAGATTAAGGCTTTCTGGGAAATGATATATAATGAATTAAAAAAGGTATTTAAGTATACCTTCCCTAAGAAACCAGAGGCCTTTCTCCTGGGCATAGTGGGCCAAATGGTGTTAAAAAAGGATAGAACTTTCTTTATGTATGCAACAACAGCAGCAAGAATACTTATCGCAAAGTATTGGAAGACACAAGAACTTCCCACGCTGGAGGAATGGCAGATGAAACTTATAGACTATATGGAATTGGCGGAAATGACTGGTAGAATCCGTGACCAGGGAGAAGAGTCGATGGAGGAAGACTGGAAGAAATTCAAAGACTATCTTCAGAAACACTGCAAAATTAAGGAATGTTAGAGTGATGTTGGACTGAAAACAAGTGGTTTCCAGCTGTATAGGTTAAAGTTAAGGATAGATTAAGATTAAAGATCAAGATTAAAGATGTTTAAAGAAATGGAAATTTGATAATAAAAGGGAAAAATTTAAAGTTGTATGACATTAAGATCAAGGATTAGGCTTAAAAAAGTTGAAGTTATATATCTTAACGTTTTATTAAATTAAAGATTGGGATTAAAAAAGTGGAAAAGAAACTGCTGGACAAACAATGTAGATTGGAATACAAAAGAGGGAGGTTTGAGGAAGTCCAGAAAATAAGTAATTTAAAATTGGAAATGGAAAAGAGAGTTTGTTTTTAATTGTTATGTTTTGTGTTTTTATTGTTAAGTTTTGTATTGTGTGTGTTGTTTTTCTTTTTTTTGTTTTGTTTAAAAATTCAATAAAAAATTAGTGGAAAAAAACAAAACAAAATTGTTAAGGGCTTTATATGCTAATAGTATCTCTTTGAACTTGGCCAGGTAGCAAATCAGGAGCCAGTGCAGATTTCTGAGCACAGGTGTCATATGCAGACAAGGACTCAGTCCTATCAGCAATTCTGCTGCAGCATTCTGCCCTAACTGCAGGTCAAGGGGCGAGAGGAGCCCCACATAGACCAGCACTCCACCACTCATTAATATAGGTCTTAGGTTTATGAGATCTGATGCATCTGCTGGGATTTCTTGTTCTATTCTGGGTAGTGGTGAGGAAAGAGGGGGAAACTCGCAGGGAAGGCCATCGATGGCAATATCCCAAAGTTAAGCCACAATTTCCTCATGTGAAATAATGGAAACAACATAAGAAGATATCTAGATATTTCACCACATCATTGGGATATGTAAAGCAAACGAAGAACAGTAACAATTCACACCCTGATAGAATGCATTCATGGGTGTTGAAATTTTTATTTTTAAAACATAGACTCAAAGTCCTGTATTAAATATACATGCTATTTAGACTTGCAAGTAATATACTAGCTAGAATAAGCTTTTACACTGCGTACCAGAAGGAAAAGAATTGACACTCCTGAGGTTTCCAGGAGATGGAAATAAGGAAAATTGATTCAGTCCTTCCAGGAACAGGCTGTTCTGCTACAGGAACGTTCAGAGATTGATGATTTCAGACTGTTCTGTGGCAGCTTAGAGCCGACCTGCCCATCAGCTAAAAGCCACAAATTTTAGGCAAACCAAACCAAAAACCAGCAATATGATGGAAAGGAATCTGAGCATATCTACACAGCAAACTCATATCTGTTTTGTATTACTTTTACTGTCATGGCTCTCTTCCTGAAGGAATTCTGGGGATTTTAGTTTGGTGCAGAGAATTCTCTGCTAAAGGTCCCTGGCGCCATCTCAAAGAAGTGCATTTTCCAGGTAAAAGAGACTTGCTGTAGAATCAGTTTATGTCTGCAACATAGAAATATATATGCTTAAAATTGGCAAAATTGTGGATAAAGCTGTAGCTACAAGACACCCTCCTTTGTTCCAGCCATACCAGATATAATGCAAGGTAGCCAGGCAATTAGGAACGCGGGTGGCGCTGTGGGTTAAACCACAGAGCCTAGGACTTGCTGATCAGAAGGTCGGCGGTTTGAATCCCTGCAACAGGGTGAGCTCCCGTTGCTCGGTCCCTGCTCCTGCCAACCTAGCAGCTCGAAAGCACGTCAAAGTGCAATTAGATAAATAGGTACCACTCCAGCAGGAAGATAAATGGCGTTTCCGTGCGTTGCTCTGGTTCTCCAGAAGCGTCTTAGTCATGCTGGCCACATGACCCAGAAGCTGTACGCCGGCTCCCTCGGCCAATAAAGCGAGATGAGCGCCGCAATCCCAGAGTCGGTCATGACTGGACCTAATGGTCAGGGGTCCCTTTACCCTTTACCTTTACTAGCCAGGCAATTGCTGGGTATAAATAACTACAACACTCATCCAGATGAACAGTCTTTTGGTCTATGGTGCCTTTACAACCCTTTACCCTCCAAACTGCATCAAGTGTTAAGTAACTGGGGGAAGGACCATAGCAAGTTTATTAGATCGCTCCTAACAGGCTCTTCCAAATGCAGCTGATGACCCAGTCCCCAGTGTCAAGTGCAGCTCTTGACAATGTTTCTGAAACACATCCAAGTAATTTCAGTGCAGTTTGATCCTTTACGCCAAAGTCATGAGGTCAGCCAGATAAGCCCATCTGTCTTCAATTTGCCATGCCTACCTCATGCGTACGGTGAAATCATACATTGCCAGTGCTGTTATCCATCAGTGAGGGGTAACCTACAAGCTTGCTGTTTAAAGAACACAGGTTAAAGGACTGTTATCAATTTTAACCTCAGAGTTCACTGCAAACAGTCATTGAGTTTCTCAGATATAGCAAATTAAAGGTCAAGGAACTCACGTTTAGGCACAGAGGATTTCCTTTCACTTGCACTTCATCCTTGGCTGACATATGTAATGACTTTGAGATATCCTTCTTGTTCTTGACCCAGAGCTCCCCTACTAATCTTGTCAAGCCAGCATCTGTATGTAATATATGGCAGCTTCCACTCAGCAAACCCCAAGACACATTCAGTTGTCAGCACGTGTATTATGGGTTTAGCTGCTTCTTGATGATCATCAGTCCATTGATCTTTCAGTTCTGGACAACTCCAAGGCCATGGTATCCTTCCTTCCCTTCTTATACTGTTCCTATCAAAAGTAACTTCAAAGGTTTATTACTAAGATAGTTCAGAGGCTCCCAAACTGTGGCCTGTGGACCACCAATGGTCCACAAGCTTCATTCAGGTGGTCTGCAGAGTGTCTGTGGATTTGTGGTTGAAGATGGGAAAGGGAACATCCATCTCACTACATCAGGCATAGGCAGACTCTGGCCCTCCAGATGTTTGGGACTACAATTCCCATCATCCTTAGCTAACAGGACCAGTGGTCAGGGATGATGGGAATTGTAGTCCCAAACATCTGGAGGGCCGGAGCTTGCCTATTCCTGCATTACATAGACATATTGGTTTTAACTGAATTTTACTTTATTGCATTACAAGTTGAATTATATGGAATACAATCAAATACAGTACAGTGGTACATTGGTTTGAGAACAGCTTATTTTATGAACACCTTGGAATAAGAACACTGCAAACCCGGAAGCAGGTGTTTCGGTCTGTGAACTTTGCCTTGGAATAGGAACATGTTTCCCTTCCTGTTGAGTGTGTGCCATTTGTAAACTGAGTCCCCCGCTGCTATGGGAAAGCACACCTTGGTTTCAGAACGCTTTGGTTTAAGAACGGACTTCCAGAACGGATTAAGTTCGTAAACCAAGGTACCACTGTATATAAGAAATAAAATAAGCCAAAAACCTACCATTAAATATCATCCAGCACCTAGCACAGTGTATTACAGTTGTTACAACAGGCAGAAAAAGAAATCATTATGTCATTTGTCAAGATGTTCAGCAGTTTTCAAGTGGTCCATGGGAATAAAGTCTGGGAACCTCTGGGCTAGCCTAGTTCTAACTCAGACACTGAATTTTTGTCCTTACTGTACCACCTGAGAATGGACATGATGGAGAAAACCCATAAACAAGCAAAACTAGCAAATCAAGGAGAAGGCTAGGATAGAACCTCTCACCCTGACAGGCTAGTTTTCTAAGTGCAGGGATATTTCCCCCATTCAGTAAGAGCCTCCACCTGCAGTCTCAAGTAGTGCAGCCCAGACACAGGATGGCCATCTCATCAGTAACCAGACCATTCTACAATGGTTCCAGAAACATCCTTACTGCTTTTAACCTTGAACAGTCCTTCAAAGCTGATAACTTGTCAGGGTTAGATCATACACTTGCAACTTCAACAACTCATCTGGGACCAGCTGATATTTGACTTTTCCACTCCCAGTCCTGTTTTCTATTAGAAGCCATTCCATCTTGTCATCAAATATTTGTGCAGTTTTATGAGGAATTATTGCCTGAATTTGCTTGTTTTCCTGCTCCTTCCCCAACTCTTTTCCCTTCTGAATTGTGCCTGTTAGATTGGAAGTCTTCAGGCAGGAACTTAGTTGATATTGCTATTGTTTATCATTGTACAGTGCCTGTAAAACTTTGCTATGAAGTTTCCATCTTACACTCAGCATTGTGTCAATAAAAACCTTGTGTCGCATAAACCCCATCAGTGATCTTCATTCCAAGGAAACTCATCCTGAGCTGTAACTGCTGCAACATCTTCCTCCTTAAAGACCAGAGTGCATCCTTCGGTATTCCAAAACTTTAGCAGATGTTCTGAAGAACTTGCACTTGGGAACTGACAGTTTTAATCCTGCTCCACTAAACATGGAAGAACCTTCATACATCTTGCTTAAGGATCATCAGCGGTTTCTGAAAATATTAAGTAATCCAAGAATCCTATGACTTCAGTGATACTGATGTCATTCTTAACATGTTCCACCATTGTTTGGAAGACTGCCAGAGCATTTGTCAATCCCTGTGGCATCATCATAGGAAACTGCCAAATACCCACCATAGTAATAGATGATGTTTTGAGTCTTTCTTCTTTTCCTACTGCAATCATGACATTCACTCTTCAAGTCAAGTTCAGGCTCCTATGCCTGGTAAAAGATAAGTATTCTTCATGCCTAAACTGTTCAGAAGCCTTTAGTCCATCACAATTATCAACGAATTTGTCTTCTTCCTGATGAGAACAATGGGAGATGCATAAAGACCAAGTGGACACCTCTTTGAGGCCATGATCAGAATCCTCAAAATCAACTGGGGAAACTGTTGCGCCAGAAGCAGCTTAGTCATGCTGGTCACTTGACCTGGAAGCTGTCTGTGGACAAACATCGGCTCCCTCTGCCTGAAAGCAAGATGAGTGCCACAACTTCATTAACTGGACTTAACCGTCCAGGGGTCCTTTACCTTTTACCTTTTGTGTACAAATAAATGTGGTTGATTCATTACCTTGTTATTATAGACCTCTGGTAAGGGACCTAATATGCAGGAACAGGAGAGTAAAAGCAAGTTAAGAAACCCCAGGTCAGTCCAAGGTGCAAAGGATATAATTCTCATGAACATGGTGAGCAATGTGTTGGCGTGCCAGGCAGTGTCTCCTTGTTATTCAGGTGAACAGCAGTTGTGGGCTGGTACATTGGCCAGTTTCTCTCTCCTTCAGCATCAGCATGACATCACAATGGCCTGTGTCTCTCCTTCTGGTTGGACACATCCGTGTGAGAACACAGTGGCCAGTCTGTGAAATAGGCAGCATCAGCATGAGATCACAGTGGCCAGTTTTTCTCCCTCAGGTGGCTAGCATGGGCCACAGTGGGCAGCCCCTGTCCTTCAGGCAGGGAGCATCATCTTGTGGGGAGAGGCATTCATTCCTCTTCATTCCTCTTCCACTCAGGCAGGCAGTAGAATGTGGGCAGAATATTTATTTCTCTTGCGGAAGCTGCCAAAAGCAGGTACATGTCAGCACAATCTCTTTCTCAGTGCGGTGGGCTTAGTTGCGAGCAGATGGTGGGCCCTGTATGTTCTTCTCTTAGTGAGGTGGCCAGCAGAAGTATGAGTGTAGTGGTCATCTCACCAAAATGGGCAGCAGCATGCGGACAGAGAAGCAGCAGGCAAGGCAAAGAGCAGGCAAGAAGGCAATTCATCTATTACAGGGCCTGGATGCAGGTGGCACTGTGGTCTAAACCCCCAAGCCTCTCGTGCTTGCTGATCGTGAGGTCAGCAGTTCAAGTCCATGTGAAGGAGTGAGCTCCCATTGCTCTGTCCCAGCTCCTGCTAACCGAGCAGTTCGAAATCACACCAGTGCAAGTAGATAAATAGGTACCATAACCAGCATTTCCATGCACTTTGGTTTCTGTCACGGTGTTCTGTTGCTCCAGAAGTGGTTTAGTCACACTGGCCACGTGACCCACAAAGCTGTTTGTGGACAAATGCCGGCTCCCTCGGCCTGAAAGTGAGATGAGTGCCGCAACCCTATAGTCGCCTTTGACTGGACTTAACCGTCCAGGGGTCCTTTACCTTTTTTTTTTTAACCTGTGGGATGGTAATTTAATAGCAAATTATTCTTCCCATGCTACTTCTCTCTAGGCAGGCTATGAGATAAACACTCCACAGGTCCCCCGTACCCCAGTGCTCACCTGTGCCCACAATAACTTCTACAACATTTGAAACAACGCAGTATTCAAAGCTCATGATATAACATTCCCATAACTTTTACATCAAACCCAAGTGGGTTGAATGTATTTGATATTTGCATTAACAGAGAGTAATGGCTAGATCATAAACGCTTCTCCATTATTTGAGCCTTTCAAAATTCTTGGGAGAAAGATGCAATCACAACAAATCTGCGGAAGCCTCATGCCACGTGGTTCGGTTTCACAAATGCAAACTCTTTCTTACTGCAACAGCTACAAATAAATTAAGATTTCAATCCTATACACAGTTATTTGGGAATGAACCCCATTGAAAACAAAGGAACTTACTTCTTCTGAGTAGACATGTTGCACTGCAAATATCTCAGGGCAGAGAAAGCCGGAGGGCAAAGAAAACAATGCTGTTTGAAACTCCCCAACTGTTTAATTTATTTGTCCCTGTTTCTCCTGTAACTTATCTGCAAAAAAATATTACAAAACTGGTATTCTTTCTCCAGAATCAATAACATGAATTGTGCCAAGTGGTGTAGTAGTTCACATAGAAAGACTTTGAAAGGAATTAGGTTGATTTAGGAAATATACTTCCAGCTTCCAATTCCTGCAACTGCTAGCAGCTGGGAAAGAGGAAGGCTAATATTATAGCGCCACAACACTGGAAGGCTATAATTTCTATTCCGTTTGAATTTAAGATTGAAAAAGCATTTCCCTCGCTTAGTAAATTCCACGAATCCTTGCCATCTCAGTTTCCATTTTAACATAAAAATAGAAACCGTCTGCTGGTCTTGTTTCCAAGTTATTCTGAGGAAAAGTTAGAGGGTTGTTTGGTAAACCTTTAGCACTACACTTAACAGACTTGACCTTAGATCAAGTAGGGCTCCATCCATTGCATGTTTTAAACTATTCCATGAGTGTCTTCCCATTATATTATATCTGTATCATCATCTGCTTTTGTCAAAAGACATAGAGCCTTGCATTTAGAATCTAACAGGTTAGCTCTTCAATCCGCAAAATCTCTAGCTCCAAGTTGTGGAGGGCTTTGCTTGTGAGAACCACACATTCCTGTCATTCTAGTGAAAAGCTAGTTTTTAATTTTTATGGTAAACTCATTTTTCAACAACCAGAAACTTAATTCATCCAGAAGGGATTTGGGTATTTTATACTTTAAATTTTTTAATTTATTATTATTATTATTAAATGTTACCAAAAAAAAATAGAAAAAAAGAAATAGAAACAATACATAACCATACATAAAAACATTTTAACTACACAATTTTCCAGAATGCAGACTAGAAAAGAAGAAAGGCAAAAGATAAAAGTAACAAGAAAAAAATGAAAAGAAAAAATACTTTTCATAATCAATTATTCCAAATTCATACTTCAAACATAACAATATTTAAATCCTAGTTAAAATATTATAAAAGACTTCCACCGCATTCACCGCACGTCTCTTGGTTATCTAATTCACCTTTACATCTGTTCTTCAGTCACTTCCGTTCCTTAAATTCTTTCATAGTCCATCTAATCTTTGTATTCTCTGTATTCTTCACAAGGTTAGTCTAAGCACAACCAAACTTTCGTGTTTGATACAGGGGTATTTTATACTTTAAATTTAAACTGTTAATATTAATGGGGTCAGATGAATACAGTGAAAACTTTCATGCTGTGATACATTTGTTAGCAAACTCTTTTTCCCTTTTTGCAATTGGCAATTTTGTAATTGTTGTTGTTGTTTAGTCGTTTAGTTGTGTCCGACTCTTCGTAACCCCATGGACCAGAGCACGCCAGGACCTTCCAAATATCTCCTGTCCAAGCTCACCATTTTTGTGCCTTTTAAATACCTGTTTGCTGCCTCTTGGCATCAGTGACATCAGAATACTTTTTTTAAAAAAAAACAACACACTGCCATCTTCTTTTTGTTAATATATGATCCCAGCCAATCACAGATCATGTAGGCAGCACGACAGTATCACAAAACCAAATGGATTTGGCTCCATGACGATAAAATGAAGCCATGTAGCCAATCCAATCTGGCTCCATCATGACATCACAAAGAAAATTCAAAGTGAGGTCATGAAGCCATTTGCTCATTCTGAATGGCAAAACAGTTTTCAGTGGTTTGCAGCTCCCTGCAAATGTGGTGCTTTTCACAGTGGGAGAAAGTATTTGTCAAAGGCGTTCCCCTTCCATTCTGACTCTGCTCTACCTCTATGACCTAAAATGAGAAGCCACCTCCCAGGACATCCACAGGCTCATGTGGCCCGTGGGATAATCTAACAACATTAGATTTGGTAGAATGCAATGTAAAACATCAGATCACAGATGAAAGCGGTTTGTGGGCAATTTGGTAGGTGGAAGGGGGTCAGTGATAGCATATACTGAACTGACTCCCCTAAAACAATTTTTACTCCCTGCAGACCACCAGATGAGTGGTGATTTGAAAACCTGGGCTAATCCATCCTAAAGGGGCATTTCCGGCCCTTGAGCTGAATGGGAAAAAGCAGAAGATCACCCACTTTAGCTCCATTGACTTAGATGGCTTTGGGTAGGGCGAGGAGCCTGAAGCCATCTTGGTGTTGTTGTCTCATACAGTATATATTGGTGATTTGTTTAAATACACTCATACCTCAGTTTACAGACGCTTCAGGTTCCGTTTTTTCAGGTTATGGACTGCCGAAACCCGGAAGTACCGGAACGGGTTACTTCCAGGTTTCGGCGGTTGTGCATGCGCAGAAGCACTAAATCACACTTTGCGCATGCACAGAAGCACCAAATCGCAACCCGCGTTTGCGCAGACGCGGGTTGCAAACGCTGCACGTTGCGGACATGCATCCCGCACAGATCACATTCGCAACCCAAGCGTCCGCTGTACATGGTTCAGACACTTCTGCCTGGCCAGCTGTGTCACCAAAATCATGAGCTCTCAACTTAGTTCAGCCTTTGGACTCAGCTGTGTTATCCAGTGGGTTCTCTGAGACCCAAACTAAGCATCACATAGAGTGGTGACACTTCTCTGGGATAGAGCAGATTATTATTTTTTAAAGCACATAGCTTATTCTCATACATGGATGTCAATTTTTAATGCCTTCCATTACAGAGGAGGAAGAAGGTTCTTGGATTCTTCAGGAGGTTCATTAAAATGAAACTGGAGCATAAGTTTCCTATTTGTACAGGTGGCTCCTTTCGGAGCTGAAGTTAGTTCGGCAGACTTTGGGGGCTTCTTTTTTCCTTTTGCTCCCACAACACTGCATCTAAGATGAAGAGAGAGAATGAAAAGGCTCTTTGCAGCACACCTTGACTCGTGAAATAAGTACAGGTGATCCTCTCTATCTTTGGTTAATACATTTTTTTTTATTATTCTGGCAGGTAGTTGCCTGCCAAGAATCTGGCGTTTTATGCTTTCTTCTCAATGTACTTGTCACTGATGCATTTCTACGGTAAAGGTAAAGGGATCCTTGACCATTAGGTCCAGTCGTGACCGACTCTGGGGTTGCGGTGCTCATCTCGCTTTATTGGCCGAGGGAGCCGGTGTACAGCTTCCGGGTCATGTGGCCAGCATGACTAAGCTGCTTCTGGCGAACCAGAGCAGCGCACAGAAACGCCGTTTACCTTCCCGCTGGAGCGGTACCTATTTATCTGCTTGCACTTTGACGTGCTTTTGAACTGCTAAGTTGGCAGGAGCTGGGACCCAGCAATGGGAGCTCACCCCGTCGCGGGGATTTGAACCACCAACCTTCTGATCGGCAAGTTCTAGGCTCTGTGGTTTAACCCACAGCGCCACCCACGTCCCTGTATTTTAGAGTACTGTGACTTAATTTGGCCAACTTTCTGGAGGCAGCATGGCAGTAATGGGTGGGCCCAACCCAAGCACACTCTTGGATGTGTGAACAGAATTTGTACAACATCTGGAGTTCTCTACGTCCCATAGTTTAATGCTTCATCTATTGTGCTTATTAAGCCGAATAATGTGCAATTGCTATAGTGCTAAAACAACAATACTTCTGTTAATTTGGAAGATTTATGCCCTGCTTTTCAACCCTATTATCGTAACAGCTTAAAAGCAACAAATAATGCAAAAAACAACAACCCTGAACTCTCCTCCCCCACCCCGCAGCCCCATGTCCTCTGACTGACTGATAGGGCCAGAGTGAATCTCTCTTTAACTCTGCAGTCCCAGGGCAACTGGAAGTTGGAACAGACTCTTCTTCCTGGCAGGGAGAGTGGAATCCAACCTCCTTCAGTTGCTCCTTCACTGGCCAATGGATGGGGCCAAGTTCTTGCCATGATCTTCCTTAGAGGAGTGAGGTACAGTCACCCTTGGCCAGTAAGTTAAAGGGACCCCTGACCATTAGGTCCAGTCATGACCGACTCTGAGGTTGTGGCGCTCATATCGCTTTATTGGCCGAGGGAGCCGGCATACAGCTTCCGGGTCATGTGGCCAGCATGATTAAGCCACTTCTGGCAAACCAGAGCAGTGCACGGAAACGCCGTTTACCTTCCCGCCAGAGCGGTACCTATTTATCTACTTGCACTTTGACGTGCTTTCGAACTGCTAGGTTGGCAGGAGCAGGGACCGAGCAACGGGAGCTCACCCCGTTGCAGGGATTCAAACCACTGACCTTCTGATCGGCAAGTCCTAGGCTCTGTGGTTTAACCCACAGCACCCCCCCATGTCCCTACCCTTGGCCAGTAGCAGAGGCCAAAGTACACTATTAAACATCTTAGCATGTACAGATAGAAGATAGCATTCAGCTTTATTTAACCCCTCTCACTTCAACATGAAAGAAAGCCATACTGAGAGGAAGACTTCTGCTTTGTCGAAACCTCTGGCCACTTTAAATTGGCAACATTTCTCCAAGAATCCCAGGTATCAGAGAGCCAATTCACCAACAGAGGGAGAGTTTCAACTTTACAGAATCTGGAGATCACCTGCTTGACTCCTGGAAAGGTAAGCAGTTTGGAGGGGCTGTTTATGTGCCTGGTATGCATGACCAAGCACTAGTTGAGAACAACTAGTATTTTTTCTAATATCTTTAATTAACTTTAGGTCTGCTTCCCAGAAGGACTGTTGAGCAGAGACTGCATAATTTCCAATAACAAGTCCTACCTAACCTATATTAGTTGTTAATAGCTTTCATGCCCCAGAAGTTTACAGGAGCACAGCAATTGTGAAAGCAGTTGTTGAAGTCTGCTAGCTCCTTCCTGTTCTTGTCATATCATAAAGGACACCTCGGGTTTTCCTTTCACTTGCAACCTCTGAAGATTACATTTCTTGACGAATTACCATCCAAATTAGTCGTCCAGACACGGAAGCACAGCGGTTCAAGCAACACCCAAGAAATCTGTGGTAGGGCTTCACATACTGTGTGACTATTGCTATAATTATGACCACTCTGGGTAGGTGTTCAGTGATTCTAAATGATTAACTAACCATATGCTTTCTATTTATAAAAAAAAGTGTCAACACTTTTTTTTTTAGTCAGCTCGTCTGAGCTAAATGAAGTGATGAAAAGTCAAACCCTGATCACCTGAAATGGCAAGCCAAGTCCTGCGCATGATTTGGACAAAATCAATAGTAAAAGTAGCGGATCTGTCGGAAATACCAAGATTATTATTTTTTAAACCCAAATAAACAAAAGAGATCAAATTTTCAGCACAATATTGTTTCAGTAATAACCCTCGCCTGGTTATTAATTCACTTAAATCCAACTATGAATATGAATGGTGGTTTTTGCCAGACACCATCTTCCGGTTATCATCACCCAACACACCGCATCTTTAATGAGGTGGAATTGGTGTTTGTTCAGACTGCCAGGAGAGCGCAGCTCTTCCAGCTGACCCAATCTGCTTCATCTCACCGGACTGCTCAAAAAGCAAAGAAGCACACATATTTTTGGTAAATGAAGTACAACGGCATACTTGATCTCTTAACACTACAGTGTTAGAGTAATCCATATAAATGCTGAGCAAGATTTTACTGGCACTTTCCCACATGACCTTTGGGACATCCTTATAGAGTAGAAAGCTAAATGAGAAACACACACACACACACAAAATCAGTCAGCATATGCTAGGAATCGGGTCCTATGCTGGTCTCTTCAGCTACTGAAACAGTTTTCATGCATGTTGACATGTTGGCATGTTGGCAGTACCCACACAGAGGGGTGGGTGAGAGAGAGGGAGGGAAACGGATGGAGTACACCTTCAACTGCCTAATGGCATCTACGTGACCCAGGAGATTGCAGCCACAGAGATAGGAAAAGAAGAGGCATTCCATTGTCTGGAGAGGTCACTTCCTGGTTTGCGTGGAGAAGCTGTTTTCAATGGAGCCCGGCAATGGAAGTACTGTACTGTACTGTACTCAGCTGTACTGAGGCAGCACCAGAAATTTTGTCCCCCTAATGATTTTGCACCCTGTGCCCCCCATGCTACGCCACTATTCATGCAGTCTTCTTTGAGCTGGCCCCTTTCCCAGGACTGGACCAAGGCTGATATGCTGGAGACACATGCTCCGCAGGGTAACTTATGCCCTTGTCAGAAAACAACCTCTTCCTAGGAAAAACTTCATACCCTCCTACATACAACTATACATGCTAGAACACAGCTTGACATAGAGAGCAGTGAGGGAAGATGTGGCCCTCCGCTTCTTGCTGTCTGGCCCTTGGGACTACTCTCACTTGGCCCAGCTTTGCAGGTGAAATATTTTTGCCTGGCTGAGATGTTGCACTCTGATGTTGGCTCCTGGGTATCTAGATGGAGGATAGAATCACAGAATTGTAGAGCCACAGGGGTCATCTGGTTCAACTTCCTGCAATGCAGGAAACTTCTGCCCCACATGGGACTTCAACCTATAATCCTGAGATTAAGAGTCTCATGCTCTACCAACTGAGCTACCAATATTGTCTGTGTGTGTGTGCTACAAGAAACTGGCCTACTGTACAAAGATAAAATCTTTGCTTCATTCAGAATAAGGCTCACCCCTCAGGCTGAAAAGGGTTCCTCACCACTGATGTAAATCTTACCACAGGCAGGGGGATTTCCCACTCCTCACTTGTCTGTGCTTCACTCACCACTAGTATAGCTCAGTCACTTAAATATTCTGGGCCACAGTCAACTAAATATTTGTGCTAGTGGAAGCCAGTACACCTATCCCCCTGGCCGGTTAAGTCCAGTCAAGGGTGACTATGGGGTTGTGGTGCTCATCTTGCTTTCAGGCCGAAGGAGCCAGCGTTTGTCTGCAGACAGCTTTCCAGGTCATGTGGCCAGCAGGACCACTTCTAGCACAACGGGACACCGTGACAGAAGCCAAAGTGCACAGAAACGCCGTTTACCTTCCCACCACAGTGGTACCTATTTATCTACTTACACTGGTGTGCTTTCGAACTGCTAGGTTGGCAGGAGCTGGGGCAGAGCAACAGGAGCTCACCCCGTCACAGGGATTTGAATCACCGACCTTCTGATTGGCAAGCCCAAGAGGCTCAGTGGTTTAGACCACAGCGCCACCCACATCCCATAGTCGCCTTTGACTGGACTTAACCATCCAGAGGTCCTTTACCTTTTTACCTACACTGAATAACACCCCACAAACATCAAATGAATATGCATAAGTTGGGGCTGGGGTGGTGTCTGCCACCTGTCCACAAACCTGTCTGTTTGCTCCCTCCCCCCAAAAAAAATATTATACAGGGCTCTAGCTGTGACACTCCAGCATGAAATAGAGCCCATGTGGAATAGTGGTTGGAGTCTTAGACTAGGACCTGGGAAAAGGAGGGTCAAGTCCTCACTCAGCACAC
Organism: Podarcis pityusensis; assembly: GCF_964106645.2. NCBI lineage: Eukaryota > Metazoa > Chordata > Lepidosauria > Squamata > Lacertidae > Podarcis > Podarcis pityusensis. Next base: position 11,051,054 of record NC_138026.1, read on the forward strand.
TGGGTGATCTTGGGCCAGGCAGACACTCCCAGCCTAAGCTACTTCACATGGTTATAGTGGTGATGAAATGGGGAGTTGGAGAACCAGGCATAGCATAATGAGCTCCTTGGAATAAAAGGTGAGGTATAAATGTCATGAATGAATGAATGAATGAATGTTGCCCAGCTATGTAAAGTAACATTTAAAGGTCCTCTTAAAAGGTAAAGGGACCCCTGACCATTAGGTCCAGTCGTGACAGACTCTGGGGTTGCGGTGCTCATCTCGCTTTATTGGCCGAGGGAGCCGGCGTACAGCTTCCAGGTCATGGCGAACCAGAGCAGCGCATGGAAACGCTGTTTACCTTCCTGCCAGAGCGGTACCTATTTATCTACTTGCACTTTGACGTGCTTTCGAACTGCTAGGTTGGCAGGAGCAGGGATCGAGCAACGAGAGCTCACCCCATCGTGGGGATTCGAACCGCTGACCTTCTGATCGGCAAGTCCTAGGCTCTGTGGTTTATCCCACAGCACCACCCACAGAGGTTAAATCCTACACATCATTCATCAGTACCTACCAGAAGACCTAAAATGTAACAATGGGTGGTTGGCTTTTCATCCCCCGAGACTTCTCTATTCAAAGTGCCATCTTGTCCCCAGTTGTGTTTAATGAATATACGAAGCTGTTCGGCAACATCCAGAGGTAGAGCCTTAGGTGTCATACCATATGCTAAATAACCCATAGCTGTTACTCACATTCTCATTCTCCCTTGCCCCTGGGTTCTATAATCTGGTTTCTTATCCATTGTTTGATCATGCCATGAAACTGGATGTAGGCGAGTCAAAAGAGAGGGAGAGAGAATCTCAGTCAAGACTGAAGCATTAATGGTCAGATAGACTCATCATTTGGAGTTGCATAATAGGTAGTGTTCACCTTCCCTCAGACTGGTGGTTGTTGAGTGCTCCTAATTATACATGGAAACACAGGTTATGGAGATGAGCAAGGAGCCATTTTCATCAGACGAACCTGGTGAGATTTGTCCAATTCAGATCGAGCAATGGCAATTAATGGCTTTGCAATCTTGAGGTTAGATTACGGATGATGAATTTTAGGCAAGACTGGCCTTGCTTTCTTGGTGCATAATGACCTCCTCCCGAGAAGAGAACACACTGCATCCATGTTCCAGCTCCTGCACAGGCTCACTATTACCTTTTCTGCAAAATTCAAGGTGCTGGTTCTGAACTATTAAGCTCTAACTGGCTTGGATCCCACACACTTTAAGATTCACCCTCTCAGTGAACTTCAAGGCTCAATGAGGATTACCCCACACCCTTCTGAGTGGTAGCCCCCAGTCACACACACCCTTTATGATGTTGTAGCATGACATTTGCCAGTCACCATTTGCAGGGTGAAGTAGGACCGTTTTTCGATAACCTCACAATTGGAAAATTGAAGGTCAGCGGTTCGAATCCCCACGACGGGGTGAGCTCCCGTTGGTCAGTCCCTGCTCCTGCCAAATTAGCAGTTTGAAAGCATGTCAAAGTGCAAGTAGATAAATAGGTACCGCTCCGGCGGGAAGGTAAACGGCATTTCTGTGCACTGCTCTGGTTCGCCAGAAGCGGCTTAGTCATGCTGGCCACATGACCCGGAAGCTGTATGCCGGCTCCCTCGGCCAATAAAACAAGATGAGCGCCGCCACCCCAGAGTCGGCCACAACTGGACCTAATGGTCAGGGGTCCCTTTACCTTTACCCCACACTATGAAAGTTGTGGGGGAAGAATCAATTCATTCAGTGTGATAATATTTGGTGTAACACAGTTACAGTTGCCAGGCGCAGGGAGACATGCTAACCCAGGGAACCTCCTGAGGCATCTCTTTGATAAGGGGACCTTATCCCAATGACATCTCACACCCTACTGACAAAAGGGGCTACTTGCTCTTGAACCCTGTCCATTTCATTACATCTGTGGCTGGCAAGTCCAGATGACATGGGGTGATCAGGTGTCTCCTCAGCAATGCCTTCAAGGGGAGCTGGCAAAGACAAACACAGATCAGTTAGCAGATTTTCTGGCACTTGGAGATGGAGTGGAATGGTCCATGTCAGATAAATAGTGAAACGGGTATTCTTCAGATCAGGTACCTATGCTGAAGGGTTGGTAGCTTTCCAACATATTTATCCCCTTTGCTGCTTTTTGCTAAGTTAAGAAAGCTGGTGTCCATGCCTCATACTATCATCATGGCTATTATTGGGGGTTAGGGGGAACAATGACAAACATAGACAGCATCTTAAAAAGTAGAGACATCACCTTGCCAACAAAGGTCCGTATAGAGAAGCTATGGTTTTCCCAGTAGTGATGTATGGAAGTGAAAGCTGGACATAAAGAAGGCTGATCACCGAAGAATGGATGCTTTTGAATTATGGTGCTGGAGGAGACTCTTGAGAGTCCCATGGACTGCAAGAAGATCAAACCTATCCATTCTTAAGGAAATCAGCCCTGAGTGCTCACTGGAAGGACAGATCCTGAAGCTGAGGCTCCAGTACTTTGGCCACCTCATGAGAAGAGAAGACTTCCTGGAAAAGACCCTGATGTTGGGAAAGATGGAGGGCACAAGGAGAAGGGGACGACAGAGGATGAGATGGTTGGACAGTGTTCTCGAAGCTACCAGCATGAGTTTGACCAAATTGCAGGAGGCAGTGGAATACAGAAGTGCCTGGCGTGCTCTGGTCCATGGGGTCACAAAGAGTCGGAAACGACTAAACAACAACAGGCGGAACAATGTGTGTTGGCACAATTTTATGGGTACCTCACTTGCATCAGTTAATCCAACAGATCAAATTAGCAGGAAATGCAATATAAAGGCCATTCGACTGCATTTCCCCATTTAATTGCTTCTGAAGTATTTGGGAGGCAGGAATTGGGCGCTTGTAAATATTCATCCAAGGCTGGCAAGAAACAATTCTGTATGCTCTGCATTATTGCACTAATCCTCTTTAATTTTTCTTAAAAATAGAAAGCCTGTACACCACGTAAGTAGGCAGCCTGCAAGCCATTTTATTTTCTTTAGAGTAGAACTTGTGTTGCAAATGGCAGGAAGCCATGAGCCACAAAAATAAAACCATTCTAACCCTAGTGCTAAGTAAGGAAAACAAAGATGTCTCAGCAATTAGCAATATTATATATGTTAGTACTAAGTAACAACAGATGTTTCAACCAGAGCCCAGTACATTCCTCGCAATCCTTCAGAAACCAAAAGCCTCTTGCCGTTGCTATACATTACAATTATCTTGGGCTTTCAGTCCTTGCAAATGCATTCTGAGTGGCGAATGCTAAAGTTTGTTAGTATCGGGTGGCTCTTACCTGTAGCTACATCAGCAAGCTGCATACTTCTGCTGACTTAACAGACTAGCAACAAGTGTGCTCTGTAAAGACATGCGCAGGCTATGAGTCATTAGCAAGCATGCAAAGCTAATTGGCAAAACACTCATAAAAGATTCTGAAGGTGGGTTAATTACAATTCATTACGTAAACTGTCCCTGGGCTATTGTTAAAAAAAAATGCATTAACTTTCAAGGTCCAGTATTTTATGATTCACTTTGCCATGTTGTGAGAAAGTCTTTGTATCAAACTACATTCATTACAATTCAGGCCACAAAAGCCTTTACGGGGTTTCTTGACATTATTTCCATCCTTGTTATATAGGAATTCATATGGGCTGCACATTGCTAACAACTGGCAAAATGTCAAAAAACATTTATGGTATTTTCTTACCATATACACAGGCCGGCTTTAAAAGCTACAAAATTTAATTGCTTCCCCTTTCCCATTTGTTCCTTTTAGCAAATAAAAAGCTGAGGGTGGAGATACGATGGCAGGCATGCAGCAGGCAAGAAAACTGCATTTTTGATTGCCCAATTGATCTTCATGGACTTTGCCTATCTGACATGCAGACATTCACTATGAGTCCGTCATCGGGAGAAATACCGGATGGCTATGCAATAGAATAAATGCTCAGTGCATCATTGTGAGAAACATACCCGATTGCCAAAACTGGCAAAGCAAATTATGTTGGTGCAGCAGGCTGGCAGGTACACTCAAATTGTTCATATCTAATATTTATTGATAGAGCAGCCTGTCCATCGAAGCTGAGCTGGACAAGTGTATTAGCAACTCAAGTACAGTGGTACCTTGGGTTACATACGCTTCAGGTTACATATGCTTCAGGTTACAGACTCCGCTAACCCAGAAATATTGCTTCAGGTTAAGAACGTTGCTTCAGGATGAGAACAGAAATTGGGCTCCGGTGGCGCGGCGTTAGCGGGAGGCCCCATTAGCTAAAGTGGTGCTTCAGGTTAAGAACAGTTTCAGGTTAAGTATGGACCTCCGGAACGAATTAAGTACTTAAGCCGAGGTACCACTGTACATCAATGGCTCACATCTCCAAAAGGGTATGGGAGAATGCAATTCTAATGTCCAATGCAAAGATGAAGGTCTACTAGGTTTGTGTGTTGAGCATGCTGCTTTATGGAAGTGAGTCATGGGCAACTTACAACTGTGAGGAGCAGTGCCTCAAACCATCCACATGAGCTGCGTCAGGAAGATTTTGGGTATCACACGGCAGTACAAAGATGTGCTCTCCCAAGTCCACATTCCCAACATGTTTGCACTCCTGTCTCAGTGACATCTACGGCGGCTTGGTCATGTCTACAGAATGGAAGATGGCAGGATCCCCAAGGACGCGCTCTACGGGGAACTGGCTCCAGGCACCAAGTCTGTGTTACAAAGATTTCTGCATATGTGACATAGACACTGGCAACATCAACCCACTGTTTGGGAATCCTTTGTAGATGACTGCAGTGCTTGGAGACAGATAGTCAGGTTGTGTATCTATAGCAGTGACCAGAGGAGGAATGAGAGCTGGGAGGAGCGGAGGGAGAAGAAACGTCATGGTGCATTTGCAGCAGCACAACTGGATGCCTTCATCTGCCCCAGCTGCAACAAAAGATGTCACTCCGGCAACAGTCTCCACAGCCACAGCAGGTGCTGCAACCTTCCAACAGTTTGACTTCACCCTCAAAGGCATGCTCCTCCATTGTCTCCCGAGATAGACAGATATCAACATTATTTAGCAGAGGTAGCCAACAGATTTATATTGTATGCTTTGTGTCCATGAAATATCTTTATATACATTATTTACACAATGGGCTGCACGTGATTGGCTAATTCCTGGATTCTCCTGTAGGCCAATCAGGTTGTGGATTCACTTACACCTGGAGCTGGATTGGGTGGCTCCTGCGGACCAATCATACTGCTGCATTGTTCTAGGACCAATCAGACTGCTGCATTTTGGATCCTATTGTTCTACGACCAATCAGACTGCTGCATTTTGGATCCCATTCAACCCAGTACATAACAGTCCACTTATTGAATCCTGGTGAGCCAAATTCATAGAAGCAATGGAAGCCAAATAATTCAAGAGGAAATGATAAAAAGGGGCTGAATAAAACCCCTCTGATGTATATGTTGTTATAGCCTCGGATAGCTCAGTTGATAGAGCATGAGACACAATCTCAGGGTTGTGGGTTTGAGCCCCATATTGGTTGAAAGATTCCTGCACTGCAGGGGGTTGGACTAGATGACTCTCATGGTCACTTCCAACTCTACAATTCTTTGTGCCACACACATCATTTTAACTGAGAAGACATAGGCAGCTACCTTTCCTTGAGTCTGACCATTGATCCGTCAAGCTCTGTATTGTGTACACTGGCAGTGTCTCTCCAGAATTTCAATGGACATTCCCAGTCCAGCCTAACTGTAGATGTTCAGAGCAGAACCTGGGACCTTCTGCACACAAAGTAGATGTTCTACCACAGAGCTTTGGTCCTTCCCCTAAAATTTAGGGCCTCAATATACTGGTATGTGACTGAAGCCTTACTCCAACCCTTTAGACCACTCAGTCACACTACAGAAGCCCATCTAGTCCAGCTTCCTGTTCTTCCAGTGGCCAACCAAATGCCTTTGGGAAACCAGCGAAAAACACATGTACATAAGAGCACTCTCCCCTCCTGTGGTTTCCAACAACTGGTGTTTGGAAGCATTGCTGCCCCCAACTCTGAAAACAGATCATAGTCATTACACGTAGCTAGTGGCCATTGATAGTCCTCCATGAATTTGTCTAGTCCTTTTTTAAAGCCATCCAAGTCAGTGACCATCACTGTGCCTCCCGTGAGAGCGAGTTCCCTAGTTTAACGACACACTGGGTGAAGAATTACTTTCTTTTATCTGTCCTAAATCTTCCAACAGAGGGAAGATACAAAGATTTATTCGGTAAATGTATGCCTTTGCCTCCCCCCCTTTAAATATGCAAATCTTTGTCTTCACTTTTCCAGTGAAGCAGGAAAAGTAGGCAGATTTGTTGAAGGTTAAAGTCAAAGGTCCGTATAGTTAAAGCTATGGTTTTCCCAGTAGTGATGTATGGAAGTGAGAGCTGGACCATAAAGAAGGCTGATCGCCAAAGAATTGATGCTTTTGAATTATGGTGCTGGAGGAGACTCTTGAGAGTCCCATGGACTGCAAGAAGATCAAACCTATCCATTCTTAAGGAAATTAGCACACTGGAAGGACAGATCGTGAAGCTGAGGCTCCAATACTTTGGCCACCTCATGAGAAGAGAAGACTCCCTGGAAAAGACCCTGATGTTGGGAAAGATGGAGGGCACAAGGAGAAGGGGACGACAGAGGACGAGATGGTTGGACAGTGTTCTCGAAGCTACCAGCATGAGTTTGACCAAATTGCGGGAGGCAGTGGAAGACAGAAGTGCCTGGTGTGCTCTGGTCCATGGGGTCACAAAGAGTCGGTCACGACTAAACGACTAAACAACAACAGGCGGAACAATGTGTGTTTGCACAATTTTATGGGTACCTCACTAGCATCAGTTAATCCAACAGATCAAATTAGCAGGAAATGCAATATAAAGGCCATTCGACTGCATTTCCCCATTTAATTGCTTCTGAAGTATTTGGGAGGCAGGAATTGGGTGCTTGTAAATATTCATCCAAGGCTGGCAAGAAACAATTCTGTATGCTCTGCATTATTGCACTAATCCTCTTTAATTTTTCTTAAAAATAGAAAGCCTGTACACCACGTAAGTAGGCAGCCTGCAAGCCATTTTATTTTCTTTAGAGTAGAACTTGTGTTGCAAATGGCAGGAAGCCATGAGCCACAAAAATAAAACCATTCTAACCCTAGTGCTAAGTAAGGAAAACAAAGATGTCTCAGCAATTAGCAATATTATATATGAGTTTGACCAAACTGCGGGAGGCAGGGGAAGACAGGAGTGCCTGGCGTGCTCTGCTCCATAGGGTCACGAAGAGTCAGACACAACTAAACAACTAAACAACAACAACAACAACAAAGTCAAAGGGACTAAAGTCAAGAAATGGGAAGAGATCTATTGAGCTGGTGATCCAAATGGCCTCTGGCAATCAGGAGGATGTATTTTCCCTTGAGCTGAGCCTGTAATAATGTTTACATATTTACATGAAGTCCTAATGATCATTGGCCACCAAATGCTCTTGACACTATTAAAAGTGGATTTTGTCATATATATATATACCAACTTTCCTAAGAATGCATTTCATGCACTCCTTGGAAGGCTAGCCATATGGCCTCAAACCAGCTTAAATTCAAGACTGTCTTTTAGTTCTCTTTGATTTCTGCATTGACAGTAATACTATAAAACTATCAATCTTTTTTTTTTTAAGGGCTTTGTTTAGGTACACACCTAGACCAGGGGTAGTCAACGTGATGTTCTCCAGATTATTTTGGAAAGTGTGTTCTCCTTCATGGAGAGCATGTGTTGCGGTGGGGTCTTCCAAGGCATCCCACTGTTGCTGGGCGGGTAAAGGTAGTTGGCCACCATTGCGACTGGGCTCCTCTTTGTCATTGGGGAGAATTTGATGTTGCCATTTTATGACTGACAGCCAAGAAGTTTTATATTCCCTGCGCGCAGCGTTGAGCTTCCTCTTTTCACTGCGAGCATCAGATCCCCCGCCCACCCTCCCTATATTTAGGGTTGTTCGCTTGACCTTGCTATGCCTGTCATGGGGTCATCTGCTTTGGAGCGGGGGCCCGGTAGGAATTTTGTCCATTTGGCTGATTGGCTGGTGCCATTTGGTTTTTGCCTACTGTGCAGCAAATTGTCACAACTTGTAAGGTTGCGGTTAGGCATTGGTTTTTATTAAGTGGTTGGTGGAAGGGCATGGATTGGCTGTGCCTGCCCCTCCAATGCTGCTGCTGCAAGGGTATTCTGTTAAAGGAATCCAGGGGCTTGCCATGCTTTTGTTCAAACCCCTGTCAAGGGGCTAGGGCTATGCAAGAGTCCCTGAGAGCATTTGGGGAGAGGTGAGGGCATGGTTCCCAGCTCCATCTTTCTCCCCAAAATGTTTTCCCTTTCTGACTTTCGCGGGCGTGCGAATGTCAGTCTGCCCTGGGTGGGGACAGATAGTCGCAACCAATGCCTAAGCAACCAGTCACATTTTCTGTATTTTAATAAAGTTGTGGTCAAAATTTTGCCCAAAACCTTAAACAAAAATTCTGTGTGAATTGTGTTTTATTGGGGTGGCTTGGGGACCTCGACACGCAACTCCATATTCTATCAACTTTGACCATTCACCATGGTGACCGGGACTGATGTGAGATAGGGACCCATAACATCTGGAGGTCACCATAAGGACATAAGTGCCTGCTGGATCAGGCCAAAGGCCCACATAGTCCAGCATCCTGTTCTCATAGTGGCCCATCAGATACCTGTGGGAAACTCCCAAGCAGGATTTGAGTAGAAGAACACTCTTCCCTCCTGTGGTTTCCCAGTTACTGGTATTCACTGCTACCTTGCCTTAAAGGTAAAGGGTAAAGGGACCCCTGACCATTAGGTCCAGTCGTGACCGACTCTGGGGTTGCAGCACTCATCTCGCTTTATTGGCCGAGGGAGCTGGCGTACAGCTTCCGGGTCATGTGGCCAGCATGACTAAGCTGCTTCTGGCGAACCAGAGCAGCGTACGGAAACACTGTTTACCTTCCTGCTGGAGCGGTACCTATTTATCTACTTGCACTTTGACGTGCTTTCGAACTGCTAGGTTGGCAGGAGCAGGGACCAAGCAATGGGAGTTCATCCCAGCACGGGGATTTGAACCGCTGACCTTCTGATCGGCAAGTCCTAGGCTCTGTGGTTTAACCTACAGCGCCACCCGCGTCCCTTACCTTGCCTTAGGCATTTCTAAAACCACACAAGCAAACTATTGCAGTGGTGTGAGGGCTATGGGCTTCATTTTGGGCTTCTAGAAGCCAAAGGTTCCTGAGGTTTAATGAACTCTCAGCTTCTTGTTTAAGATGCGAGGACAAGGTCTCAGCGGGCCGGTGGGGAATATGCGGCCATGGCGAGCGATTTCTATCTGCGTTATTACGTTGGGCACAAGAGGAAGTTCGGCCACAAGTTTCTCGAGTTCCGCCCTGACGGGAAACTGAGATATGCAAACAACAGCAATTATAAAAATGATGTCATGATCAGAAAAGAAGCCTACGTACACAAACGTGTGATTGAAGAGCTAAAGAGGATAATCGATGACAGTGAAATCATGAAAGAAGATGATGCGTTATGGCCGCCTCCTGACAGAGTTGGCCGGCAGGAGCTTGAAATTGTAATTGGTGATGAACACATCTCTTTTACCACATCAAAAATTGGTTCTCTTATTGATGTAAATCAGTCCAAGGAGCCAGAAGGTCTAAGAGTGTTTTACTACCTTGTCCAGGACCTCAAGTGTCTTGTCTTCAGTCTCATTGGATTACACTTCAAGATTAAACCAAGATTAAGATTAAGTTGCTGTTCAAGATTAAATTGTATGGATTTAAATTTGTACTGTAAAGTTTCTTTCGGTGGGGTCACTTTCCATTCCTTATCTCTCATTGGTTTTATGTGTGTCAGATTTTTTAACAGAGTGAATTTAATAAATGCTAAAAAGCTTAAAAAAAGAAAGATGTGAGGACAAGATCCACACTACGCCAGGGATAATGCAACCTTAATAAAATTCTCTAGGCACCCCTTCAAACAACTGTGTCAGTTATAAATATGCCAGTCAAATGCCAGCTAATTTCTTTTATGCCATGGTTTTGCCCTCCGGTGTCAGGTGATCATAGTATTACCGTAACCATAAAATACTATGTTTTCCTGCTATTCCCCTTTAAAGCCTACATTTTCTAAAAGCTATCTAAACCTGGCACGTAGATATGAAATTCAGCATTGTACCCTGAGTAAGGCCCTGTGGTGCTTTGACATTTCTGCAGCAAGATACTGAGAGCAGATGAACATTAGTCAGCATTTGATTTCTAATTGCAGTCTCAAAGCTTCAGGGATAATGTTCAAGTTGAAAGAGCGCAGCCTTTGATGGTAGCTCTCTGAGGGAGAAATTTGTTTTAGCTTTTCTCAATGAATGCGATTTCCAAGGATAAAGATCAAAGTGATGTCAGTGGCCAGAGCTATGGCAAATGCAGAATGCAGCCTCTTGCAACCTACAATTAACACTACAGTTAGACTGAAGTCTAGACTAGAGGCAAATCCCCTGCCAGCTTTAGCTAACACTGACAGAGATGTGGCAAGACAGGATATTGCTGTGGTGGCGAGAACAGAAAGATACAAGCTACCCGAGTGGTAGAGGAGAGACCGGATCAGACTATTAATCTAACAGTTAACTGTGTACGTATGTGCATTTGCATATAATTTTATCTACTGAAATGTTTATAGACCGCACTTTCATTAAAATACAGCAAGGTGGTATTGTGTTGTTGTTTAGTCGTGTCCGACTCTTTGTGACCCCATGGACCAGAGCACGCCAGGCACTCCTGTCTTCCACTGCCTCCCACAGTTTGGTCAAACTCATGCTGGTAGCTTCGAGAACACTATCCAACCATCTCGTCCTCTGTCCTCCCCTTCTCCTTGTGCCCTCCATCTTTCCCAACATCAGGGTCTTTTCCAGGGAGTCTTCTCTTCTCATGAGGTGGCCAAAGTATTGGAGCCTCAGCTTCAGGATCTGTCCTTCCAGTGAGCACTCAGGGCTGATTTCCTTAAGAATGGATAGGTTTGATCTTCTTGCAGTCCATGGGACTCTCAAGAGTCTCCTCCAGCGCCATAATTCAAAAGCATCAATTCTTTGGCGATCAGCCTTCTTTATGGTCTAGCTCTCACTTCCATACATCACTACTGGGAAAACCATAGCTTTAACTATATGGACCTTTGTTGGCAAGGTGATGTCTCTGCTTTTTAAGATGCTGTAAAGGTTTGTCATTGCTTTTCTCCCAAGAAGCAGGCGTCTTTTAATTTCGTGGCTGCTGTCACCATCTGCAGTGATCATGGAGCCCAAGAAAGTAAAGTAAAGAAAGCAAGGTGGTATACAGCATACCAAATTGCAAGGTCAATAAAAGAATCAGTTAAAACACCAATAAGTACTGGCTGTAGAAATTCACATTGCAATGGCCTGTTTGAAGAATATGCTTTTAAAGTTACGTCTAAAAGAATGCAGAAAACAAACTTCCACTGGCGTGGAGCTGAGAATGGGTTTTTGGTTTTTTAAAAGATTTGCTTTACCTCCTCTGTTACACAATGGGAAGTACACACTGTTGAATGGAGATAGAAACCGTATGTATGGGTATGTGTGGAGCTTATCAGTGCAGTATGCAGATGACACTTCTCTCGCTTTCATGTGGAAATCAAGTTATGTGAGACCAAGTCCAGCCCGTGCCTTCAATTCAGTTGGTGTGAGAAGCAGTACACGGGGAAGTTCTGAATGCACCTTATACATACAGGAGAAACTAGAATGGCAGAATTGGCTCTGCAAGGAGGGAGGGAGGAAGATGCTACCTGACTCTCTAACTCCTGTGCCTTGATTTGCTAATTGTTTTCGGAAATAGCTTATTTTATTTTATTTAAGATTCATTTTGTTAGTTGCCTTGTGAGGCCTCACACCCCAAAACAGGGGATAAGCATTTTTAAGCAAGTAAATAAATATACAGTGGTACCACAGGTTAAGTACTTAATTCGTTCCGGAGGTCCGTTCTTAACCTGAAACTGTTCTTAACCTGAAGCACCACTTTAGCTAATGGGGCCTCCTGCTGCTGCCGCGCCGCCAGAGCCCGATTTCTGTTCTTATCCTGAAGCAAAGTTCTTAACCTGAAGCACTATTTCTGGGTTAGCGGAGTCTGTAACCTGAAGCGTATGTAACCTGAAGCGTATGTAACCCAAGGTACCACTGTACAGATGTATGGAGAACCCTTTTTTATTAGCACTTACGTACATTTTTATGCTGTGTAATTATGCAAAGTCAAAATGGATCCCCCTCCCTCCCTCCACAGTGTTATCTCCTAATCCTATATGGATCTACTACATGATTTGTGAAATCTAGGCAAGCAACAAAAAAATCTCAAAAAGTGTGAGGGCAATCAGGAAAGGCTGCATTTACCGCTTTCTTCTATAAATGGCTCTTCTGGGTAAAAAAGGTAAAGGTAAAGGGACCCCTGACCATTAGGTCCAGTCGTGACCGACTCTGGGGTTGCGACGCTCATCTCGCTTTATTGGCCGAGGGAGACGGCGTACAGGGTCATGTGGCCAGCATGACTAAGCCGCTTCTGGCAAACCAGAGCAGCGCACGGAAACGCCATTTACCTTCCCGCCGGAGTGGTACCTATTTATCTACTTGCACTTTGAGGTGCTTTCGAACTGCTAGGTTGGCAGGAGCAGGAACCGAGCAATGGGAGCTCACCCCATCGCGGGGATTCGAACCGCCGACCTTCTGATCGGCAAGTCCTAGGCTCTGTGGTTTAACCCACAGCACCACCTGCGTCCCATGGCTCTTCTGGGTATTTACATTTAATTTAAATTACCCAGTACTGTAGCTTTCAACACCAATTTGGGTAGCACATCAAAATGGATTCCTAGAACAGGTAGCCCAAACAGCACCAGGCATCTGACATGGCACAAAACAAGTCAGTGCCAGAGAGCTAAGAGCCCCCATTTCTCCCATCACCAATCCCAAGGAGTTTATTGCTTTTTCAACAATGTTGCACACACATTTGCAAGCTATCAGATCATGGCAGATATTTGACTTGACCCGGGGCAATGAAGCCATAGAAGAAAGGAATGCACACAGCCGAGGGATAGGACAGATATAAGAAAGCAGTGCATATTTAAGCGATGGAACTCGATCCTAAAGGAGGCAGGAATGGGCACCAACCCACATGGCTTTAAAAGCGGTGTAGGCAAATTTATGGAGAAGAGGCTATTGATGGCTACTAGCCACAATGGCTGGTAATGCAGCAATGCTTCTGAATACCAGTTCCTGGAAACCACAGGGGAGACAACTCTTGTGCTCACGTTCTGCTTATGGGACTAGGTTCTTCTTATGCAACAGGATAGAGAAGGCCAACTGCCCTGGTTGGTTCTATTATGCATCAAGCTCAGGGGGTTAAGGCCAATGAGCATTGTCTTTCTGAGGGCACAACATTTCTCAGAGGACTTGCTTTGTAATGAGTAGACACTTGCCCCCCTGAGAGAACCCTGAGAAACCAGTCGGTGAAGCAACCACTGAGATTATTTCCTTCCGCTTAATGTGAAAACCAGGAGGTTCTGCTCATCCTTAGCTTCGGATGCAACATTGTGACTTGGCAACCCTTAAGGGGGCAACTGAGGTCAAGATACAGCAGGTGATAGGGCCAAATTTTAATAAATGATAGTAATAATTTTATTATTTATACCCCACCCATCTGGCTGAGTTTCTCCAGCCACTCTGGGCGGCTTACAGCATATATGAAAACATAGTAAAACATCAAACATTAGAAACTTCCTGATACATACAGGGCTGCCTTCAGATGTCTTCTAAACGTTGTGTAGTTCTTTATCTCTTTGACATCTGATGGGAGGAGGTTCCACAGGGAGGGCGCCACTACCCAGAAGACCCTCTGCCTGGTTCCCTGTAGCTTCGCTTCTCGCAGGGAGGGAACCACCAGAAGACCCTTGGAGGAGGACCTCAGTTGTCTGGGTTGAACGATGGGGGTGGAGATGCTGGACTGTGGTTGTTTAGGGCTTTAAAGGTCAGCACCAATACTTTTACATATTGAAATGTTCTGGCTGCAAGTTTCTGGTTTCTATTAGATTCCAGTTTCTTCACAGATATTGAAAAATAGATTGTCTTAGCCTTCCCCAATCTGTTGCTTTGCATGTATTTTGAACTACAACTTTCCTGACCCTGACCATTGACCATGCTGGTTAGGGCTGATGGGAGCTGGTCTCTAGCAACACCTGGAAGGCACCAGGTTGCAGAATGCTGGTAACCCCTTTAAAGTGCTAGACGTCTATGTAGTTGCTGAAGCAACACCAAGTTCTCAGATCAGCTAGTTCTGTTCAGTTCTGCTGATTCACCTGTTTGACCATATGGGAATAAACTTGACCTCCATACCTTCATGAACCCATCAAGGATGCAGAAGATTATTAATATTCACATGCCTCCTGGCATGTTGAGAGAGTCTTCATTAATTAAAATTTGGAGGAGAAGTCCTTGAGAATGTTGGATGAAAGTTGCTCTATACTGAAAGTTATTAAGAATATCTCCTAGGCCTTTGCTAAATTAGAGCAGGTGCAGATAGTAATTAAATTCATTAAGTGATAAGCACTGCATGCCTTTCCTTCTCTTAGTACTATCAACATTCAGTGGCTAAAACAATTGCAAATTTATGGGGTTCAAGATCTCTAGGCCTGACTCTTCGTGCTTTTTGTGCCGTGGCTTGAAGCCATGGGGGTGGGAGATGGAATAGTTATCTCCAGGGATTTGTCAATCCTGTCTCTATATCTGCGGAGTTGTCTATGTCTTGCCTTTTGACGCCCACAAAAACTCCACTGAATGTTTATCATAACTTTACATCAGGAATTGCTGCCGTAAATCAAAATGCAAAATGTAAATGTGGGTTCTTTCCATTGCTCTCAATTGATTGTGAGTCCAGATTCACATTTAAACCTGTGGCTCATTTGGGAAAGAGATTGTGCACCTATCCATGTTCTGTCCCTATTCCTGAAGTAAATAAACCTTTAGACAATCATGCTGAAGACGATCCCAGGATAATTGTCCTTACCAGTAGGGCTACAATATTTGCATTTGTCCTGGGCAATGCAATTCAACTTGGGGAGGGTGATGACCCTTTTTCCAGAGCAGTTGAAGGTTTAAGGATCTTTTCTGGGCATGATTTTCTCCATGAGAGCTTGAAAATCAGTATGTTGGCATTCTGCAAACACCTCAATGTATTCTTTCCAAAATGCTGAACACCTCACATCAAAATCTGCAAGGCATTTGCAGGCCACACTGCCTTTTTCTGGCTACTGTGCTTGCACACCCAAGATTGTTTGTGAACTCACAATCCTGCCATGTGGACATCTTGAATGGCTAGATTTCCCTGTTTACAGAGGTGCGGTAGGCCCACTCAAGGGCACTTAGAACTCAAAATATCCATGGTAGTACTGTAACTTACCGATAGCAGTAGTGTACACTATCTTGAGGATGGACTAAGGTCTTCTAGAGAAAGGTAAAGGAAAAGGACCCCTGGACAGATTAAGTCCAGCCAAAGGTGACTATGGGGGGCAGCGCTCATCTTGCTTTCAGGCCAAGGGAGCCGGCGTTTGTCCACAGACAGCTTTCCGGGTCATGTGGCCAGCACGACTAAACCACTTCTGGAACAACAGAACACTGTGACAGAAACCAGAGTGAATGGAAACGCCCTTTATCTTCCCACCGCAGCGGTACCTATTTATCTACTTGCACTGGTATGCTTTCGAACTGCTAGGTTAGCCGGAGCTGGGACAGAGCAATGGGAGCTTACCCCGTCATAGGGATTCGAACTGCCGACCTTCTGCTTGGCAAGCCCAAGAGGCTCAGTGGTTTAGACCACAGCGCCACCCGCATCCAATAGTAGTAGAGTACACTATCTTGTGGATGGTCTTATCTACACCCTACACTGAAAGCATATCCAACACACATTTAAAGCACATGGGTTTTCCCCAAATAATCCTGAGAACTGAGGTCAAAGCTACAACAAGCTATATCCTTTACAAACTACATATTCTCCTTTTCTCATAATTCCAGAAACCAAGACCATCCAGTGACGTGAATGATGGGAGACTCAGGACAGGTGGAAGGAAGTCCTTTCTTACTTAATGCAAATGTTAACAAGATGTGTTGGTGCTATCTGTACTGAATACCACCACAAGGTGTGTTGATGACCACCAATTTAGAGGACTATAAATGGAGATTAAGCAAATTCCTGGAGGGCAAGACTTTATATGGCTGCTACTTGCTATGTTAACAACTGTATATGTTACCTCCAGGATAAGAGGGAAGAGTGCTGTTGTGGCCATGCCTTGCTTGTAGGCTTTTCATAGGCAGCTGATAGCCACCGTGGGAACCAGGGTGGACTAGAAAGGGCTTTGTTTTAATCCAGTAGGGTTCTTCTTATATTCTTATGTGACCTCTATTTAAAATTTGTAATCATCTGCAGATTAATGAATCTGTTAATTACAGTAATTAATGTTTTAACCCTCGTTAAACAAGGAGATACTTCCTTGTGCAGGTAAGGCGGCCCAATCTACTCCTCCTCACTCACTCTGGGCAGGTTTCTGTGGTTGTCTGGTGCTTTGCAAAGTGATCTGCACAGCACCAACGGCAACCTAAGGATTGCCAGTAGCTACAGAGATAAAATACCACAAATTGCTTGTGAGCCAAAAGGAATTTATAGTAAACTAGCCACCCAGAGTTAAAAGAGGAGAGACTTCTCCATTTATTAGCTTAGCAGAAGTCAACAGAGCACTACATGCCTGCATGAACTTGCTTTACTACTTTATACTGTGTTATCTGAACCATTATCGTAAGAGCCAATGGGCTTGGAAGTCTACCTACCCTTTCCCTGCGTACTAAAAAGTCTTTTAAAAACAGATGAAGTGATTCAGTTATCCATTTCTCATAGATTTCCCTCCTCATGTACCCATACAACTCTGAAGAGGCAGAACGTCTAGGTTTTAAAAGTCAAGCAAATCATATACACCATAAAAACCACACAACAAACCATTAGATGCCTGGACCCAAATAACTAGTTGGTTAGTCCAAGTCAGTATAGGTAATTGAGCCCTACCACCTACTGCTGGCTGACCTTTGTTGTAGCCTTAAGGTTGTAAGGTCAAACCGTTGCAATGAGTAGAAGATACTGAATTTATAGTGCTGGTTCTGCTCTGTAATTACTTACAACAAATTGCCTTTCTGATTCATATCAATTCAAACTCAAGATGATGGATTTTTCGGAGCTAGCCGACCTAACCAGAAGAGTCCGCGACCAGAAGGAGGAGGAGTATCAGGAAGAATGGACAAAATTTGACGATTATTTAGCTAAATTTGTTAAGTTTAACTAATTGGAAATAGCTTGCAGGCAACAGAACGTGTCCAGAGGAGGGCAACCAAAATGGTCAAAGGCCTGGAAACGATGCCTTATGAGGAACGGCTAAGGGAGCTGGGCATGTTTAGCCTGGAGAAGAGGAGGTTAAGGGGTGATATGATAGCCATGTTCAAATATATAAAAGGATGTCACATAGAGGAGGGAGAAAGGTTGTTTTCTGCTGCTCCAGAGAAGCGGACACGGAGCAATGGATCCAAACTACAAGAAAGAAGATTCCACCTAAACATTAGGAAGAACTTCCTGACAGTAAGAGCTGTTCGACAGTGGAATTTGCTGCCAAGGAGTGTGGTGGAGTCTCCTTCTTTGGAGGTCTTTAAGCAGAGGCTTGACAACCATATGTCAGGAGTGCTCTGATGGTGTTTCCTGCTTGGCAGGGGGTTGGACTCGATGGCCCTTGTGGTCTCTTCCAACTCTATGATTCTATGATTCTATGAGATTGGCTTAGGAATTTATATAAGTTAAGTGATGTTTAACATGTACAATTTCGAATTGAAAAGATGTAAGGATGTTAATGGACTAAGTTAAGTTTATAAGAATTAAGATTTGGAAAGCCATTATAAGGATATGCATGGAAATTCAACCAAGGGGAAGTGAGGAAGTCACTTAACAATGTTAATAAGTGTAATTTTAATAAGGTTATGATTTATGATTGTTTGTTTGTGTGTTTTGTTTGTGTATAATTTTGTGAAACTTAAATTTTTTTTTTGGAAAAAAACCCAAAAACAAACTCAAATGTGTGCAAACTAAGTATGAACAGTTTCTGCCACACTGATGATGTCATCGGTTTGCAGGTGTCTTGTGAGCATCAATGCAAGGTACATTCATGGAGAAGGCTCCACAATGAACCTAGCAGTGAACCTGCCCACTCACCCACAGCCACCCATGGCTGAAATGGTGACAGCCGTAAGCCACAAGCTGCTTTGCAGGGGATTCAGCAGCCCTGACATTCAAATAGATCAGTGTCACATGACAAGGGATCTCTGCATCATTTCAATGTCACTAGCAAGTGTTCCACAGAGTCTGTTGAGCCAAGAGCACTGCAGATTAGAAACTTGTGAATAAAAGCCAACTCTGAGAGTATCATCACAGATGGCAATTTATTCTGGGAGTTAAGTTTGAGATGAATATCCAGTCCCCGCTCTA
The DNA here is from genome assembly GCF_964106645.2 of Podarcis pityusensis. Classification (NCBI taxonomy): domain Eukaryota; kingdom Metazoa; phylum Chordata; class Lepidosauria; order Squamata; family Lacertidae; genus Podarcis; species Podarcis pityusensis. The sequence goes on from NC_138026.1 coordinate 11,069,707, forward strand.
TTCCTATCACCTTCCTGGTTGTGGACAGAGACCACAAAATTAATATTCTGCTGAACCTGATGTTCTGGCAGCATGATCTCACCTATTGGACAGAATGATCTCACCTATTCAGCCATATGGGAAACTGCAGATTTGAAACTGTGGTGGAAAAAAGAACCCCCATTTTACAGAGAAATTTCCTCCTGTTGGCCTTGAGGCAAGTCTCCCTTGCTGCAGGTGAGCAGTTACTTAAAAGCCTGCATGGATGCGTAAGATAGCCTAAGGGACATCTCTCCCTGCTTTTATGCAAAGTAATGATTTTGGGACGCGGGTGGCGCTGTGGGTTAAACCACAGAGCCTAGGACTTGCCGATCAGAAGGTCTGCAGTTCAAATCCCCGTGATGGGGTGAGCTCCCATTGCTCTGTCCCAGCTCCTGCCAACCTAGCAGTTCGAAAGCACACCAGCGCAAGTAGATAAATAGGTACCGCTCTGGCGGGAAGGTAAACGGCATTTCCGTGCGCTGCTCTGGTTCGCCAGAAGCGGTTTAGTCATGCTGGCCACATGACCCGGAAGCTGTACGCCGGCTCCCTCGGCCAATAAAGCGAGATGAGCACTGCAACCCCAGAGTCGGTCACGACTGGACCTAATGGTCAGGGGTCCCTTTACCTTTTTAATGATTTTAGAGATCTGGAAAAAGTCAAAATATTTGGGACTGATTTGAAACCTCCACCCCCTAGCTTCCTTAAATTAATACTTTGTATTTCAGTTGTTCAAACAGGAACTCCTGTACAGCAGACTCCCAGGGGAAGGAAACTGAAATCATATTGATGGGGACCCAAAACGACAGAGCATCATTAGAGTGAAAAGGAAAGAATAAGTTGTTTTCACAGCTGGGGAGCAACCCACTTCATACAAGGAAAGCCTTACGAGTGGAACTACATTTTTAAGTTATAAAAAAGCCACTCAACCCCCTAATCACATACTAGCTGTACAAACAAGACACAAAACACATGAACTATACTCTAGTAGTATGAGACACTCCTTTCCACCTTTGGCCCACTTCCTGATACTTGGTGGTAAGGCATATCATAGGTCCTCCCAAAGCTAGCAGTAGCCACCTCATTGTGATTCGACACTAGACTCCACCCAGATAAAGATGGAGATGATTACCAGAAAAGAAAAACCTCACCCTCTGTTGAGAAAGGCTGCCCTCCATCTAAGGCAGATTACAGTGCTCCAGAACACCACACAAGGCAGAGTTTGGAGCACGCCCTCTGGTCAGCTAAGCTGACTGCAACTCAAAATCCTCAAATGCACATTATTCCGCAGTTCTTCTTTTCCCACAAAGAAAGCACAAAACTATTAGCAGCTGTATGAGAGGTAGGTTCTCACTACAGCAGCAGCAAGCGCAACAGTACATTTTTAAAAGAGAATTTCATTTCAAAAATACTGCCACATTACCATATATTAATATGCAGATGTGTCTATTCTTATTATCCTAATGCAGATATAATTGCCAGTCACTATAGTGTAAACTCATTTCAAATAGCATTGCATTTATCCAAAGAAAGTCTGCAAGCTGTCTGTTCATATGTTGCCACTGTTGTCGTGTTGTCAAGCTACTAAAGGGAATTCTATCTCTATTTTTCCAAGTCATCTTCCCTTTGCCCCAAACTGTTCCCTAAATATATAGTAGTTGGCGTTGACCGAATCCTCTTTCTGGAGGCAATAGAGGGGAAAAACTAATTCAATATAACAAACAAGATAAAAGTAGGAAATAATAATAATAATAATAATAATAATAATATTTAAACCCCCACCTATTTGACTGGGTTTCCCCAGCCTCTCTGGGTGGCTTACAGCATATAAAAAGGAGGGGGAAATAGAGATTGCTACTTTCCTCAACTTTTGATCCGTGCAATGACTGGGTGAGCATCTACAGCCTGGAAACAAATAAATTCACACATAATATGGTCCTGCAAGTCATTCTGGTGTCTTGAAATTAGGCATGTCAGGTTTTAAGTCATGAGGTCAAGTAAGAAGGCAGAGTAGCGTCATAGGATGAGGTCTCCCCAAGCACTAAAAATATTGACATGGGAGAATCTAGCATGTTAGCAGGGCTTGAACTCCCTGGTTCTCTTTGCTGTGTCATGCGGGAAGACTGCATCGCAGTCGTCCAGTCTGGGTGTGATTAAGGCACAAGCTGCTGAGACGAGGTTGCTTCTCTTCATGAACAGGCATAGTTGGCGAACAAGCCTATGCTGGTTAAAGGCATCCTTGGCACCAGCTGCCACCTGAATATCAAGAAGCAGCATGGAATCCAAAAGCACACCCAAGCTGTTGTTATTATAAGGTATGACCACAAACCACAACAAATGCTCTTCATTCACACTGATTGGGGGCAATTTAATCTTGGAAAAGGCCCAAGCGCAGGCTTTTGAACCTTGCTGTCAATCATAACGTATATATACAGAGAACGTGCAAAGAGATCTGCCTGATCAGGCCAAAGGCCCATTCTAGTCCCCCAGCCTGTTGCCAAACAGACGCCTATAGGACACCCACAGGCAAGGGGAACTGAAGTGTGGCAGCACTCTTCAGAGTGGTGCAGGCTCTGGTTATCTCCCGCTTGGACTACTGCAATGCACTCTACGTGGGGCTACCTTTGAAGGTGACCCGGAAACTACAACTAATCCAGAATGCGGCAGCTAGACTGGTGACTGGGAGCGGCCACAGAGACCACATAACAACGGTCTTGAAAGACCTACATTGGCTCCCAGTACGTTTCCGAGCACAATTCAAAGTGCTGGTGCTGACCTTTGAAGCCCTGAACGGCCTCGGTCCAGTATATCTGAAGGAGCGTCTCCACCCCCATCGTTCTACCCGGACACTGAGGTCCAGCACCGAGAGCCTTCTGGCAGTTCCCTCACTGCGAGAAGCCAAGTTACAGGGAACCAGGCAGAGGGCCTTCTCAGTAGTGGCGCCTTCCCTGTGGAACGCCCTCCCACCAGATGTCAAAGAGAACAACAACTACCAGACTTTTAGAAGACATCTGAAGGCAGCCCTGTTTAGGGAAGCTTTTAATGTTTGATGTATTATAGTATTTTTTTGGAAGCCACCCAGAGTGGCTGGGGAATCCCAGCCAGATGGGTGGGGTATAAATAATAAATTATTATTATTATTATTATTATTATTATTATTATTACTCTCCCCATTTGTGGTCCCCGACAACTGGCATTTGGAGCATGCTGCCTCTGACAGCAGCTACGGATAGCTAGTCCCTGCACCTTGACCCTGAAATCTCTTGCAGCCTCCCCTATCGAAATCTGAAATGGTGTCTTTGCCCCTTAAAGTATTTCATTTGTTGATGCTTTCCTGTAGTGAACCCCCTCTAAACATGCTTACGAACTTTGCGGAAAATAACCAGCAGACCGTCCCAGCCTCTCCATTTATGACGGTGTGATTAAGGCTGAGATGGAGAATGTGAGGCCAGAGAGTGACCTCTTGCCCTTGCTTCCTTAGAATTTCTCCATAGTTCTCTGATAGTCATTTTAACCAGTGGTGGGTTTTCTAACATGCATGCAAATGACCTGGTTTAAGAAGGCTTTGAAAGGAATGACACTAGTAGCTGCTGTTAGAATTCCTGCTCCATGATTGCAGTCATGGGATTTTTGTCTATTGCATGAAGGTGTATGTTTTGACTCCACAAAGTGAGAAGTGATGGAGACAGGATGTTTGTGTTACTGTGAAGTGGGACTATTGTCCTTTGTTCTTTTTATCTTTGCTGTCTGATGCTAGAGAGAGAGGGAGCCATGTTGCAGTGCTCCATGTGTATGTATGTATGTAAATAAAGTAGATTAGTAAAAATGCTGAGTTGCTGAGGTCTGTTACGCAAGCTGCGCAAACTCTGCGGATCCCCAAGTGTGCTGATGTCTGTTGACATCGGTCGCTGTGATGTTCGGGCAGAAGAAAGCTTTTGAAGCTCCCGAACGACAGACCAGGAGGGAGAGAACATGCCAGTCGGGCATGTGTCTCTGCCAGGGTCCTACTTGAGTGTAGGACAAGCTCCTAACAATGGTCATGGGCCCAGGGATCGGGGCCACAGACCCAGTGCCCGCAGAGGAAGAACCGAGGGCTGTTTTTGTCCTGGCTGGTGTATCCTGGAACTGGCAGCGTGAGGCAAGCCTCTTTCCCAGCTGGGTACTTTCCCAGCAAAGGGCTTCTTTCTATCTATTGATTGCATGTATTAAGTTGGTACGCTGCTCTGCTCCTACAAACAAAATGGATCTGGACTGCAATTTTATCATTCCAACTTGTCTGGGAATGAATCCTACAGAATTTAGTAGGGATTTAGTTTAGAGTAGTCAGGTATAGGATGGCACTACAAATATGTGCACGCGCATCCCTATAGCAATGTGAAATAGGTGTTGTCTACACATGTAGCGTAGGGGATGCGGGTGGCGCTGTGGGTTAAACCACAGAGCCTAGGACTTGCCGATCAGAAGGTCGGCGGTTCGAATCCCCACAACAGGGTGAGCTCCCGTTGCTCAGTCCCTGCTCCTGCCAACCTAGCAGTTCAAAAGCACTTCAAAGTGCAAGTAGATAAATAGGTACCGCTCCAGTGGGAAGGTAAACCGTGTTTCTGTGCGCTGCTCTGGTTCGCCAGAAGTGGCTGTCATGCTGGCCACATGACCCGGAAGCTGTACACCGGCTCCCTCAGCCAATAAAGCGAGATGAGCGCTGCAACCCCAGAGTTGGTCACGACTGGACCTAATGGTCAGGAGTCCCTTTACACTTTACCTTTACCCATGTAGCAGAATGATGAGGCAGATGCCCCTATTTTCATTGGAGAAATGTTGGAGGGGATGAGAATGGCCAACACCATTTCACCCTGCAGCTGGCTCTGGTTTTTTTGGTTTTTTATATATATATATAATTTTTATTTATTTTCCATTTAATAATAGACATTCACATCATGATTATCCACTTTACCTCCCTGGCTCTTTACAGCCTACTGACTTCCTTCCCTCCCACTTCATGCTTTCAAAATTAACCTTTATATCATTGCATTTTGTATGTTTTCCAGTTCCAATTACACTCATTACAAAATAGCTCATACAGTGGTACCTTGCAAGACGAATGCCTCGCAAGACAAAAAACTCGCTAGACGAAAGGGTTTTTTGTTTTTTGAGCTGCTTCGCAAGACGATTTTCCCTATGGGCTTGCTTCGCAAGACAGAAACGTCAAGTTTGTTTCCTTTTTCTTAACACCATTAATACAGTTGCGACTTGACTTCGAGGAGCAACTCATAGAATGCGATGTGGTAGCCTTTTTTGAGGTTTTTTAAGACTTTGGTGATTTTTGAAGCTTTTCCAAAACTTTCCCGACACCATGCTTCGCAAGACGAAAAAAATCGCAAGACGACAAAACTCGCGGAACGAATTAATTTCGGCTTGCGAGGCACCACTGTAATTTGAATAAATATAGAAAGGTGGAAAACTTCTCATTACAAGTCTTCAGATAACCCTGCTAGTGATGTTCATTGCTTACAATAGTCTTTCAGATATCGTATAAATTTACTCCAGTCCTTTTGGAATGTTTGATCGTGCTGGTTTCGGATTTCTCCTGTCAGCTTTGCCAATTCTGCAAAGTCCATCATCTTCATCTGCCACTCTTCTTTCGTTGGTCCTTCTTGTTGTTTCCATTTTTGGGGCTAAAAGAATTCTAGCCACATGTGTTGCATACATAAACAGTCTTTTATCTTCCCTTGGTATCTCTTCACCCACTATACCCCCAAAAAAGGCTTCTGGTTTTGTAACAAAAGTATTTTTAAATAGTTTTTTGGGTGTGTTTTTTTTAAAGAATAGTCTGCTGTGTTTTCAAGTTCCTTGCAAACAGAAAATAAGGACAACAGTCAAAGGGCTACTTTTCTTCCTGGTGTGTTAGTTTTCTACTTGCATGGAGTTGGTTATATGGGGGGGGGGGAGGCGTAGAGTATTCCAGAATTCACCATGCGAAAGGCTGGGCTGGATTAATCCCTAGCCGGAATTAAGATTGCCGGAAGAAATATCAACAACCTCAGATATGCAGACGACACAACCTTGATGGCAGAAAGTGAGGAGGAATTAAAGAACCTTTTAATGAGGGTGAAAGAGGAGAGCGCAAAATATGGTTTGAAACTCAACATCAAAAAAACTAAGATCATGGCCACTGGTGCCATCACCACCTGGCAAATAGATGGGGAAGAAATAGATGCAGTGAGAGATTTACTTTCTTGGGCTCCATGATCAATGCAGATGGTGACAGCAGCCATGAAATAAAAGACGCCTGCTTCTGGGGAGAAAAGCAATGACAAACCTAGACAGCATCTTAAAAAGCAGAGACATCACCTTGCCAACAAAGGTCCATATAGTTAAAGCTATGGTTTTCCCAGTAGTGATGTACGGAAGTGAGAGCTGGACCATAAAGAAGGCTGATCGCCAAAGAATTGATGCTTTTGAATTATGGTGCTGGAGGAGACTCTTGAGAGTCCCATGGACTGCAAGAAGATCAGACCTATCCATTCTTAAGGAAATCAGCCCTGAGTGCTCACTGGAAGGACAGATCCTGAAGCTGAGGCTCCAATACTGTGGCCACCTCATGAGAAGAGAAGACTCCCTAGAAAAGACCCTGATGTTGGGAAAGATGGAGGGCACAAGGAGAAGGGGACGACAGAGGATGAGATGGTTGGACAGTGTTTTCGAAGCTAGCAGCATGAGTTTGACCAAACTGTGGGAGGCAGTGGAAGACAGGAGTGCCTGGCGTGCTCTGGTCCATGGGGTCACAAAGAGTCAGACACGACTAAACAACAACAACAAGAAGAGTATTCCAAAGCGGCATTTCCCGCTTATAACCCGGAGTGATTCACTCCATTCTTCCACCTCAGGACTCATCCACCTTGAATTGCTTCCTGGGTAAATCAGGGCACACAGGTTCTACCAACAGGATTTTAAGAGCACCAGAGCACTGCAGTATTGCAAAAGCCTAGGTTGTGCAGGTGACAACTACAAAGATCCTTTCAGCAAACCCTCAATATCATGATTGCTCTGTGCTGTGCACCGCATGTTTTACATATATATTATAAACTGCATGCATATCTTATATTAAGACATGTAAACAGCTCTCTTAATTGGAATGACAAATGAACCACTTACAATTCTCTGACTGCGTAATTTGCCTAGAGGTTGGGTTCACACTGGCACAAGGATTACATGTGATCAACCAAGGAAAGGTGGTTTGAGAAAGGAAAGTTATCACCACCCCAACCGCAGCTCCAGAAGCTTTTCTCTAATTAAGTTATTTTATTAAACAAAATGTTTCTAAGGTGGGTCTCTTTGAAAATCCTCATTAGAGTCTATATGTAGCACAATTTACTTTATAAGGCAGGGCTTGTGTGCTAACAGATGGTATCTAACTGCATCCATTAAATATCCACCCATGGGGTTCAATCCTGCAAAATGTCGAGCGCCTCCTTCTTTCATTAAATATTAGTTGCTCAGGTCCTCAGCATTTTGCAGAGCAGAAAGAATTCGCTCGGCTTTGACTTCTTTTTTCCTGTGATTTATTTCCCTAATTAAGGGGGTGGTGGGGAACTTGGCACAGATGGACTCTGTTTGAAGTCGGCAAAAAATGTATTGCATAGGCAACAGAAAATTATAAGAACATGGGAGCAGATAGATGAAGCTAGATCTGGGCTTGTAGCTGAGAGACCCTGTATGGCTCACGTCCGGTGGGTCCGACCCCAAGCAACTTTGACTGGTATCATATGAGACCAGGATGGAATTGCTATCTGACTTTTAAGCAACACCTGAGAAAATCTTGAGTTCAAAGGAACGTGCTTGCATCGGACAAATCATTCTGTATCAAGAAAAATCAATGTAGTTGTTCAGCAACACCTGTTGCTGTTCCACTGTTCCACAAGATGTGTGAGTATATTAAGAGCTTTATAAACCACACACTCTTTCTATGCAGGTACAGTGATACCTTGGGTTAAGTACTTAATTCGTTCTGGAGGCCCATTCTTAACCTGAAACTGTTCTTAACCTGAAGCACCACTTTAGCTAAGGGGGCCTCCTGCTGCTGCCGCTGCACCGCCGCTGTGTGATTTCTGTTCTCATCCTGAGGCAAAGTTCTTAACCCAAGGTACTATTTCTGGGTTAGCGGAGTCTGTAACCTGAAGCGTATGTAACCTGAGATATACACTGTTTATCACATGGTGACATGTAGACTCCATGTCATTGCTATGTTAAATAAAATCTATCTTATCCCAACAGATGGTTGGACATTTTTGGATGTCTGCCAGGCCAGCCAATATATGGAACTTCTCCGTTTAGTATAAAGTTTTACTACTGCAGTTCTCCAACTAGAATTAAAATAAATAACCAAATCAGCATTTGGATACTTGGCTTTTTCCCCAGTGGTTCATATAGCCAGGTGCTTAATGTGAGACATATTTCTATCTTCACAGTTCAGTCCTGAGAGTGATAAATTCTGTGGCTCAGATAACTGAAAATGACTATGGCAATCCACTCTGCAATATGGCCAACTTTTTGCTACAGACTCATAATCATCCTATGACTTATTATTTATCATATCCTTAACATTCATTCTGTAAATGTTGAGTTCATAGGGGGCTGGGGGCAAACACTACAGATTAAAATATTGTTAGTGCCATATATAATTTATTAATACCTGGAAACCACATGTTAATATTTAGCAACCTCAAATTTGCATATTTTTAGTGGTCACACAATTCCAAACTAAACACGCCAGCATTCTTCCAACTAGCAAAATAAGCACCTTATAAATATATCACCAGCAGCAGCAGTATCTCGTAACCTACATTTGTTTTAAATAGTTTCACTGATTTTATCTGTGTTTTAACAACAATGTTTTTAGGTATATCTGTTTTTTAATTGTTTTGTGGATTTTTGCTGTATTTTATCTACAACTTTGTTTGTCATCACTTAGAAAGCTCTTTGATTAAGTGCTTTACAAGTCTTCTAAAAAGATAAAATAAACAAACCGTTATCAGGGCTGCAGTGTTTAATTGATTAATGGGCTACATTAGTCAGATAACACTTTTTGATTAAAAAGCTCTCCTCATTTAATCACGCAGCAGGCTTTTTTTTAAAAAAAAAGGTAATTATTTTTAATACAAATACTTAGATTTTTCTTGGAAGACACCATCCTAAAAGGGGCATTACTCCTATCTCACAAAAGAGAGAATGCCTAGGCTAGGATGGTGCCCACAGCTTACAAAGAGTGCAACTACTCTCCCATCTATAAGAGGAAGAAAATAGCAAGCTGTTGCTGACAGATTGTTAACTTTGGCACAGGGCTGGCTCAAGACATTTTGGCACCTGAGGTGGACCACAAAATGGCGCCAGGGAAGAAGGGCTAAGGGAAGATCTACATGAGGAACGAAGGGGAATAAAGATTGACGTTGGGAACAAGGGTGGGAGTAGACCAGCAGGGCCTCCTATTTGCCAAGAGGCTGTTGTTGAGGCAGCATGGGGGCGAGCTGTCAAGGAGGCAGCAGATCCGGCCTCTATGGAGACTGCTGCAGCTGTTGTTGCCACCACAACATTGCCACCACAGCAGAACCAGCAGGAGATGCATTCCTTGGAGGCCGGATCTGCCGTCCCTGTGGAGCATGCCGCTTGAGGTGGCTTAGAATCCTCCAGAAAAATAATCTCTCAAAGGACCTGTTGATGGCATTTTACCATTGTACTGTGGAGAGTGTATTAACTTATGGTCTGTGTGTGTGGTTTGGGAGCTGCACGGTCAGGGGGAAAACAATGCTGTCCAGGGTTGTAAAGACTGCAGAGAGAATAATTGGGTGCACTCTTCCCACCTTGGATCAAATCTATGCAGGATAGTACGCACCCCGGAAATGATGTCTTTCAGCTTCTGCCTTCTGGAAGAAGGTACAGGGTTATAAAGGCTAGGACTAACCACCTGAGAAGCAGTTTTTATCCAAATGTGTAAGGTAGTCTCTGTGGGAGTATATTGTATTTGATTATGGGGTATCAGAGTTTTTAGGGGGTTAACCAGGCTGGGATAGCTGGGGTAGCAGGCTTGTTGGTTTTTGAATGCCTGATGTAGATTTTTTTCAATTTCGTTGTTCTGTATGGGACAATGACAATAAAGATTATCGTATCGTATCGTATCGTATTCTGTATTCCTTTTTGTCCTTCTGCCTGCCTTCCCCCTACCTTTTGTTTCTAACAAAGTTCCACAATTTGATTATTGAAGTGCAACAGCCAACCTCAGGATTCTAGAAATGGCACACGGAGCCATCCAACCATCTTAGGGACTCCACTCCAGCTTTGTGTAGGGCTTACTCCTTAACCTTTTCTTCTCCCAAAGAGGTCCCTCAAGGCAGTGGGTATGGACTTTTCCTTGGGGTTTACTCTTGAAGCCTTTCTCACAAATCAGTGTAGCTAGAAGGCAACAGATGTTTAGGATCAGGGTTTCCCTTCTCCTAGATGGGCTACCTTCCTAGACTGAGTAGTCCTATTGCCCCCTCATTTCCCTCTACAGCACATGCATAAACTGCCTTCTTGACCGTTGACCTATTGGTCTTGTCTGCTCAATCTTCCAGAGCCTGTCTTCACATGCAGGGCAAACCCCTGACTCACTAGGGGTTTGAGAACTATCAACAACCCTCACCTGGTTTAGCCAGCCAGTCAAAGCTGTTTCTGAAGTGTGGCTGCTGTCATATGCTGACGGCTTCTGGGAGCCATGGGTGAGAGTTGAGCACAGGGTGACCACAGGTGATCAAACTACCCAAGATGTAACACAACGAGCCCCCCCACTGGAGGTACCACCCCTCCCCTAACATCCGATACACCCCATTCAGATGTAAATCCTAATGAATTTAGTTGGGTTTACACCCAGGTGCTGAGGGACGCGGGTGGCGCTGTGGGTTAAACCACAGAGCCTAGGACTTGCCGATCAGAAGGTCGGTGGTTCAAATCCCTGCAACGGGGTGAGCGCCCGTTGTTTGGTCCCTGCTCCTGCCAATCTAGCAGTTTGAAAGCACGTCAAAGTGCAAGTAGATAAATAGGTACCCCTCCGGTAGGAAGGTAAACGGCGTTTCCATGCGCTGCTCTGGTTAGCCAGAAGCGGCTTCGTCATGCTGGCCACATGACCTGGAAGCTGTATGCCGGCTCCCTCGGCCAATAAAGCGAGATGAGCGCCGCAACCCCAGAGTCGGCCACGACTGGACCTAATGGTCATGGGTCCCTTTACCTTTACCCTTACACCCAGACAAGTGGGGTTAGGATTGCAGGCTTCATTGCAAACCTTTCCTCTGGACGCACAGCAAGCATTGGATTGAGGTGGAATGAAAGCCTCCCACATAGATTATTCCTCAGCAGCAGACTAATATTCCTCTATGCACCTGCCTCATTTAGTTAGGTCTCCTCACTTCTCAAGGGAGAAGCCTCTGGCGGAGCTACTTCAGATCGTTTATACAGGGTGACTAAGCTGGTTTTCGCTGTAATTGCATGAAACAGAGTTTCGTCCTTATGGTCTCATTAAAGTACTCTGCATACAGGAAAGTCCAAATATACAAATGAGTTAAGTTAGGAAGGCAGAAGGCATAACAATGAATTAGGCCAAAAAAGAAGAAGAAAAAGATCAAAGATTGAGCTCATCATGAATTCCAGTTCTCAAGGAGACTGCTAAGGAGAACGCCAGGCAATCATCACTTCAGAGTCTTCTACCTGGCCCACCCAGCCAGGGAAAGGCTATTTCAAGGCCAAAACAGTAAACCTAAGCTTTATGGAGCTAGATGGCCCCTTTAATCTAACGCGAGTTGAATGCTGCTAAGCCTAATGTTTAATTTGAGAAAACAACCTGAAAATAGCACTGGAGGAAGTAGTGGATTTGTAGAAATCTATACTTTCCAACGGCGTTTCTGGAAAACACTAGGTTTGACGGTTGCGCCTTATTCCGTGAGGTTACTGAAACTAGAGATGCATCGCTGGGCTTCCTGTGTGATAAGGCTTGTAATTTGCTCCTTCAGAGGGACAAAGACTAAACAAGGTCCATTTTGAATTATTTAATCAGTTCTTTGCATCAAAGTCTATCTAACCCCCCACAAGATGTTTGAGGTAGATAACCATTTAAAACCAGAAAACAATTCTTTAAACGGCAGAATTGAGCATTAACCACTTCTGTCACAAGTCAACCATTGGCAAACTAGTATCTCAGCCATAGCTTGCCACCAGATTGTTGGTGGACTACAACTCCTATCATCCCTGATTATTAGAAATGCTGGCTGGAGTGGATGGGAGTTAATATCCAACAATATCTGAAGGGCACCACTGTGTAACTCAAGACAGTGTTTCCATGTGGAAACTGATTGAACCAGGGACTGATTGAACCAAGGTTTGCATGGTCATTCAGACTATGCCTTTGGGCATATAAGGGTGACCTATTTTACAAGGTTGTTGTAATAGCACAGATCCTGGTTGGAGCAACTGGGGAGCTTTGCTGCTGATGTTAATGATTGACACTTGAGGATTCAGAAAAAGAGGATAGGAAAAGGATACAGGCCCTGGCTTAATGCAAACACATTTAAATGACAGCTGTATTAAGAGAAAAGATGGGTATGCAAATCCTATTATACCCATATCACAGATGTAGGTACTGTGGGTGAGAGAACAGTGGTTGCCTAAGGCCATCTAGTGAGTTGTAACTGAGGTAAGATTCGAATCAGGGACTTCCCATCTCATAGATACTTAGTCATTGCACCACAATAGCTCTGTGAGTAAGATTTATATTGTAGTGAAACTTGGTGGTTGCAAAACTAAAATACCGGGGGTCAGAAGCTGGAATGCATTATGAGGGGAAAAAATAACACTAGGTTTCTATAATAAGGTCTCAAGAAATATAGGTGGCTATAGAAAGCACTTTATATGATGCTAAGAGAGAGAAATGGAATAAATGGTATTGGAATCCAACAGCACAATCCTATGGTAGCTGTGCATAGAATCACAACCTGAATTACTTTTCTAAAGCAGTCCCTCAATGAAGTCAAGCATCTAGTAGTTTAATGCGATAGATGGGAACCTTAGAAGACTGCTTCATCTTGCTCAAGCAAAACTAACTGGCACAGAGACAAGCTTAAAGTAAATATTACTCTAGCGCCGATAAACTGAAAGGGACCTTTATAAAGTATTGTTGGTATTCTAGAAAACTTGTTTTTCAGATAGCTTTGGAGTGTCAGCTACAGATGTATGGTAATGTCACTAATTCATTACCTGACATTTTAAAATAAACCATAGAAGAACTCTCTCTCTCTCTCTCTTTGCTTTCCGCCTCTCGTAGCACTATGCCTTATTTTGGCAAAAGCGTTTTCCCAAAGCTGTGTTTGCCAAGACAACATGGCTATGATGGTAGAAAGGGTACTTGTGGAATTGAATCTGTAGGTGGGGGGGTGCAGGTTAGACATCTCTCCTGTGAATTATCTTGGCCCCACGTCCAGGACCACATCCCAAGTTGCTGGCCTCCTGAACTTGAAGGTCGAATGGTTAAACATCCATCCTTTTAATTCTCCCCAGCACATATCCTCTGGGTTCTGGCAAGTGTGTTTGCTTTCTTGGGAAAATAAAGGATTGGGAGCCCCATGTATTTAACATGAAGTGTAGATCTGCCCTAAGGCAAACGAGCTGGGATACTAGTGCAGTCATGATTAGAGTGCATTTTGTAGTTGTAAAGATACAAATAACAAACAATACTTTTAGAAAGGGGGATGTTGAAGGGAGCTAGCCAAACATTAACTAAAATTGACCTCAAATAATAATAATAATAATAATAATAATTTATTATTTGTATCCCGCCCATCTGGCTGGGTTTCTCTGGGCGTCTTCCAACAAAGATTAAAAATACATTAAAACATCAATCATTAAAAACTTCCCTAAACAGGGCTGCCTTCAGATGTCTTCTAAATGTCAGGTAGTTGTTTATTTCTTTGACATCTGATGGGAGGGTGTTCCACAGGGTGGGCGCCACTACCGAGAAGGCCCTCTGCCTGGTTCCCTGTAGCTTTGCTTCTCGCAATGAGGGAACCGCCAGAAGGCCCTCGGCACTGGACCTCAGCGTCTGGGCAGAACGATGGGGGTGGATACGCTCCTTCAGATATACTCGGCCAAGGCTGTTTAGGGCTTTAATAATTATAATAATAATAATAATTCAGCTAAAAGGGAATCAGCTAAAAAGCCCAGCCCAGCTATGATATGGTAAGACACTACCCAGCCAGAATGAATCATGAACATCTAAAGCCATCACTGTTATGGTTTTGTCTCGGCTTCTGTTCTGTGCCATCTTAAAGAGCTGGGAATTGGAAGGCAGGACAAAAGCCTGTGGCTTCAAGGATGAAAGATGCAACCCACTGTAATTAGGCAGCACAAATTAAGAACATGTTACAAATTTAATACTGAATGTTCTAGATATTTTAATTTGCTATGTGCTCTGTATAACTCATGCGTTAGGGCTGGCTGTCATATCAGGTCAGACCCATTCACTTGCTCCACACCCCACTTTGCAAATTGGCACAGCGGTGTGAATCATATTTACATTTTCCTATATGGACCAGGAGGGTTGCTCCACACTGTGGTTTATTGTGGACTTGGTGCATTTTGTGGACGCTGGGGACACTGCACAAAAGTTTCATGAATTAGGAGCAGATGGTCCATAATAAACAAATGCATGGAAGCATCCAAGGTACCAGTGACCAAATCTTTGTTAGACTGCAGGAATCTTGCTTCATAAAGCATGCTTCAAAAAACCTGGGGAGCGTATGCCAAAAATAAATGTAATACTAGCCACTTAAAAGCAGCTAATCATTAGATTGTAATTTATTCATGGAATGAATTAGGAGTTCCTGCCCAGGTATTTCACTACTTCCACTCTATATTACAATGCTTAATTTAGCAACATAATTGGTCTATGCAATAATATTAAGTGGGAAGGAAATCTCAGCACAGTGGGTGTTCTGATAATAGATAATCAAGAGCCTTTCTACAAAAGCATAGGCAAATGTATCTACATTATATTAGTTATTTCAAAGAGTTCATTCTGATGCTAAAAGCATTCATAATAATTACTGGAGAAAGTCACTTTTAAAATTGCCAATTCAAAATGGCAAAGTCTTGACGTGTCAAATTGACAAGTACTAACTAAAAAACACTTCACCTATTATGATTTTAATTGCTGCACATTGCAGACTGCTATAGGTTGTGTTAGAAGCAAACAAGCTCCCCATCCCCACTTTAAGAAAATAATATTAGCCTTGCTGGATCAGCCTAAGGGACATTAATGTAATATTCTGTTTCCATGTATACACCAAGAACGCCAGATTTCGGCAGAAGTGAGAACCTACTCACAAGGTCCATCTGATGATGCATGAAATCAGTCTCAAACCACTATTCGCACCTCAAGTTTGTATTAGCAGCAATATTCAAAGGAAGGAAGAACCTACAGAAAGTCACAGCTGATTGCTGGCCAAATAAGGTCAGTCTCACACAGCCAAGCCTGAAAGGAATTTTGAATCTGCAACAGGGTGACTAGGACACATTACCCAAAAGGAATAACTGAAAGCATGCAACCAAATCTGAACCAAAAACTGAAAGTGAACCTTTACTTCTTCCTGAATCAGAGTAGAACCAAGCCTAACAAGAAATCATTACAGGTTCAGAACACGAGTTTTGTTTTGTTTTCAAAAATCCAGCAGCTCTGATATGGTTCCCAAGGTCCGTGATGCAGCAACATTAGTGAAGGGTCTGTAGGACTGCCTAGGAATCCCCTCTGGCGTTTCACTATGGAAGAAAGCTTGCCATATAAATAATAATAATAATAATAATAATAATAATAAATTTTATTTATATCCCGCCCTCCCCAGCCGAAGCCGGGCTCAGGGCGGCTAACAACACTAAAATAGTGCAACATTATAAAAACATCAAAGAATTAATTAAAATCAAAATTGATGGCAACCATAAACTAAAGTATTGTAAAGATTGCCAAAGGAGGGAGTCAGGCTGCGCCCTGACCAAAGGCCTGGTGGAACAGCTCTGTCTTGCAGGCCCTGCGGAAAGATGTCAAGTCCTGGAGGGCCCTTGTCTCTTGTGACAGAGCGTTCCACCAGGTTGGAGCCGCAGCCGAAAAAGCCCTGGCTCTAGTTGAGGCCAGCCTAACCTCTCTGAGGCCTGGGACCTTCAAGATGTTTTTATTTGAAGACCGTAAGTTCCTCTGTGGGGCATACCAGGAGAGGCGGTCCCGTAGATACGAGGGTCCTAGGCCGTATAGGGCTTTGAAGGTTAAAACCAGCACCTTAAACCTGATCCTGTACTCCACCGGGAGCCAGTGCAGCTGGTATAGCACCGGATGAATGTGATCCCACAGCGAAGACCCCGTAAGGAGTCTCGCTGCGGCATTCTGCACCCGCTGGAGTTTCTGGGTCAGTCTCAGGGGCAGCCCCACGTAGAGCGTAAGGGCTCACGTAAGAGAGAGAACGTAAGGGCTATACTCTGGCTTCTGTGGTAACGAATCATGGGCATGTAAACTAAGATCATTATGGGTTTGCCTAAGATTCTGTATTCTGTCCTCTTAAAGGCCAAAAATTGTGCTCCTATTCAAAGGTACCTATGGCATTATTTGGATCGGTAAGAAGCTCAACACTTTCCCTGCTGTGAAGCCACCAGTACTCTCCCACTTTGGGTCCCCAGGTTTTTCTTGGACTACCAACTCCCATCATCCCTGACCACTGGCTAAGCTGGTTGGGGATGATGGGAATTGTTGTCCAACAGTATTTAGGGAACCAAATTTGAAGAATACCGATCTGGCTGGCAGTAGCTCTCCAAGTTTGCTTTTTGACCAAACTGCAGGAGGCAGTGGAAGACATAAGTGCCTGGCATGCTCTGGTCCAGGGGGTCACGAAGAGTCGGACACGACTAGACAACAACAACAGACCCTCCAAGGTCGAAAGTCGCACCCAGCCTGCCAAATGATAGTTCTTTTTAACTGGACATATCAAGTACTGAACCTGGGCTTTGTATGTATGAACCCTTACAGGGAATAACAGAATGTAGTTTGAGGAGTGGGAAAAGAAACTAAGGCAAACGCAGTAGCCAGTCTGCTTTCAGTTCTCCTAAAACCTTCCATATCCTTCCCACAGACTTGAACAGAAGGCTGTGTGCTGGCATTGAAAGGAGTAAAGAAAATGTGTCTGGGCTGTGGGAGAAATCCGGGAAACAATGAGTGATACACACGGCATCTTCACAAATCTGAGTATCTACCACACCCATCCCTCCTTTGGGCAAGATGTGTTCCATTAAATGTACTTCAAACAAGATACATTACTTACAGGTATGAAAGCAGCCTGGCTACATCAATTTGTCAGTAAAACCATCCTGATGAACTAAAGCAGTTCATTGCATTATTCTTATTATTAAACAAGCCCCCACCGACACAAATCCACAAACAGCTAGCTAACACACAGGTACGGAACCACTGGGAGGATGCTATCTTGAATCACTGATCAAACTGCTTCGTTTATCGTAAAGGTAAAGGGA
Organism: Podarcis pityusensis; assembly: GCF_964106645.2. Taxonomy (NCBI): domain Eukaryota; kingdom Metazoa; phylum Chordata; class Lepidosauria; order Squamata; family Lacertidae; genus Podarcis; species Podarcis pityusensis. Next base: position 11,087,305 of record NC_138026.1, read on the forward strand.
CCCCTGACCATTAGGTCCAGTCGTGACCGACTCTGGGGTTGCGGCGCTCATCTCGCTTTATTGGCCGAGGCAGCCAGCGTACAGCTTCTGGGTCGTGTGGCCAGCATGACTAAGCCGCTTCTGGAAAACCAGAGTAGCGCACGGAAACACCATTTACCTTCCTGCCAGAGCGGTACCTATTTATCTACTTGCACTTCGTGCTTTCGAACTGCTAGGTTGGCAGGAGCAGGGACCAAGCAACGGGAGCTTACCCCGTTGTGGGGATTTGAACCACCGACCTGATCAGCAAGCCCTAGGCTCTGTGGTTTAACCCACAGCGCCACCCGCGTCCCATTATCATAACTACAAGTAATGACATTTGGGTGGTTGTAGGCATGGCTTCCGAACTGGCAAGGGACCTCAAGGTTCACCTAGTTCAACAGCTTGCAATGGAAGGCTTCTCAAGAGTCCAGCATTCCAGATACTAACCTGGATTGCTCTAAAAAGTTATACCAGTTTCAGCTAGGCGGCACTGGCTGATACCCATCTCACGTCTGTTCAGTTTCGAAGCCACTGCTTATCTATTCTGCAGTGGCCCTAAAACAGTCGGTTATCCTTTTCAGGGAACAATAAAATTGCAAACTTTGCTCCCAGCTAAACACATCCCAGCTCCTTCATTCATTCACCTGTATTAGGCAAATGACACCACCTTTGTAAAAATGTTCCTTGTTCTGTATAGAAAATTCTCACCTAGCAACTCTAAACACAGTATTTCTACTGACCCAGAGCCACAACCATGTAGAGATAGTATAACCTTCTGTTTTAGTCTATTTTATTATGGTTTTAACCTTCTGTATTTTTTGTTGTTGTTTAGTCGTTTAGTCGTGTCCGACTCTTCGTGACCCCATGTACCAGAGCACGCCAGGCACTCCTGTCTTCCACTGCCTCCCGCAGTTTGGTCAAACTCATGCTGGTAGATTCGAGAACACTGTCCAGCCATCTCGTCCTCTGTTGTCCCCTTCTCCTTGTGCCCTCCATCTTTCCCAACATCAGGGTCTTTTCCAGGGAGTCTTCTCTTCTCATGAGGTGGCCAAAGTATTGGAGCCTCAGCTTCACGATCTGTCCTTCCAGTGAGCACTCAGGGCTGATTCCCTTAAGAATGGATAGGTTTGTTCTTCTTGCAGTCCATGGAACTCTCAAGAGTCTCCTCCACCACCACAATTCAAAAGCATCAATTCTTTGGCGATCAGCCTTCTTTATGGTCCAGCTCTCACTTCCGTACATCACTACTGGGAAAACCATAGCTTTTACTATACGGACCTTTGTTGGCAAGGTGATGTCTCTACTTTTTAAAATGCTGTCTAGGTTTGTCTCTGTATTTTAAAATTATGGTAAAAAAAAAATAGTAATAGTTTTATTATTTTATCTTTTTTCTCAGCCGCTTTGAGGGTTTTTGTTTTCTACAATCAAGTGGTAGAAAAGCCATGAGCAAGATTCATGGATTAACAATGCAACTGTGCACATTTCCCCCCTCAGAAGTATGTCCCCACTGAGTTATCTGAGAACTCTAGGATAAATGTGTATAGGATTGCAACTTAATAAGTGTTTTAATTGGCCAAAAGGGCACATCCTGAATCAGTCTCACAATGTCATAGCAGTTGTCAGGGAGAAGAGTTCTAGTCTAATCTTCTCCCAGACTCTGACACACCAGGTTTCTAGTTGGAGAAGCATTTAGCCATGCCATACACCCACAACCAACACAGCGCATAGCACATCTACAATCTGAAGTAGTGCAGCCCAGGCATAGGTTGATCAGCTCAGAGAGAACAGGGCCGTGCAAATACCCAAGAGGCACATACCATGGTAACGTAACTCAGTAAGAGTCCATGTTGGATTTGCCGCTCTTTCCAAAGAGAATTATTGTAGGGGAATCTGGTGCATATTTTGCAAGCTTTGAAGGAAAGACCAATGTGGCAAATACTCACTTATTTAAGCTCTTTTCAGTTTGCTTTAAAGGTGGGATTCCCCCTCCCACATGTTCCGGGTTTTCTGGATGAAGGAAAGATTTTTTTAAAAAAATAAATCCAAGAAGAAAGCTTTCACAGGGACAAGAGAAGCTGCCTGTTCTTTTGCCAACACACCTGCACCAGCCTTGGGTTGTGCTTGACATATTGTGCAACAACAGTATATCATTTGTGAAGGCTGGCAAGAAGATGCTCTAATGACAGTAACAGACTGGTTTGTGTACGGTATTGATTTTCCAGCTAAGCCACACACTATGCTCATCTATTTGAGTGCATAGCTTTTCAGATAAATAACGGAGGCTCCTCAGGAACAGTGGGGCATAAGTAGGAATGGCTCAAGATGCTTTGCCATTGTAGGCAAAACACAATGCCCTCTCAGTGCTATTCCCTGTGGAACCAGGTTCCTACTCCACACCCTCCCTGCCCCTGTTGCTGCACCCGAACTACCAGCATCATCACCACAGCTGTAGCCTCACCTGCGGCTGTGCCCACTTTCCCACTACAACGTGGTGGCACAGCGCCAGCGGTGAGGGCAACGAGGCTGTGTTTGTGGTGCAGTTGAAGCTCCGGTAGGGCTGGCAGCAGAGAAATGATGGGGAATGGGGTTGAATCTGCCACCTGAAGCACATGGCTTCACCTTGCACAAAGCACGGACTACAATGAAAGTTCATCAGCCGTGTGCAACCATGTTTAGAGGTCTGTCAAAGGCTTGACTTCATGTTGACTATGGCCCAGGATCATATTAAACAACAGATGAAATACGCTCCTTCTGTTGCCATTGAAGCTGACGACACCACAGATGCTGCCACCCACCGCCAATATATACTGGTTGATGACACATTTGATGGTGGTCAGGTTTTATGGATTCACACGGCTGCAAGACTCTCAGGCTGAAACCACCGTGGCAGCCTTGCTTCTGTAGTTGAATGAGCTTTTGCTGCAGAAGAGAAACTCATTCCTTGAGCTACAATGGGGTGACTGTGATGCATATTAAGCACACAGGAATGGAAAAGAAGATCCTAGATGCATTTCCCAGTGTCCACTATGTTCACGGTTATGTGCATCAGCTGAAATTAGCAAGCAGTATCCTCAAACAAGAAAGGGTTTTCTTTTCAGATCTTTCTTGGTTCCCCCATCATTTTTATTTTTTATTTTGCCCACAGTGCAAAAAGCAGTGGAGTACTCAAGTCAGTTGTGCACCGAAGGCTCCTAAGAGTGTCTTAAAAACACTGGAACCTCAACATCCACACAATGAATGTGGTGTTTGAAACAGGATTCATCAAATGTGAGACTGGGCGTATGATAAGAACTCAGTCCTTGAGGCCGGGGAATTTCTTGAAATGCTGAAAAGAGACAATGAGTTCATGTAGCAACCATTGTTGCTGTTCTACAGAATAACGCTCCATGTGAAAACACTCTACAATCAACTGAAGAACAGCCATCGATTCCACAGCATCACTTTGTGAATGCCATCAATTTGGTGAGTCAGTTGGAAAATTGTTCTCTGACATATATCTGGAACCTCAGCTGCCCAGAAGCAAATGAAAGGAGATCTCAGATCAAGTGGCATCAGAAGTCTGTGGCATCATCATCACACATGCAAATGAGCAATTTGCATCCAATTTGCTGGTACAAGGGACTTTCTTTCCACTGCACAGCCAGAGATCTCCACAACAGATTTAAGGAAACTCTAGAAGCCTATGCTGGAGGGTGAAGATAGATATCTTTATCCTGTATAGGAGGCAAGAACTGTACATCTGCATGGATGCTTCCATACTCTAGCAATCTGGAGCCAGCAATGGAAGAAATGATGAAATTGCTCAAAATCCTCATCAGCACTCCTGTGACAACTGCGGAAGGAGAGTGGATATTCTGGGCTCTGAAGAGGATTAAGATTTTCCTATGGAACACTATGTCACTGCCTTGGCAATGCAAGCAACTGGGAAATAGAAGATCAAGAAAACACCAAATTTCAGTCATAGGAACACTGAACTTTTTGCATGACAGAAGGAGATGTTTACACTAGACAAACTTTACATACAAGATGGCAGCATGAAAAGAAGAGGTGCTGTGCCAAACATCTGAAGAAGTGGAGGCTGGGGTGCTGAACAACACCGCACACCTTTTTTCTGAGGGACCCCTGCTGAACCAAGGTAAGAGTCAATTCAGTTTAGTTTGATGCTAAGTAATTGTATAACTGCACTGTTTATCCATCTATGGTACCTTTGCAAGGGAAGAAGATGGGGACCTTCTTGGCTTAGCCTACGCAACCTTGGCTGACAAGCAACCCTACCAAGCCTACACCAGCTGCCCCTGACTAACAATAAATGTCACTGTATTTCCTCGAAATTAAGAGAGTGCCAACATTTCACTGACAGCATTTAAGCTATTTTTGTCTTTGGACTTTTCAATAAGGCTACATTCTAGTCTTATGTGTTGCTTTCTTCATTTTGTAAACCACAATGGAAACAGGATTTGAAGGGCGGTATGAAAGTATTTACAATATACAAACAAACCAAATGATCCATGTCTAAACTCCTGAAATGAAATTCTGGATCACAATGCTCTCTCTCTCTCTCACTTCAATTCAAATTATGGTCTGTAGTCAAAGTTTTGCAATTGTGAACTGAATCACTTGGTCAAAGCGGGAAAGGGCTATGTCTCAAGAACACATTTCTTGACTGCTGATGGAGTTAAAATGACCTTGCATAATTAATAACTACTAATTAAAGGTTTATTTATGCACCTGTAGTCCAACTACTAACTGGGTAAATGAGGGAAGGCATGGAATTTGCATACAATCTAAAGTATAAATTCCAATATTAAGTAGTAAGCTCCCAGCCCAAACACAGAATCGAAATGCTTCATAAAAAGTCATTTTATAATAGTAAACTTTTATAAACTTTGCATTGTTTCCAAAACATAAAAAGCTGATACCCAGCACCTTCTGGTGAAATTCCTGAAACTTCACAATACTTTAGCACAGGTACAGCCCTAAGCATTTCTAGTCATAATCTCATTTTTGAATCTTAAACATAAATATTTTGCAGGGTTAGGCCCAGCTGCATTACAAATAAAACTAATGTGGAATAATGTCCAATGGATATTGAGTAAATTAGAAGCCAGGCAGGGGTGCAGAACTGGTGGCCCTCCAATTGCTGCTGGACTTCAACTCCCATAAGCCCAACAAGCATGGTCCATGGTCAGGGATGATATGAGTTGTATTCCAGCAAGATCTAAAGGGCCACTGGTTCCTCATCACTACCACAGTCCATTCCCCAAGGATCACGAAACCCAGCTCATGTGACTGCCAATCGTTATGATCTTCCTCTGCACCAGAAAATCAAGGCCTCTCCACGCCAGAGCTTATTGTGTTTACAGCTCTTTGCGTTCCCATATAATTTGAGTAGTTTGCATGGCATTAACCTCAAACAGCACTAATCTGGATGACCCTTATAAATGTGGGTTTTCATGATATGAGGGTAAGTCCAGTCAGTTGAGGAAAATGGGGCTCCAAACCACTCCACTCAGGGTTGCAAATGATTTGTTTTGCTGTTTTTCAGTGAGTGGATCAAATATCACTTTCTATTGCTCTCCTTTCCCTACCCACTACTTCCTCAATGCTTTCATTTATTTTCCGTCCATGCTCCCAACTATTCTGGAGCACTCCTGAATGGAGGAGTCTGTGCGTTTGTGTGCGTGCATATTATTCATTCTTTCAATCCCCCAAATTTGCACAAAACCAGAAAATTGCAGAAGCAAGTCACGTTAAAGATTTCTACACCAGACATTGTGCAACAATCTGAAAAGTGTCTGCTTTTCATTTCTGTTCCACCTATGCTCTTAACTATTTCCAGCATACTCCTGAACAGAGGAGCACGTCTATAAATGTTTTGATACCTCAGATTTGCCCAAAACCAGAAAATGGCAAAGCTGTGCACTGACACTTTACAACTGCCTGGCTGTGTATTTTTGCACATTTCTTAAGAAGGGATTAAACCCTAACCCTAACCACTACTACCACCACTACATGCCGTGTTGGAACTTAATAGGCATCAAAGAATCAACAATTGAGAAGGCAGGGATAACACAAAAGGGAACACTTACTGGCATGTATGGGGGGGGGGGATCAAAATTGCTTCTCACATAGAAATCCAAATACATGTGGGTGTGGACAACTCCAGTCTAATTCAAATGGGGGGAAAGTGGGTGAACAGCTAAATAATGCAGAAATGTGGGCAAGCCCTTAATTAGCAGCATTAGTATAGTTTGTAGGTGGAACAAATACCAAGACTCAAAAGCCCTGACTTTCTCCTGTGTATGTGGCTCTGCCCACCCCCATCCTAGTTTTCTCAGCCACATTCCAGAGAACTGTATAACGACATGCACTCCCCAGGGCTTTATATGCGTGCTTTGTAAATAGTAGGTACCCATGCTACTCTTCAGCATCTCAGAAGAATTTCAAAAGCAGCTTGTAATAAAAGCAGGGTGTGTGCATGCTTTCCCTGCTGAAGTTCTGGGTGTGTGCAAGCCCTTGGGTGCACCTCAAGTAAACTCTCTGGGATGCAGCCCCCATGTGAAGTTGCAGTGCTAGGATATTCTGAACCATGAGCGTATATGCAGGCAATGAAGGGCAAATGGAGACAGGCCCTGGGCCTAGTTCCAATGCATTCTTCTCGTGCTTCCTTGCATAGTCTTCCCTTGCCTCCCCACTTCATCCAGTTGCTTGTCAAGGTCCCCAAGCCACACCTCAAATAACTCACAACACACACATAAATTTGGTTTAAGGTTTTTGGCATAATTTTGGCCACAACTTTATTGAAATACATAAATGTGAGTGGTTGTTTAGGCAATGGTTAAGACTATCTGTCCCCCCGCCTGGGACAGAACTGAGTTCCGGGCACCACCGAAAGCCAGTAAGGGAAAACAATATTGGGGAGAAATGGAGCTGAGGCACAGACCCTCATCTCTCCCTGCATGCTCCCCAGGATTTGACGGCCCTAGCCCCATTCCAGGGATTCAGATGAAAAGATGGCAAGCCCCTGGATTCCTTTAATGGAATTCCCTTTCCACAGCAACCTTGGAGAGGCAGGCCCAGCCAATCCTAACCCCTCCCCCAACCAATTGATAACCAATGCCTAACCGCAACCTTCTAAGTTGTGACGATTTGCTACACAGTAGGCAAAAACTAAATGGCCCAGCCAATCAGCCAGATGGACAAAATTCTTACCAGGCCTCTGCCCCAATGGCAGACGACCCCATGACAGGCATAGCAAGGTCAACGCAAACCCATAAAATTAGGGCGGGTGAGCGGACGATCCGTTGCACACAGCAAAAGAGAAAGCTCCAAGCTGCGTTCACAGGATTTAAAACCTCTGATCCCTTCCACCAAATTGCAACATAGGATTTACCCCAGCAACCCAGCCATCCAATCGTTGCCACAGGCTTCCTTAGTAATCCTGCCTGGCAACAGAGGGGTGGCCTGGTGAACCCCACCGCAACACACGCTCTCCATGAGGGAGAACACGCTTTTCCACGACTTATACACTGACAGAAAACGTGACACTTAAGCAAGCATTTAAGAAGATCGTGTGGGAATCCTTATACTCCTAATGAGGCCAAAGCGCCCATTGCAGAGGGTGTGGGTTGCTTGTTCAGGACTTCAGCTCAAAAGTGCTCGTCAGCTCAGGGTCACAGCCCACATCTTAATTAATTGCATGCAAAATATTGGCAGCATGAATTAATGTCATGCACATGAATATTTATCAATGGGGCATTTGCACTCTATTCCCAGGAACACCAGTGTGTGGCTACGAACAGCGTCAAAGAAATGAAGCCGGATTTTAACTTTAGGGTTCATTATGTTGAAGATAGCTGATGATGATGGGGCAGAAGGCTAGTTCTTCTGGCTGGTTCACATATCTACTTCAGCTCAAGATGGCTTGGGGCGGGGGCGGGGTGTGCTTGTCAAATGGTGGCTGGATTTTTAAAAATTATTATTAAAGATTTTGTTGATTTACAAAAGTGTGCAATGTCTCTCCCTCGTGTGTGTCCCCCCCATGTAACATTTTTACAAATCAATTTCATTTATTGAGACATTAGGAAGAAAAGGGGGAAAGAGATGGAGGGGGGGGAAGATGGGTGGGGGTGGGGTGGTGATGTTTCTATTTTACTTACCATATGTAGCGTTTGGTGTCAGCATTGTTTGTGCAGGTTCTTTGCTGTTCGCTTGTGTTCCTTTGGTGGTGAGAGAGGTTGGGGTTGGCCTAGGGTATGGTTATTCATTTGTAGTTGGCTGTGGTGGTCTTTGTTTTCATGTGTGAGTGGGGTGGGTGGGTGTTTTGGATCAGGTTAGCCATATTGATTCGTATGCTGCCAGGGGATTCTTGTCGTTGTCTTGTTGGGCTGTGTATGTGATAAAGGGGAGCCATACCAGGATGAAGGTGTCTTCTTCTATTTGTCCCCGTGTCAGTTTCAGATTATTGGTTAATTTTTCTAGTAGGGCTGTTTCCCATACTATTTGGTACCATTGGTCCATGCTTACTCCTGACAGGTCTCTCCAATGTCTGGCTAATGGTGGCTGGATTTTGAGTCTCCACTATCCTCGGGATTAAAAATGCTCTGAACATCTGCAAAAATGCTATTTCTTACCTCTATGAGCACTGTAATGCTGCTCTAGAGGTTGACTTCCCAGAGCTGTTGGACGGAGCTAATGAGGGAGACATGGCATCATCTGGCACTTGTAGGCAAAAGGGCACAAAAGCCACTAATGGCCCCAAGGAGGAGAGAGATTCAGACAAATTTATTGCCAAAATAAGACTAGCAAATGGCTGGACTGCTGGTCTGCACTGAGATGTTATCTGATTGCATAGCTGACCTAACACAAATGGCAAATAGCGCTCAATGCTAGCCTAACCACTCAATCTGAACTGCAATTACTCAAAATGACAAGTGGAGATCTGGAATTGAAGACTGAGGATCAGTCTCATAATGACAGCTGGAAAAATGTTCATGCATGTGGGATTCTGGAATGAGAGATGGTTTGTGTGTGTGGGGGGGGTTGTTTTATTTTAAATTTGGTGGTTTGAATATACCACCCCCCCTCACTTCCGCTGACATTGAATGAGCTCACAGAGTAGGTGGACCCAAAACAAGGGCCTCAGACATGCCTAGGTACATTGTTGCATTTGAAAGATATCAGATCAAAAATTCCATCTTCAATGCCCTATTCAACATCTATGAGCTTAAATATGAACCCTCAGTTATGGAGGTGTTCCTGAATCTATGCCCTGAGACCCTGGCCCATCACAGATCTTTCAAATACTACACTGCTGCGCTAAAAACTGCAGGAACTACTTAACAGTGGGGTTTCCCACTTCAGATATTGGTGCAAGTGAATGGTAAATGCCTTGGAGCCAGTGATGATGAACAAATGGAAAATATTCTGTATGATCTTGAAATTATCATCCCAGAATTTACACCAAGGGACAGTCTGGCCCCTTTTCCTCGTCAATATGGATGACTCAAAAAGATGATGGCATTGCTCGTTAATATTATGCCTCTCAGGCCTAAGACCTGAAGGCATTCAACCTCATTATAAAGCCTTCAGGCTTTTATGACTTCCCAAGGAAGGAGAATGTGTGGAGCACTAAGATAATCCCCTACCCTAGCCCCTCCTTCATCTCCTGTGGTCCAGAGTAAAGTTATCCACAGCTTTCCCTGTCATGACAGTCATTTTCACCATGGACAGATAGTTATGTTTTTATTTATGTGTTCCTATGACTTGTTCTCTAAAGTTTATTCAGTGCAGCTGCTTTACCTGAGATCTGCCATGTATTCAACACTCACACCAAGACTCACAGCATGCATGCTTAACAACTTCCCATGTCTATGATGCCACCAGCCTTCAAAGTTATCTCTCTCAACGTCAAAGGGCTGGGCTCAATTGTTAAATGCTGTAGGGTAGAATCTATCTTAAAAAAGAACACCCTGATATAATCCTTGTTCAGGAAATGCACAAAAGAGACAAGGAAATATGGGATTTGTAACGCCTGTATTTAACCCGAGGAAAACACAACACATTCAAACTTCCATGAGATAAAAGAGCAGAGCTGAAATCTCTAGAGACAGATCACATTCTCCAAGCTCTAGCATACACCAAAATAATTTACTATGAGTTTGGAAACAAAGCCTCCAAACCGCTAGCATGAGCACTAAAGAAAAGACGTTCAAGAAACTTGATTCAATGCATACACAACCCTGAAGACCACCTCTGCTATGACTCACCATCAAACAGCCAAGAATTTGAACAATTCTTTCAGAACCTCTACACATCTACAGATCCATCTAAGGATTATATTGACTCTTACCTGTTACGAACTGGACTGCCAACTTTGACTGATGACCTCAGGACCTTTTTGAGTAGCACAATTTCTGAAACAGATAAAGGGTGCAATTAAATGACTGAAAAAAGGTAAATTCTTAGGACCTGATAGGTTTACCGGGGACTTTAACAAAACCACAACTGCCATCACCATTGCTGCCTTTATGGATGCTGGCTTGGTCACTGAAGAAGACAAGAGGCTTCAATAAAGTCAAGCAGACCCAAGAAAATTTTATGAAATCCCTGGATAAGGAATTTGGTTTTCTTTGTCAGAAGGGTGAAACTCATCTTCTTTGATGGCCATGAAGATACAACTAAATTTATGTTGAAAGCAGACATTTCAGATCAGCAGCTCCCCAGCAAAATCACAGAACAGCCTTATTCTTTGTACAGTGGGCCAGGTGTAATATATCTCTACCTCTTCACTCCAGAGAAAGGCTCAAAGACAGAAAAAGCAGCTGAAGTTATTACTAATAACCTTGCAGATTTCACGAAGAGGAAGAGCATTGGTAAGAGCCTGCAGGCCATTGGGGGAGATTCTACAAATGTTTACACCGGCTGGGAGGATGGTACCATGTGTTGGGTAGAACCCAAACTTGGTTGTAAGCTGGTCTGGTTGGTTTGTGCCCTCCACACCAACGAGTTACCCTTGTAACACTTGATCACAGCACTCAATGGGGAGACCTTGTCTAACAGCAACTGGACAGGTAACACTGGAAGACCCCTCACTGAAGAAATCTGCAAAAAATTACATTTTGCTCCGTAAAATAACACACCCTTCCACCACATGTTCTGCTGTACAGTGGACAGGCCTCTGTCTGAAGGCATATTTGGACTAGATGACTCCTAGGGTCTCTTCCAACTCTACAGTTCTCGGTTTCTGCATCCAGAGTAATGGTAAAGAACCATAAGTAAGGACAGCAGGGACCTTGAAGTTGTCTATCAACAGTTGGCAAACTGAGCAGGCATGCAGGTTGAGTGAGATTTATTTTATTCCAACTTAAATTACACTAATTAGTTCAAAGTGGGCACCTAACCATATAAATGAGGATGTGCAGAATTGTGTCCTCTTTTTTCCTTTTTTTTGGGGGGGGGGTGATGCTTTCCCTCTTGTTCTGTGAAATGTAAATGGACACCTGGTACAGCAATCAGCCATAGTTAAGGAAGTGTTTACAGGGGAGTCGGAGCAGAGTATTCCAAGATGAACCGGAACTCTTAATTCTAATAGAGATTGTGAAGCAAAAAGCACCATTCGGAATTGCAAAGTGGAATGTAGGAAACAAGTATATTTAACGAACTATAATAGTTAGAACTATGAAACGATATGTTTGAAACATTTGACGTGAGCAATATTTCAAAACCAAAGCATTGGTGTCTGCACTTGTATCAATGCACAGCAGGGTTGGGAAATCTGTGACTCTCAAATGTTGCTGGACTTGCAACTCCCATAGTAAAGTTAGGTAAAGGACCCCTGGATGGTTAAGTCCAGTCAAAGGCAACTATGGGGTTGTGGCCCTCATCTCGCTTTCAGGCCGAGGGAGCTGGTGTTTGTCCACAGACAGCTTTCCGGGTCATGTGGTCAACATGAGTAAACCGCTTCTGGTGCAATGAAAAATCATGACAGAAACCAGAGCGCACGGAAATGCCGTTTACCTTCCCACCGCAACGGAACCTATTTATCTACTTGCACTGGCGTGCTTTCAAACTGCTAGGTTGGCAGAAGCAACGGGAGCTCACCCCGTTGCAGGGATTTGAACTGCCGACCTTCTGATTGGCAAGCCCAAGAGGCTCAGTGGCTTAGACCACAGCACCACCTGTGTCCCAAAACTCCCATAGTCCCGGGCCATGGACTGACTGGGCCTAATGGAAGCTGGCAGCCCACCAACATTCTAGAGGGCTGCAAACTGTCCCTGATGTACTTACTGCATGCTTGTTTTGGAGGTACATGCAGAATGCATCCCACTGCATCGTGGCAATCTTCAGAGGTAAAGATGCAGCAGTATCTTCTTTGCACTCTGTAATAATGTAGCCTTATTGGAGTTCAATGATTGGGTCTGCGTTGCTCCCAGACAGGAGGAAGGAAGTCAAATGACACCAAGGTTGGTTCAAAGAAAGAGTTTTATTCTGCTCTCCGGATAGCAGAAGGCACTTGCTTGGTCAGTCCACGGCAAGTCCAAAGAAATGAGAAGTTTCATGCAGTATATATATCCTCCAGGCACTCTCTCCCTCCTTCCCCAGGAATCCAACCACGTCAGCCTATGTACGCAGGTTGACATCACAGATGTTCCTGCTCTGGCACTCTTAACCATAAAAGGGTATTCCTTCCTATGCTTCTGACCATAAAAGGATCTTCCTTCCTGTACTTCTGACCATAAAAGGATCTTCCTGTTCCTACTCTTATCTTGGAACAAGAGGTCACCATCTCCGAGAACACACTCTGGCGCTGTTCCCAGACTGGGTCTGTGGTCTTTGTGGTCAGGACGTAAGATAAGGCACAGACGTGTCTTCTCTGTTCTACTGGTACAGTGAAGGCCATACTTGCCGTCACAAACTGATAAAGGAGAGAACTTTGAGCACAGCCGGGTTTTTGTTTATACATTGACTCAGAGCTCCAAGTTAATGGATTTTAGCTAAGGAAAAATAGGGATTTGGGGGCAGTTTCAAACTGCCTGCACAGTCAGTTTTGGGTTTGGGAAACCCATTCCTCCATTAACACTCTGTGCAGCTGCGCTACCTCTCTAACCTAATTCAAAGGCTGGTTACTCCATATATCTATACTTATCGTAAAAGATTCTCAAACATTTAGCAGAAATCTCCTATAGTCCTACGTCTACACAAGGGATGGGAATCCCGTGCCCTCCCCAGATGTGCCTAGACTACAGGCCCCATCATCCCTGCCCTTTGCCAGCGCCGGCTGCAGATGATGGGAGTTGAAGTCTGGCAACTTCTGGAGAGCCACAGATTTGGCCTCTTTTGCTCTATGCAGTCTAGTTCAACAAACAGGTGCTTTCTCATGCTAGGGTTCTGTCCATGTAATGTAGGGTTTGGTCAGTTTGGTCACCTCTAACAGAGCAAGACGACGTGTGTGCACATTATACAAACTGCAAATGAATAGTTTTACAACATATACAAAACATACACAAACAAAAGCAAGCATTGCCACTACAGTTGCCTATATAGAACATTTTGTCCTGCCATAATGCAAGTGGAGTACAAAATAGAATGACATTTTGATGGGTTCTGGCCCAAAATTTGGACCATTTTGTCCCTGAAAAAGCATCCAAGAAAGTTGCTCACATCTACCTGCATCATGCCATCTTAACTGGAAGATTTTCCATTGTCTTTAAATACTATTGCTGCAATATCTATAGTTGGAGGCTCTCCTATTTCTAGCTGTTCCTAGGTGTTACATCAGCCTCATATTTTCAAAGAGAAAGTGGCCCTTGCTTTGTTGTTGTTATATTGGTACAACCTGTGATCTTCTACACTCAGTACAAAATAACTTAACTAGCCAGTAGAAATTAGCCTGAAACATCTTACAACTGCAGTCCTCTAACCAGCAACTTTTTTATTCCTCCCTCCCAATTTTGCACTTCTTGTTGCTTAACCCTGAGGAAGAGTTCTGTGAAGTTCAGAAGCTAACTTACCTCTTTTCAACTTTTAATTGGTCCTAATAAAATTATTTCTGTTTTGATTGCCCCCCCCTGCAAAAAAAGAAAAAGAAAGCTGGACCAACAGGGCTGCTGGCATTTGTTTTTTAAAAAAGCACGTTTCTTGCATGCAATTAGCCTGTGTCAGGAATGTTATAATGTGTTTCCTGGATTCAGCTCAATCTTAAGCCTGGTTGTCTTCAATTTTTCAGGTCTGCTCTCCAGGAGAATTGCATTCATGGACATACCCCAACACATCTGCAGATAAGTGTTGAGGAACTAGACACCGGACTGTTTCTAAGGGCAGGCTCCTGTTATTCAGTTTTAGTAATGCATGTGTTTTAAGGCACAAGTACAAAATTCAAGTACAAAGCAGCAGGACACCCAAGTACGTAATGTTGGAACAATTAGACACATGTGCCTGACATGTGCCTGACACATGTGCTGTGCAGAAGTCCCAAAGCAGTTCTGCAAAGTGTATGTTTTTGGATTTGCCTCCTGCGGAATCTGTACTTTTTATTCTTCAAATTCACATACTGACATTGGAAGTGGTCCTAAGACTTGTGAATTCTTGCTGCCTTCCCTTGTACAACTACAAAGAGTTATTGTTATCCATCACATCACCAGAGTAAAAAGCAGGGGTGGCCAAACTGTGGTCTTCCAGATGTTGTCAGACTCCAACTTTCATCAGCCCCAGCCAACATAGCCAAGGATTGGTAATTATGGACAGTGGAATCTGGAAACAGATCAGTCATTCTGGAGTCAAGGAATAGCATGGATGATATACATTCAAGTGGCATCCTTTTATACTCCTCTATGGCTGCCTTTTTCCTGAAGACCATAGGTCAACATTTTCAATTGACTGTACTTTATTTCTCCAAAGCAGTTTCTCAAACATGGGTCCCCAGCTGTTGCTGGATTACAACTCCCATCATCCCTGACCACTGGTCCTGCTAGCTAGGGATGATGGGAGTTGTAGTCCAACAACTGCTGGAGACCCAACTTTGAGAAACAATGCTCTAAAATACATCCCATCCCATAGCCAAAAATAAAATAATATAGTAAAAACCAACCATACAGTAAAAAATATTCTAAGTATCTGTACTGATTTTCAATACCGATGTGCCAAATTACATTTGCATAGGCTCTTGCACCTGCAGTATATTGAAACCTGAAAGTCTGGCAGTGCTGGTAGTGAATTGCCTAGGCTCCTAAGCTTTGCAAAAGCCATTTCCTTAAGTGTAAGGTAAAGGGACCCCTGACCATTAGGTCCAGTCGTGGACAAACGTTGGCTCCCTTGGCCTGAAAGCAATATGAGTGTCGCTTTATTGGCTGAGGGAGCCGGCGTACAACTTCCAGCTCATGTGGCCAGCATGACTAAGCCGCTTCTGATGAACCAGAGCAGCGCACGGGAATGCCGTTTACCTTCCCGCCAGAGCGGTACCTATTTATCTACTTGCACTTTGATGTACTTTTGAACTGCTAGGTTGGCAGGAGCAGGGACCGAGCAATGGGAGCTCACCCCGTCGCGGGGATTTGAACTGCTGACCTTCTGATCAGCAAGTCCTAGGCTCTGTGGTTTAACCCACAGCCCCACCCACGTCCCATAATAATTGCTTATATTTCTGCAAATCTTGGGGTTCCAACAAGCCTCTTATGTACGGACAGTATCCGTTACAGCAATTTAAGTATCCACACTCACCTTCAAACTTTGGAAACAGAGGGAATTATTTTTCTTATCCCTTCCAGCTTTACATTTGATAGATCTTTGCTCGGTTGTTTTGATGAATTTTAATAGATAATTCTTTGGTTACAACGTGTGCAGACTGTTTCTAGGGTATGTCAATGTGAGAGTCAATTTGCCAAATGCAAATTGGCATCTTTCTGAAATTATCTTTGGGGGGTGTGTGGAGGGGGGGGGGATCTTATTCTCAGGAGTGGACACATGAAATTGCAGCACAGAGACACCCACCCACCCAGAAAATCAGCTTAAACACCAGAACCCAGTATCCACATTTGCAGAAACATAGAATCAAAAGCACACATAACAAAATAAGATTGAAGGCTGACTGGCTGATCTTTACAAAGTATTTTCTGCAGGGAAGAAACCACATAATATATTCAAGATGTCAGGGGTTAGCCGTAGTGCACGTGAACCATGCTGTGAATGCCTCACCTTTCACTTTTACTGCTGTAATTAGATTACAAAGTTTTTATTGCCATTTTAAATTCTTCCTTTATAGGTTGCTACCCAGCTATGGGCTGTTTTTTTTCATCACGCTTGGAGCTCAGCGTATTTAATTTTTGCTCCTACAATGCTGGATTAACTCTGAAGGATTGTTGAAGTCACAAGTCAGTCACCCTTGCCCTCCTAATGGGATCTCACTGCTAGTACATGACCCTGAAGTGTAATATATACAATCAGCTATATTTATTGGTGGTGGGAGTAAGGAGGGAAGTGGGAGCAGCTGGATTGCATAAACATCGAGACCATTTGTCCTGCCTACAGTAGCCATGACATGTTTAGACTAGTGCGACACAGTCTAGCAAAACCTTCTTTCCACTAGTGGTGTATGATGAACTGATAAGGAGATGATACCTCAGAGGACAAAAAAAGGTTATGAGAAAGGATACCGTGGGCTTAAGGGGTAGAAAATTAGTTTCCAGATTGTAAATAGTTGAAAAGTGGTGATGGAGGTTTGAGGAGAAACTCAAATGTAAACCTCAAGGCTTCAACATCTAGCCTAACTTTTGTGTTTTCCCTCTCATAACCTTCACCACCCCCAACTAGCTTGGCAGGAGAGTTCTAGACAACTTGAAAATTTGCAAACTATTTTGTGACAATTTGGGTTAGTCCTAATCAAGGTATTTCCCAGCTGTGGATTTGGGAGAGTGCACCCTCCCTGTGCTTTATGGCTGCCTTTATTTTTTATGTAAACAAGGGCATGTCAGAGAGATTCTGGAACTCTGCAAATCAGGAACTGGAGAAACAGCAGCATTTTTACTGCCTCTTGTCGCAAACTATTCCACTTGGATGTATACATATTCCAGTAGGGTCAACAAGAATGGCTGCTTGCTAAAAACAACAACACCACTGCCCTGGAGTTCAGACAGTGGGCAGTCTTAACCAGCAACTCCAAAAAATAAATAACATAAAATAAAATAAAATAAAAATCCAAGAAGACAAATTCAAAATATACTGAGCAGCAATGCTTAGCATTATAAATATGTATAAAATGAACACCAGAGGTTTTTGGGCATTATGACAAGCAGAAGTTGTCTTTTGTACTAGAGTTTTAGGTTCAAGGCAAATTGGTTTCCAGCAAGTATATATTGCATATCCTGATCATATACCTGACCGATACATGTTTGCACTAACATAGTGCTACCTGAAACAAGGTAATGTTCTATTCTGACAACAAGACGACCTGTTAAAGGATTTGGACTATAGTTTTTATGGGAGCTTCTTAAAGCAGGGGTGAGAAGCTGTAAGCTGTCCAATTGTTGCTGGACCACAACTCCCAGCAACTCTGATCACTGGCCATGTTTGTTGGGGCTGAAGAGAGCCAGTGTCCAATAACATCTGGAAGACCAAAGGCTTCCACTCATCACTCAGAGGCTTTCATATACCCACGTTCTCTGGTAGAAACCTTTCACCAAGAAGTTTATAAGCTTTGTGGAGAGGATAAAAATTGCATAGTTCAGTGAGCTAGCTCCACAACCTATAAATGAGCCAACATGCATCTACGATCTGGGCAGGAGAGGAATCA
Source organism: Podarcis pityusensis (assembly GCF_964106645.2). NCBI lineage: Eukaryota > Metazoa > Chordata > Lepidosauria > Squamata > Lacertidae > Podarcis > Podarcis pityusensis. The sequence goes on from NC_138026.1 coordinate 11,105,111, forward strand.
ATAGTTACAACTTAACAGGGCAAGAGAAGATAAACAACTTGTGTCCATTTCCTGCATACTTTGTAATTCCATCTCATTGTATAAGCACCCTAGTGAATCAGTGGGGAAAGCCCTAGTTGTTTTTTTTTAGCTTAATGTGTTTGGTACCCCAATCATGGGACGCGGGTGGCACTGTGGGTTAAACCACAGGGCCTAGGACTTGATCAGAAGGTCTGGGGTTCGAATCCCCGCGACAGGGTGAGCTCCCGTTGCTCGGTCGCTGCTCCTGCCAACCTATCAGTTCAAAAGCACGTCAAAGTGCAAGTAGATAAATAGGTACTGCTCCGGCGGGAAGGTAAACGGCGTTTCCGAGTGCTGGCCACATGACCCGGAAGCTGTACGCCGGCTACTTCGGCCAGTAAAGCGAGATGAGCGCCGCAACCCCAGAATCGGCCACGACTGAACCTAATGGTCAGGGGTCCCTTTACCTTTACCCCAATCATATTTATTTATCAAGGATTTAGGAAACCAAGCAGCTGCAAAATCTAAAAAGAATTGTACTGCAGATGTGATTATGAAAATGTCCTCAAATGTTCAGTTAGAAAGCGCTGTGAAATTGATCGGGTTAGCTCCTCTCATCGTCAGGGTCTGGATCTGCCAGTGACTCATGGACACTGGCTTCTGGAGAAAACGAGACACGTTCCTTTGTCTGAACAGAACCTTCCCATCTGGAATGTGTGGTGATTAAGATAAAGAATTTCACATGGCCACAGAATAACCGAGAGTCCTGGGCTTGTAAAATATGCCATTTCCTCCATTAATTGTGTCCACGTGGAGTTGTAACCAAGTAGCTGGAACAAATAAACCTGAAGCAATATTGTTTCCCTTTAAAAAACATTTCACTTTAATTTCTCTAAGAGGTTTGAACCCATTAAAAATAGAGCATCTCCCACGGGAGCTTTTGCTCACCTTTCCGATCACATCACCTTAGCTATGCATGCTGCAAAGCTTATCCACAGCAGGGAGTATATATTAGTCTATTAAATGCTTACCATTAAACCTCAGGGTGACCTGAGCTCCTGAAAGCAGCTAAACTATTGGTACAATAGCAGTAGGCCTACCTGCCCCTCCTATGAAACAAAGGTTACCCTCGTGTAAGAAGAGAAAGCAGGTGAAGGGGAAATTCAGTACCAAACCAGAGCTAAGGCCACAGTCACACCATTTATTTAAAGCACTTTTATTTGTTTGTTTAGTTGTTTAGTCATGTCCGACTCTTCATGACCCTATGGACCAGAACACGCCAGGCACTCCTGTCTTCCACTGCCTCCCACAGTTTGGTCAAACTCATGCCGGTAGCTTCGAGAACACTGTCCAACCATCTCGTCCTCTGTCGTCGCCTTCTCCTTGTGCCCTCCATCTTTCCCAACATCAGGGTCTTTTCCAGGGAGTCTTCTCTTCTCAGGAGGTGGGCAAAGTATTGGAGCCTCAGCTTCAGGATCTGTCCTTCCAGTGAGCACTCAGGGCTGATTTCCTTCAGAATGGATGCATTTGATCTTCTTGCAGTCCATGGGACTCTCAAGAGTCTCCTCCAGCGCCATAATTCAAAAGCATCAATTTTTCGGCGATCAGCCTTCTTTATGGTCCAGCTCTCACTTCCATATATCACTACTGGAAAAACCATGACTTTAACTATATGGACTAGGGTACCACTTTAAACAATCATGGCTTTTCTCCAAAGAATTTTGAGAGCTGTACTTTGTTAAAGGTGTTGAGAGTTGTTAGGAGACCCCCATTTCCCCCACATAGCTCCAGTTCCTGGACTGGTTTAACAATCCTTCTTCACAGGGAATGGTAGCTTTGTGAGGGGAATAGGAGTCTCCTGCATCAACTCTTAGCAGCATTAGCAAAATGCAGCTCCCAGAATTCTTTGGGAGTAAAGACATGATGGTTTAAAAGGGCATCATAGTGCTTTAAATGTATGGTTATGAATGTTTCTGAAATATACTCAGAGTCGCAAAGTGATTTCATGCTCTTTATTCAGCTCATAGTGGTGAGGAGGAATGAATAAATGTCCCCTCACAGTATCTGCTGTCGGGCGATGTGTCCCGATTTTCTGCACTGCCTGCACTCTGCGTTGCGGAAACGGCAGGTCCTCCTCTCGTGACTCTCCCCGCAGCTTGCGCAGTTCCCTCCTTCTCGTCGAGGCAGCTGTGGTCTGTGCGCTGCTTGAGTGCGCTGCTGTACTCGGTGCACCTCCTCCCTGTCGGATCCTGAGTCGTCGGTGAGGTCTTCATGGTGGACCCTCGGTTGGGATGGCAGGCTCGGCCGTGCCTCTTGGGTCGACCTCTCGGCAGCTTCTGTTGCCAGGGCCTCCTCCAGAGCGACCTGGAACGTTAGGTCCTTCTTAGCGTAGAGGCGTCGTTGCAGCTTCTCATCCTTCAGGCCACCGACGAGGCGGTCACGAAGCATGTTCTCCAGCTCTGAGAAGTTGCAGAACCGGGCGGCTTGGCGGAGAGAGGTCACAAACCCAGTTATGGTTTCCCCAGGGGCTTGCCGCTTTGCGTAGAAGGCATTTCGACGAGCCACCACTGAGGGCTGCGGCGAAAAGTGCCCCTTCAGCTGTTCCATTATTGTTTTGTATGGAACAGTAGCGACGTCTTCAGGCGCAAGGAGAGCCCGGGCGATTTCAAACGTCTCCTCTCCGCAGACGCTGAAGAATATCGCCCTCTTCTTGGCGTCTTCTTCGTCGGTGACCCCTTTGGCTTCTAGGAGGAAGGTGAAACGGGAGGCGTACGCTTCCCAGTCTCCAGATGCTGGGTTGAATGGCGAGAAGCTGCTGTTGGCTGCCATTCTGAGTTCCTTGTGCCCCGGAGCTGAAGCCTGGATACACGGTGCGAGGCAGCGGTGCGGCAGTTGGCGGTGCTGCGGTGCTGTGTGTGGCAGTCAGCTCAGCGGGATCCCACCTTCGTCGCCAGTGAAATATACTCAGAGTCGCAAAGTGATTTCATGCTCTTTATTCAGCTCATAGTGGTGAGGAGGAATGAATAAATGTCCCCTCACAGTATCTGCTTTATATACATTATTTACACAATGGGCTGCACATGATTGGCTAATTCTGGAATTCTACTGTAAGCCAATCAGGTTGTGGATTCACTTCTATCTGGGGCAGGATTGGGTGGTTCCTGCCAACCAATCATACTGCTGCATTGTTCTAGGACCAATCAGACTGCTGCATTCTGAATCCTATTGTTCTAGGACCAATCAGACTGCTGCCTTTTGGATCCTATTGTTCTAGGACCAATCAGACTGCTACAGTTTGGATCCTATTCAACTCAGTACATAACAGTTTCCTTAAATCTCAATGCAATGATTGAATCAGACATTCGGTGGTACACTGACCCAATCACCCCCCCTTTACACCCCATTCTCTCCCCACATGAAGAAATAAAGAAGAAAAATGGACTGTCATAAATGGATGAGAAGCAGGACACAGCTCAATCATAAGTAATGCCTTGCATACAACGACTGCCTGGGTTCAGTCCCTGATGCTTCCAATTGCAGAATGTTAAGCAGCAAAGATCTCCTCTGAAGACCCTGTGGAGGTATTACCTGTGAGCGTACACAGAGGAGCAGGTTAGATGGACCAACAGTCATAGCCAAGGTGGCAACAACATATGTTCAAGTGATGCTCAGCTCGACCTCCTATTCAGCTTTTTATTCTACTTTTTTTTAAAAAAAACAACACCAACCCTTGTTATTTCAGAAACATTAATATTAACACTGCAGTAATGAACTAGTATCAAACTCTGGAGTACCATTGTGTTTTTCTGCTTCTCTGTTATGGCGATGACTGCTCATCTGTAATAACAATTTCCTTTCTGTTCAGTTATGGGAAAAGCTACTGAAAGACATTAACTCTTCTGTGAAGGAATAAGGAAGAGTAAAAAGGAGCATACTGTGCCCATAAAACTCCTTCATATGGCCCTCTGAACATTTTTCACTCCTCCCCTGTGCTCAGTCATGAAGCCGATGCCAATGTTTCTGGGCAGTCCACCAGAACCGGTGTGGAAATTGTCCCAGCCAAAAGGACGTAGAAGAATTCTGTCTCCCCCCACCCCCCCACCCCAGCACTAGGTCGCTGCCATTATTTTCCTGGTTTTAGTGTTCAGGTCATCACATCTGGAAAAATCCTAGCCTCACCAGAGAAATGATCCTTACCTCAATGAGAACTGATATGCTGCCTTGTAAGTTAAGATCAGAATTTATATATTATAGTCATAATATCTCATTGTAGCCTACAGGCCAAAGGTTTCCTTCCCAACAAAGGCTGAAGAAAAAAGAACAGGAGGAAGAAAGTCGCTAAGGGGAAGATCACTAGGAGGAAATGGATAAATCTATTCACCCCCCCCAACTATCCCCTATGAAGCAGTTTTCTTTAAAGATGCCTACTTCTGATTTTAAGGGACGCGGGTGGCGCTGTGGGTAAAACCTCAGTGCCTAGGACCTGCCGATTGTATGGTCGGCGGTTCGAATCCCCGCAGCGGGGTGAGCTCCCGTCTTTCAGTCCCAGCTCCTGCCCACCTAGCAGTTCGAAAGCACCCTTAAGTGCAAGTAGATAAATAGGTACCGCTTTATAGTGGGAAGGTAAACGGCGTTTCCATGTGTTGCGCTGGTGCTGGCTCGCCAGAGCAGCTTCATCACGCTGGCCACGTGACCCGGAAGTGTCTCCGGACAGCGCTGGTCCCCGGCCTCTTAAGTGAGATGGGCGCACAACCCTAGAGTCGCACACGACTGGCCCGTACGGGCAGGGGTACCTTTACCTTTACCTTTTACTTCTGATTTTGGATTCTAGTGTGCGGTGGGGTTGAGACCCTTAATAGCCAAGGGTGTGCACTGGGGAAGGAGGGAGATTATTGGGTTGTTCTTGTTCTTATTTTTATTAAGAATTTTTCATTTTTATATTGTGATTTTATGTTGTGTACTGCCCTGAGACCTTTGGTTATAGGGTGGTATTCAAATTTAATAAACGATAAAAAGATAAACACTCCTTAAGCTAACAGCTCTCTCATCAACCAGGCCTTCTTGGTCATGAATGGCAGTGATAAGACAGCAAGCTCCTAATTAAATGCTACTGGAGTGAGGAGGAATTAAAGAACCTCTTAATGAGGGTGAAAGAGGAGAGCGCACAATATGGTCTGAAGCTCAACATAAAAAAAACTAAGATCATGGCCACTGGTCCCATCACCTCCTGGCAAATAGAAGGGGAAGAAATGGAGGCAGTGAGAGATTTTACTGTCATGGGTTCCATGATCACTGCAGATGGTGACAGCAGTCAGGAAATTAAAAGATGCCTGCTTCTTGGGAGAAAAGCAATGACAAACCTAGACAGCATCTTAAAAAGCAGAGACATCACCTTGCCAACAAAGTTCCATATAGTTAAAGCTATGGTTTTCCCAGTAGTGATGTATGGAAGTGAGAGCTGGACCATAAAGAAGGCTGATCGCTGAAGAATTGATGCTTTTGAATTATGGTGCTGGAGGAGACTCTTGAGAGTCCCATGGACTGCAAGAAGGTCAAACCTATCCATTCTTAAGGAAATTAGCAGACTGGAAGGACAGATCGTGAAGCTGAGGCTCCAATACTTTGGCCACCTCATGAGAAGAGAAGACTCCCTGGAAAAGACCCTGATGTTGGGAAAGATTAAGGGCACAAGGAGAAGGGGACGACAGAGGACGAGATGGTTGGACAGTGTTCTCGAAGCTACCAGCATGAGTTTGACCAAACTGCGGGAGGCAGTGGAAGACAGGAGTGCCTGGCGTGCTCTGGTCCATGGGGTCACGAAGAGTCGGACACGACTAAATGACTAAACAACAACAACAACATAAATATCCTCACCTCACACCAAAATGATCTTATCATTGGCAGTTAATCAACATATGTACTAAGTTCACATTTTTACTCCCACATCTTCAGCAGTTATTTTCTTCTGGTATTGTTTTGCTGGAGTCCATCCTTGTTTGCGAACTTTACCTCGGTCTAAGAACAGAATCTGAACAGTGGAAGGGCATCGGCGGTGGGAAGCCTCATTAGGGAAAGCATGCCTCAGTTTAAGAATGATTTCGGTTTAAGAGCAGACTTCCGGAACGGATTAGGTTCGTAAACCGAGGTACCACTGTCTGTTCAAATATTTCTTACTGTCCTATTTCTGTGACCGTTCACTGAACTTCCTGGTCACACCTTGTATTTTAATACATCCATCCCCAACGTGATGCCCTCCCAAAGTTTGGGACTCCACCCCCAGCAGTCCCAGCTAGTGTGTTTTGGACCAGGCTTTTCTAAGGAGAGGCTGCTGCAATGCAATCAGAAGTATTTCTTAGAAGGTTCTTCCTTAGAAAGATCTCCAAAAAATAAATATCCATTCACAGGAAAGGGCACGAACTTTATACAGTTCCAAAACCACAAAAACTGCTTTCCAGACTTCATTAAAGATTTGTTGTTATTACGACCATTACAGAGCCCTTGTCATAAAAGGGCACAGCAACCATTAGCTAATCTCTACAGCAAGCTACAATAGGAAAGTGCTCATAGTTCCCTACTTCAGAGACTAAAGCAAGGTTGAAATCCCCACTTAAGGCCACAGGAAATTATATCTATATTCAATTACAGTTCGGGACTTTGTTCTTAGTCAGTGGCTCTCAAACTGTAGGTCACATACTCCTCCTGAAACAAATCTGAAGGTACCGTATTTTTCACTCTATAAGACGCACAAGATGCACCTAGTTTTTGGAGGAGGAAAACAAGAAAAAAAATATTCTGAATCTCAGAAGCCAGAACAGCAAGAGGGATCGCTGCGCAGTGAAAGCAGCAATCCCTCTTGCTGTTCTGGCTTCTGGGATAGCTGCGCAGCCTGCATTCGCTCCATACATTTCCCCTTACTTTTCAGAAGGGAAAAAGTGAGTCTTATAGAGCAAAAAATACGGTATTTCCACGGTCCCACAACCCAGCCTTAAATAAATGCCCAGTTGTGCATTTGATGAGCAACATCCTCTAGATACGTACTTTCCCGCAAAATTGCAGTATTGCTTTTGCAAGTAAGAGATGGAGCTGATGTGGTCAATAGCACCTAGGATTCTAGATTAGAAGACTTCTGCCTGCCATGATTGCTTTCTATGTACAGAATTATTATTTTTTTTATGGCTAGGCTTTAAACATTTCTGAACTGAATTACTGGCAACCTGACTACTGAAGAGTCCCTATATCAGAACAGTACCATGATAGTTTGGTCAAGCACATGCAATGCCGCAAGCTGTAGGAACTTCAGATATGCCTAAATAACCAAGTGTGTTGCTTTGATGAATGCTTGCTAGGGATCTTCGAAATACTTTGTTTAGATAATCAGTGTAGCATAAGCTTCCGGAGGTCATAGGTGCTTGGAACAAGGGATTGCAATTGCCAGTAAGAAAGGGGAAGAACTCTTGAAATTCTTTAACATCTTTTGCAGTTGCACAGGAAGGTCTCATGGCCAAGTTCAAAAACATATAGGAAAGCTAATCTATTGCCAAATTTTGAGTGGTACTAGCTAACTCAAAAATTAAGTGTGGTCGGGAGATTAGGCTGGGGTGCAAAGTTCAGTGATACTCCATGGTGGACATGAACCAATAATTTAATCATATTGTATTGCGTAACCTTATGTGGCTTAGATGGGTGGAAGCAGTACATTTGGGAAATAAAAGATGGTGAATATGACTGACATGGTATCCTCTGTTTGAATGCCAATTAGGGGAGAAATCCCGTCCTAGGATGTGAATGTGTGTGTGTATTAAATGTAATAGTGTTCTTTTCCATAACAAGGTATACCTTTGAAATAAATGTATTAAGCATGTGTTATAGATCCAGTAAACACTTGAAATGTTTAAGGCAAATGATCCTTAATCCTCCCACGAAATCTAGAATCTCACCCTGGAGAAGTGGTCCTGAAGGAACCACAGAACTAGTATAATTATTAAGAATTATTAATTAGCAAAAATAAGGGATAAAGGCCTATATTTATCCTTCAAAGTGCCGGACTGTGTTTGTTTGTTTGTTTGTTTGTTTGTGTGTGTGTGTGTTTATCTGTAGATTACAGGATGAAAAACAACCTAATGCTAGAATATCATCCTGTAAAAACAGAACTCAAAATGGCATTTCTCCAGCCAGGAAAGAGTAATACAAACAGGAAGAAACATGCGCTGAGAAATTGATACTTTTTTTTTTTTTGAACCAAGTTTAAATGGAATAATTAAATTTACCATAATCAGTAAAATGTGTGACTCAGATTTATTGGAGCAGCTATTTCCCATTGCATAATTTCCCTTGTGGACTTTCAGTTTTAATTTAAAAAAGGGTGAACACATAGTTTTATATATGCCAGCATGTGTGTGAGGTTAAAGAAAGCATAAGAGTACAGGAGAAATCAAAGCCTGGCTTACCACTGGTCTGACACGAAACACAAGGACTGGGTATGTTCGGCAACTATAATAAAATCACAGAGCACTCTGAGGAGCAAGTTGAATCACAGGAACAGTAATAAGGTAATCCAAGCCACTCAGAGGTTCAAATTCAGTGCAAACTGGGGACAACCTAGAGGTGGATTGTCACTGGCTGATGCTACCATATACCCAGTGGCATAGCATAGGTTTCCGGTGCCCGGGGTAAGGCAAGTGTTGCACCCCACCCACCCAGGACTGGACAGCTAGGGTGGGGGCTCGTGCAAGGGGGTGCATGTGAAGGGTGAACGGAGCCTGCTTCTAACAGGCTCCTTGCCCGCTGTCTCCGTCCGTCTGCCCACTAGACCAACCCGTCGGCCACCACGACTCAGCTGCCAGGGCGCATGTTGTGGGGGGCGCCTGGTTGCATGGCCCCTGCAAAATATGTGCCCTCTCATGCAATGTTCTGCAAATACATTAGGGGCGGGGAATCTGTGGCCCTCCAGATGTTGTTGGCCTCCCACTCCCCAAATCCTTGACCACTGGCTTTGCTGGGCAACATTTGGGAGCCCACAGTTTCCCCACCCCTGATATACTGTATTTTTCGCTCTATAGGACGCACCGGACCATAGGACGCACTGGACCATAGGAGGGGGAGAACAGGAAAAAAAAAAATCTCCCCCTCTCTGCTCAGCGCCCCTTCAGCAAAGCAGCAGGAGAAACGGAGCCCCTTCCATTTCTCCTCCCGCTTCGCTGAAGGGGCGCTGCGCAGAGAGGGAAAACTGTGCAGCGCCTCTCCAGCGAAGCGAAGCCTGGAGAGCAAGAGGGATCGGTGTGCACTGACTCCTCTCGCTCTCCAGGCTTCAGGCAGTTATTCGCAAGCCTTCGGAGTGCAGTGGGAACTCCTGCTGCGCTCCGAAGGCTTGTGGATAGCTGCCTGAAGCCCCCAGAGCAAAGCGGGAGTTTGTGCTGCGGTCCAGGGGCTTCAGGCGGCTTCAGCGAAAGCAACACAAAGCCTCCGGAGCACGGGGGGAGCTCTCCCTCTGCGCTTCGGAGGCTTCGCGTTGCTATCGCTGAAGCCAAGGAGCCTGTATTCGCTCCTTAAGATGCACACACATTTCCCCTTACTTTTTGAAGGGGGAAAAGTGCATCTTATAGAGCGAAAAATACGGTGCATACTTCGTATGCCCTGGAGCCACAGCTAGGATAGGATGCCAACCCTGCTGCCAGGCAGTGGGTATTATCTGGAAGCACACATTTAAAGCAGGGTTAGGGAACCAATGGCTCTCCAGATGTTCTTGAACGCCAGCTCCTATCTGCCCCAGCCAGAAGGGTCTGTGGTCAGGGGTGATGGGAGCTGTAGTCCAGCAACATCTGTGGAGCGACCCTTGATAGAGGCAGCCACAGCTGTGCAGTGGGGAGGAGGGTTTGTCCCTGGGGTCTGTTTAATCTCCTCCTCCCTTTCTGAGATCTGAGTGATAATCAAGGGCTGGGACTTCCTGTCAAGTCCTGCTATGCTCTTCTTTCTTAAGCAGATTTTAAATTAAAACATTCTTCTCTCACAATCGCCTTGCCATATATTTATATTTATTTATCATCATCATCAAAATTTGGACCTGGGATTTTCTCTATCTTTCCCCTTCCTTTTGTCCTTTCTCTTCTTTCTAAGATCAGATTAACTCTTTTGCATTGCCATATAGTTCATTGCCATATAGTTCAGACAGGGACACGGGTGGCACTGTGGGTTAAACCATAGAGCCTAGGACCTGCCGATCAGAAGGTCGGCGGTTCAAATCCCCATGATGGGGTGGGCTCCTGTTGCTTGGTCCCTGCTCCTGCCAACCTAGCAGTTCGAAAGCACCTCAAAGTGCAAGTAGATAAATAGGTACCGCTCCGGCGGGAAGGTAAACGGCATTTCCGTGCGATGCTCTGGTTTGCCAGAAGCGGCTTCGTCATGCTGACCACATGACCCGGAAGCTATATGCCGGCTCCCTCGGCCAATAAAGCCAGATGAGCGCCGCAACCCCAGAGTCAGCCATGACTGTACCTAATGGTCAGGGGTCCCTTTACCTTTAACTTTATAGTTCAGCCATCTCAGACATCATCATTGCTTTATTTTTGAGGTGGGGGTGCCCAAACAATAAAAGGTTCATAGAATTGTAGGGTTGGAAGGAACCCTGAGGATCATCTTGTCCAACCCCTGCAACGCAGGAATATGTAGCTGTCCAAACCTGCGACCTTGGTGGCATCAGTCCCACGCTCTAACCAACTGAGCTATCCAGGCTGTAGAAAGCAAAAGAGAAGCTTATTGTTGGGGTCTTGTAATGGAATGGTAAGTGAAATATACTCAGAGTCCTGTAGTGATTTCATGCTCTTTATTGCAGCTTGTAAAACAGTGATTTGATTGCCTCCCAAACCTCAGGCTTTTATATACATTATTTACACAATGAGTCCCGTCTGATTGGCTGATTCTGCTTCCCTCCTGGAGCCTGATTGGTCTTTTCCTGCAGGGCAATTAGTTGTTGCATTCTAGGATCCTACCAGCCTAATAGGCTGATTAACTTCCTCCTGGAGCCTGATTGGTCTTCTCCTGCAAGCCAATCAGTTGTTGCATTCTAGGATCCTACCTGCCTATTGTTCTAGGATCCAAGCTTAGTACATAACAGTAAGGGGACCAGCAAGTGGGGTTATGATCTGAGCAAGAGTTTGTTATTGACTACTGGGTTGAAGGCTGAAGTCAAAGACATTGGAGACAGTCCTAGGTTACTTGATTGCTATATTTTGGCCTGTTCACTGTTTAGGTGTTTTGTTTTGTTTTTCTGCTTTATATTGTTTGGATGATTGACTCGCTGTATTTCTTTTACTTCTATTGGGGGTTTCAAAGCGTGCATTGCTATTTAAAGGTAATCCCTTTAAAGATTTAAAGACAATACCTTAAACTGGGTCAGATGATCTGTTCTAGTCAGTTAATGAATATTAGTAATCATTGCCTTAAACATCATGTAGATAGTTACCTACATGATAACTATCATGTTATCATTAATATAGCTCACCCTTCCATACCCTCCAACATCTCTCCGATCAAAACAGGGACATCCTATTCTACATCGGGAAGCTTCTCCCGTGTTGATCTCACTGCACACATATACATTATACACACATATACATCTATCGCCTTGAGTCAACTGCAACCTCTCAGGGTTGCTGTAAAGGAAAAATATGCAAGGGAAGGGATCGTGTACAAAACCTTCAACAAATAAATGCAATAAAATAAAATTTTGAGCTGTAAAGTCCTTGAGTCCCTGTCCAGGGAAAAGGCGGGATTAAATAATAATTAAATAATAATAATAATAATAATAATAATAATAATAAGGAACATATCAGAGAGTAAACGCTATTGAACTCAGTGGGACTCACTTCTGAGTAAAAATGCTTAGGATTGCAGTGTAAGGCTGCACAGTCTTTACCGAGTGGTACTTCAATGGAGTAAGCTCCATTGAATATAGTGGGACTTACCTCTCAGGAGACAGCGTAAGGCTCATTTTACACTAAAGGAATAAGCACTCCATGGTTGGCTGCTGAAGCATTGCAATCAAAGAATTTGAAGTGGATTGGTGACATTTTCCTTCAAAATTATAGGAACGGCTTCCTAAGCCAGCTTCACCATTTCCTTCATTTGGTGCTGGAATTTTATTTTCCGTATAAACAGGATTCCATTTTTGCATCTACACACACACACACACACACACACACCACTTTTAATTGTTCTCTGAGATGTGTAGGGGAGGAAAAAGAAAAAAGGGGTTATTCCGGGATCAAATCAGAAACTGGGACAGCTTCTGTAATTCTGGGACTGTCCCTGGAAAATACGCACAGTATACACTTGTCACATTGCTTTCATGTTGCAGGACTCAAGATAGCTGTATTATTTCAATCCATTTTCGATGCAGCTCCGTTAGTCTGCAGCTTTAACTATGACCTTGGATAGTGGAACTGCTACACTAAATTTAAGTAAATTCTGGAGAAACTGATTTCTAGGTTGTGAAATATCCTCCACCCACCCTGCTTTATCCTCCCATACTATATTTTTGTACACTGAATCTAGTATGTTAGCAGAACTGTTTATAGCCCAGTTGTGGTTGAATGTATTACAGTCCAAGTTGAAGAGGTCTTAAGGACAATTTGTCCATTGCCCTCAACACATCTGGGTGGATGTTTCCTTCTTGGATTAATTTGTACCACGCTGTTCCTTCACTTGACCACATTCTAGCCTCACCGATTTCCCTCCATGGCAGCTACAGTGACATCTGTTTACTTACTTGGGAACTCATGGAACTGATATATTGGCGCTAGTCACAAATTAGTAGAATTCTTTCCAGATGCAGATGTCTTTAAGTATTCAAACAACAAGCCAAAAATCACTAAACTGTTTTGGCTATTTTGTCTCTTTACTGGTATCTCTCTCAGATGATGTAAACACAATTACCGGGGCAATGACCAGAACACTTAAGACATGTTGCTGAAGTTTAGCCTGGGGTGGAAGGGATCAAGTTGACAGCTCCCTTTACAGAGCCCAAGCCAAATCCTGACAGCCCATAAAGGAAAGTAAAAGAAAAATTGACTGATGTTAAAAGCAAGCAGGTGTTTCTTTCAGTCAGCTCCGAGTCAAGCCAAGAGGCTTTCTGAACTTTGGTTGGCACAGAATATACAAGGGTGCTTCCAGATTTTACAGATGGCAACATCCCAAGCAGCAAGTGCTCTTTCCTGTTATGTTTCTCAAGGACCAATACAGATGCTCGACTCTATTGTATGTTCCCATCAGAAGAGGGTAAAAATTAAACAAGTTGCAGGCAGCCCATGTTCTCCAATGTAAAGGGTAAAGGGGACCCCTGACCATTAGGTCCAGTCATGACCAACTCTGGGGTTGCGGCGCTCATCTCACTTTATTGGCCGAGGGAGCCAGCGTACAGCTTCTGGGTCATGTGGCCAGCATGACTAAGCCGCTTCTGGCAAACCAGAGCAGCGCACGGAAACACCGTTTACCTTCCCGCCAGAGCGGTATCTATTTATCTACTTGCACTTTGACATGCTTTTGAATTGCTAGGTTGGCAGGAGCAGGGACCGAGCAATGGGAGCTCACCCTGTCGTGGGGATTCGAACCACCAACCTTCTGATTGGCAAGTCCTAGGCTCTGTGGTTTAACCCACAGCGCCACCCTCGTCCCGTTCTCCAATGTAAGCCACCCCAAATTATTGGTCTTCAAACATCTTTTCACATAATCATGAAGCTGAAACAATTCAGTAACAAAGCTGGACTAAGACCATGTACACATTCCCATTTACTCTGCATCCAGCGTGCTCCCACCACTGGTTTACGAAAACATGCGCACATGCGTTAGCCACAATCCATATCTACCCTGTATCTGTTCTGTCATTTCTCATGAAATACTGCATTTCCTTCCAAACCAGCTTCAATCTGAATTGAGTAACAGACCGACCTATCTGCATTTTAACTGGTGATGCACACCCAGCTTAAGGCATTGCCCCACAGTAGGCATCAGTCAATGGGACGTGGGTGGCGCTGTGGGTTAAACCACAGAGCCTAGGACTTGCCGATCAGAAGGTCAGCGGTTTAAATCCCCGCGAAGGGGTGAGCTCCCATTGCCAGCTCCCAGCTCCTGCCCACCTAGCAGTTTGAAAGCACGTCAAAGTGCAAGTAGATAAATAGGTACCACTCCGGCGGGAAGGTAAACGGCATTTCCGTGTGCTGCTCTGGTTCACCAGAAGCGGCTTAGTCCTGCTGGCCACATGACCTGGAAGCTGTACGCCGGCTCCCTCGGCCAATAAAGCGAGATGAGCGCCGCAACCCCAGAGTCGGCCACGACTGGACCTAATGGTCAGGGTTCCCTTTACCTTTACCTAAGCATCAGTCAAGCTTTGATTTGTCACTCTGAGACACAAGATTCAACCACAATCTGCCTACACCATTTGCTGTATTGCAGAATACCATACAGAACTACCTCCCCAAAGCCTATACTCATGAGGACGATTGGTGATAGGAAATGTTGCCTGCTTGCATCCATTCATCCTTTCAGCTTTGCTGAAACAGTTGGCGCGGAGCCAATGTGCTCACGGTGAAGCAGATGTTTGACTGCCTTACAGCTGTGAAACTAGGCCACGTTTACTATGCCACTGCTCAGTCCACTTTCTTGCCATCTTTTTGCAATGGTGTCGTAATCTTGGGATTGAGTTTAGAATTATGTTTCTGGGGTTGCAATCGTTATGACCACACATTTGCTCAAACCCCACATTTTCACACCACTTGGATAAGAGAAAGAGTCTAGTCCATGCTGTGCGCCTATTTTGCATCAGCCAGGGAATTCCAAGCTTCAACATCAGCTGTGATCCAGTGCTCTGTCATTAATCTCAAACAAATCCCACTTTCCCAGGCATGAACCGGCACTGCCAATTAGCTGAAAGGGCACTAGGCCAATTCATACAAGACATAAGCAATCTGCACTTTGTGCATGGACAAAATTGTTAGACCCGCCCCCCAAAGCACACACACACACACAGAGAGAGAGAGAGAGAGAGAGAGAGAGAGGTAGAAAAATCCAGAGGGGCTGTTCTGGCAGCTGCAGGAAATCGCAAAATGAAAACTCACAGGTACTACCATCTATTTATTGGCAAATTATGTGCCATACATTTTTTGAGCTGCTGCTGTTCCTCATGGACAGAGCAACATATGGGAAAACATTTCACCCCAAATTCATTTATTTATTTCACAAGGATTTCGATGCTGCTTTAATCAACCAAACCCTCTAAGCAGTTTACAATAAAGCAATAGAAAAATATTCATTAAATTACAGGTAAAGGTAAAGGGACCCCTGACCAATAGGTCCAGTCGCGGACGACTCTGGGGTTGCGGTGTTCATCTTGCTTTATTGGCCGAGGGAGCCGGCGTACAGCTTCCAGGTCATGTGGCCAGCATGACTAAGCTGCTTCTGGTGAACGCCATTTACCTTCCCGCTGGAGTGGTACCTATTTATCTACTTGCACTTTGACCTGCTTTCGAACTGCTAGGTTGGCAGGAGCAGGGACCAAGCAACGGGAGCTCACCCCGTCGCGGGGATTCGAACTGCCGACCTTCTGATCGGCAAGCCCTAGACTCTGTGGTTTAACCCACAGTGCCACACAGATAGAATCCATTAAAAACAAATTTACCATACATTTATCAAAATGCTGAGCAATCACTGTATCAAGAGTGTAGTCTTCCCCATTCCAGCAAACCATTTTACAAAGCTTGGAGTGAACATGGGTAACAGTTTGTCCCAGTGATTTTTTCTGGAGACACACAGGGGTACGCATACCCCTAAACTTTTTGTGAATCCAAGTTTGGCCTCATTGAGGGGCAGTATTTCAATATGAGTCAGAAAATGAGAGTACCCCAAAACATTTTTTTTTAATAGAAAAAAAGCATTGGTTTGTCCAATACCTCAGTAGCCTTAGAATCAGTGTTGGCTAGGACCAGTACTGGTGTAAGAAAATTCTACTGAAATCTAGACATCTCTAGTGAATTTCCTGAAGTCACCTACCAGACACAGCGGAGCCATTTTGCAGTACTTTCCCTTCATACTTAGCTCCTCGCTACAGAGATAACACCATTTCCTTGTCACCTAATTAAAGGGGAAACCCCACATTACACATGCCTTGTTCATCTTTGAACACCAGGGAGAAAATGTTGTCTACATGGGTGTATCCAGGAAGCGAGGATAGCAGTCTCCAAGCAGTGCTGATGTGTAATTGAAACCAACTCAAACAATGCTGGGCATGTAGTAAATGCATTCTGTTCTCAAGTTGCTATTAATGAGATGAGGCTATCTTTGCAATAACATCGAATGGAAAACTCAAAGGTCATGATCTAATATGAGAACATAAACACAGTTTTACATGCCTATATAAAAAAAATATATCTATGAGCAAAAGGGACATCTGCAAGAAAAGACAGAACCAAATCCCTCCCCCCGCTCCCCGCACTGCCATTTTGGGATTTGTGGTCCGAAGTAAAGGAGGTTGGCAGGAGTCCCCCTTATTACGTTTTCATTTAATGAAATCATGCGGCTGTAAATCAAATAGGAATAGGAATAACCAAAGTCACCACATCCTCCAAGAAAGCTCATATTGACTCTTGACTAGAACTGCTTCAGTGATGAATTATCAGTTGTCAAGTATAAAAAGGTCACCCACACTTGTCCAGCTTTTCCATAGCCACAAACTTCCTCAATTCCAAAATCTAATCTAATGCCAGCTGGAAAACGATCATTTCATTCTACAAATCACGGCTAAAACCCATCCCCCAACACCTACTTCTTTTGCTAAAATACCTGCACATTTTCTAAAACTAGTTGTGTTTATTAAGAAAGGTTCCGGCTGCTGACAAACATAAGGAAAGGAAAGGCACCCGTCCCAAACACTTGTTGTAAATGAGTACAGCAAAGAACCATGGGGGAAATGAGGCAAGATACACTGCCTGGAGTCCGATTAATTCACCCATTAAAGACTGATTAAAAGGAGGTCCACTTGAAGTCCAACATTCATCGGTTTAAAAGACCAGTAGCTAACTGGGGAGGTGTTCATGATGCCCCAGTATGCTCCCCGTGACATAATGGGGGTGTGAGTGTGCGCAGAAAGGATTAGAAGCTGATGAGCTTGCCTCACTTCTCCCAGCATGGATGGGTTTGTCATAGGAGGCAATAGTGGCAGGGCCAGTCCAGGATATACCGTATTTTTTGCTCCATATGACACTCTTTTTTCCTCTTAAAATCTAAGGGGAAATATCTGTGCGTCTTATGGAGCGAATGTGTGGTCCCTGGGGCTGGGGGGGGGGACCCGGGCTTCCCCCGCCAGCCCCACAAGCTCTGGACTGCCCTTCTCCCTCCTTGGGGAAAAGCCCCCAAGAGCCACGCACACACTCCATGTGGCTCATGAAAGGGAGCGCTGAGCAGAGCCTGGGATGCAGACAGGCTCTGCTCAGTGCTCTCCTTAAATATCCCCCCCCTTGAATCGAATCCCCCCCCCCAAAAAAAGTAGGTGTGCCTTATGGTCAGGTGCACCTTATGGAGTGAAAAATACAGTAGTAAAAGTGCACCACAGCCTCAAAGCAGAGCAGGAACGGAGGACCTCAGACCCATGGGATGGATGAAGTACTCTCTCTGTTGGGAGCTGGGACTTTCTATCTCGCCAGCCGTACTTTGCACCTTCCTTGAGTGCAAAGGAATCAAAAACGCTCAAGGGAGACTTGAAACTGTGCTCAACAAAGCACAACACCACATGACATCGTAAGGCTCTCTCTTTTGGTTGTGTGTTCTAGGAATTGTTTTGAATGCATAATGATGGAGTGGGGGTTGCCAAAAAAATCTCCCTCCCCACCAGCCCTCCTGAAGAGCTTCAAAATCTGGCGGGTGGATTGGGTGGTTGTTTTTGCTCTGGCAACACCCCAAGGAATTGCTTTGATTGGGGTGAAACTTGGAAAATTAGAATATCGTGGAAAAGTTCATTTATTTCAGTAATTCAACTTAAAAGGTGAAACTAATATATGAGAAAGACTCATGACGTGCAAAGCGAGATATGTCAAACGTTTATTTGTTATAATTGTGATGATCATGGCGTACAGCTGATGAAAACCTCAAATTAGCAATATCAGAAAATTAGAATATTAAATGAAATCAGCAAAACGAGGACTGCAAATAGAGCAATATTGGACCTCTGAGAAGTAGAAGCATGCATATGTACTCAGTACTTGGTTTGAGCCCATTTTGCATCAATTTTGCCTGGCGTGCTCTGGTCCATGGGGTCAAGAAGAGTCGGACACAACTAAACGACTAAACAACAACAGCAACAAAAGGTATCCTTGACCGTTAGGTCCAGTCGCAGATGACTCTGGGGTTGTGGCGCTCATCTTGCTTTACTGGCAAAGGGAGCCGGCGTTTGTCCGCAGACAGCTTCCGGGTCATGTGGCCAGCATGACTAAGCCGCTTCTGGCGAACCAGAGCAGCGCACGGAAATGCCGTTTACCTTCCCGCCGGAGCGGTACCTATTTATCTACTTGCACTTGACGTGCTTTCAAACTGCTCAGTGGGCAGGAGCTGGGACCGAACAACAGGAGCTCACCCCCTCGCGGGGATTCGAACCACTGACCTTCTGATCGGCAAGCCCTAGGGCTCTAGTTTAGACCAGAGCCCCTCTAGTCTAAAACCCTACTTCCCACAGGAACCAAAGAGATGCCCCTGGAAAGCCCATAAGTGAGATATGAAAGCATTAGAGCTCTTCTGCTATTGGATCCGAGCAACTGATATGCATCCCAAACTTCCTTTCTTACCTGGGGGTAACATTACTAGCCATCATAGCAGATGATGTCTAAGCAAGGGATTCAACGTCACACTAAGGTGATAGTCGCATCAGCGTGAGCATTTCAGCTTGCTGGCTGGAATGACCCTCTTTTTCTCACTGTGCATTGTTCTGAAGGTTCTCACCTCCCCCAAGAGTCAATTTCAAGAGCATGGGGGTTCATGGGAGTAGGAGCGGGGAAATCCCTGTTGTAGTAGCAAACGTCCCTGTGCAGGGCTTCGACTGTTGGATCTCATCAGTCGAGTCCCATTTTAAGATCCCCTCCCAGGTCTTAGCTCTTCGTGACCCCCATGGACCAGAGCACGCCAGGCACTCCTGTCTTCCACTGCCTCCCGCAGTTTGGTCAGACTCATGCTGGTAGCTTCGAGAACACTGTCCAACCATCTTGTCCTCTGTTTTCCCCTTCTCCTTGCGCCCTCCATCCTTCCCAACATCAGGGTCTTTTCCAGGGAGTCTTCTCTTCTCATGAGGTGGCCAAAGTATTGGAGACTCAGCTTCAGGATCTGTCCTTCCAATGAGCACTCAGGGCTGATTTCCTTCAGAATGGATAGGTTTGATCTTCTTGCAGTCCATGGGACTCTCAAGAGTCTCCTCCAACACCGTAATTCAAAAGCATCAATTCTTCGGTGATCAGCCTTCTTTATGGTCCAGCTCTCACTTCCATACATCACTATTGGGAAAACCATGGCTTTAACTATACGGACCTTTGTCGGCAAGGTGATGTCTCTGCTTTTTAAGATGCTGTCTAGGTTTGTCATTGCTTTTCTCCCAAGAAGCAGGCGTCTTTTACTTTCGTGACTGCTGTCACCATCTGCAGTGATCATGGAGCCCAAGAAAGTAAAATCTCTCACTGCCTCCATTTCTTCCCTTTCTATTTGCCAGGAAGTGATGGGCCCAGTGGCCATGATCTTCGTTTTTTTGATGTTGAGCTTCAGACCATATTTTGCCTCTCTTCTTTCACTCTTATTATATTAAGAGGTTCTTTAATTCCTCCTCACTTTCTGCTTTCAAAGTTGTGTCATCTGCATATCTGAGGTTGTTGATATTTCTTCTGGCCATCTTAATTCTGGCTTGGGATTCATCCAGTCCAGCCTTTTAGCTTCCCTCATTTCCAACCAAGTGATACCATTTTTGTCATTCTGATTAAGCATTTTGCTAGGAAAAATGAAACAACATAAGAAGTGCAAGGATGCATGTAGTGCGACAGTGAAAATCTAACTTTTGCCTGTGTCCCTCGCACCCTGCCCCTTACACTAAAGAGGGGTTTAAAAATAGCTGGGGATTTATGTGCACCTCAAACCAAACCTGAAAAGTACAAACTCAACACCTTATTTGTGTTGGCTTAGTGAGTGCCAGATTTATTAGCATTTTTTTCAATTTGTTGGTCACTTCACTTTTTCTTCTTCTCCTCCTCCTCCTCCTGAATATCCCCCACCTATTTGATGACAGGACCGGGCAAAACCATCTGTACAAACAAAGCCTGGAGGGGAAAAAAGTACCTAAAGCCTAGCCAACAGCTGTATGTCTGCTGCAGCAAAGATGTATGACAAAAGATTTCCACTGCTAGCTGTAAAACCACCAAATTCTAATTTGTCATACAAGTTAAGTCTGTTATTTATTATTTGCAGTGCAAGAGAACTCCTAGGAACTACCCAAGGTATGATTGTGTGAGGAAATTGACCCACATGACCTTTGCTCTTGGGCAAATTTGGCCACACGTTGCCCTCGCAGAGACTTAATCACACACGCTTTTGCATGTGCCGTGTACTTGTGCACAGTTACCCTCTGAGGTTCAGCTGTTATAAACACAGATGCTTGAGTGTTTTGAAAACCCCTAATCTCAGACCAAGGACTACACACCTGAACCACACACACCTTCTGCCTATCCTAGTAGGTATCCTCAGAAGCTCATCTCAGGCCTGCTATAGACTATGCTCCAGACTGTGCAGCTTTCAGAAAGCAAGGTTAAAGTTAAAGAGGTACTGGATAAAAGAAACCGGTGGTGTGTGGCGAAATGTTTCATAGGGGAACAGTTAGGGACAGAAGTGCCAGCTTGCAGTGGTCGACACATGTGTGATATTGCAACGTTCTGATGCTGTGTGCATGAGGATCACACCTCCCTCCCTAAGATGGGCAGAAGTTTCCTAGGCTTTGGGTAGGAGGCACCAGGGGAACATTTAGGAAACTAGCCTGGTCCCCCTAGTCCACTGACTGCACACCACTGAACAAACTGTCCTGTAGTGTGTCATCAACAGTTGAAAATAAGCCTCGCTGTCTGAGAAATGGCAGGCATCAAATAGTGCCTCAGTGCATACCAACATTTGCCTGTAAATGCGTAAGAATGCATAAGAACCAATATACACTCACTACGCTTCTTGAGATCTTGGGGTGGAGTGGGAGCTAAAAGCTGAAGAATGGCAGCTCTAGTATTCCACACACTCCCAGGGTGTGGCTGCTGTCACATGCTGACAGCTTCTAGGAGCCATAGGTGAGAGAATGAGTACAGAGTGAGGACCAAAGGTGGACCAGCTACCCTAGAAGGAGTACAATGTGTGTGTGCACCCCCTCTAAATAAATAAATGACCACCTTCAAAATCAGACTGAATCTGAGCAATATTTTTAGAACCCAGGGGTCAGCAATCTTTTTCAGCCATGGGCCGGTCCACCGTCCCTCAGACCATGTGGTGGGCTGGAATATATTTTTCTTTTCTTTTTATTAAAGTTTTCTTGGTTTACGAAGGTATGCGCAATGTGTCTTTTTTCAAGTTACATTTTCCATAGGTCAGTTTCATTTGTTGAGACATTAGGGTTGCATTAGGAAGAAAAAAGGGGAGAAGAGGTGGAGGGGGCCATGGTGGGTGGGGGTGGGGGTGGGGGTGGGGTCGGGAGGCGATATTTCTATTTTGCTTAATGTATGTGTAGGTTTTTATGTCAGTGTCGTCTGTGCAGGTTCTCTTTGCTATTCGCTTGTGTTCCTTTGGTGGTGAGAGAATTTGTGGTTGGCCTAGGGTGCAGTTGCTTGTTTGTGGTTGGCTGTGTTGAACTTTGTTTTCGTGTGTGAGTGGGGTGGGTAGGTGTTTTTGAATCAGGTTAGCCATATTGATTCATATCCTGTTGGTGGATTCTTGTCGTTGTCGTCTTGGGCTGTGTATGTGATGAAGGGGAGCCATACCAGGGTGAAGGTATCGTCTTCTATTTGTCCCCGTGTCAGTTTCAGTTTATTGGTTAATTTTTCTAGTAGGGGGCTGGACTATAACAAATTCCTATGCCCCACAAATAACCCAGAGATGCATTTTAAATAAAAGGACACATTCTACACATGTAAAAACACACTGATTCCTGGACCGTCTGTGGGCCGGATTTAGAAGGCGATTGGGCTGCATCTGGCCCACGGGCCTTAGGTTGCCTACCCCCGTTAAAAGCAAAGAACCAGCAACCACATCACAGTGAGCAACAGTTATTTCACCTTCTGGGGATTCCAGCCTCGGTTTCAGCAACCCCGACCATTCCAATGAACACAGAAAATATTGACAACAACCAGCCAACCCAAGAAATAAGGCTTCTATATCCTTACTTGCTGCCACCACAGCCTATAAAATGGGCCTATCTGGAGGAAAGACCTAACTCATCCCATACAATGGTAAACCAACTGCACATGCCGAAATATTGTACCTCCATTGCACACGCCACCCAATTAAAGTTGGCTGCCTGCTACACACTCAATAGCGAGGCACTTCTGCATTATTCAGCAGCAACTTCAGTACAGTGGTACCTCAGGTTAAGTACTTAATTCATTCTGGAGGTCCGTTCTTAACCTCAAACTGTTCTTAACCTGAAGCACCACTTTAGCTAATGGGGCCTCCTGCTGCCACTGCGCCACCGCTACACGATTTCTGTTCTCATCCTGAAGCAAAGTTCTTAACCTGAGGTAGTATTTCTGGGTTAGTGGATTCTGTAACCTGAAGCATATGTAACCTGAAGCGTATGTAACCTGAGGTACCACTGTATACCAGCGGCCTCCTTCTGAGTAGAAATTAATTTTGTTGTCTCGTCTTTCACCACTCCTGGGGAATTTATGTGGTCTTTTCCTGGATAGCTTCCCTCCTAAGAAAGGAACTTTTACAGCTATTTGGCAGGAATTGATTTACAAATTCGAAGGTTGAAGAAAGACGTGTGAAAAGCAGGAAGCAGCGCTGGACGTGCTGTCATCGTCAGAGCTTGCGTTCCAACCCTATAAGTCAACTGAAGCCGCTGAAAAGGATTCCTCTGAACGTCGTCCCCCTTACCCTTCTGGGGTCAGCAGGAACCCATTTCAGCAGGCTCTAATGTGCAGTTTCTCAGCTCCTGCAATCCTGCCCCCACCCCCTGCTATATTTTGTGTCATTTTTTTTTTTTTAGTCAATCAGCTCACCAGATATGGGGTAGCCAAACAGGAAAAAAACACCTTACCTGTAAATTTACCAGTCATCAAACACGGGGAAGTATTTGCAGGGATGGGGAACCTGTGATCAGTAAGGTGACACTGGACATCAGAGATAATATGCCACACCTAGCTTTTATTTTCCAGAAACAATAAAGTTGTGTGTGGAATGGGTTTCAGTGAAGCAGCTGGGAGTTTCAACCATCATAAATAGGAAATTGCAAGCTTTTATTACTTTTCCAAGGATCACAAAGGAAAAAGTCAGAGCAGGTGGAGAAGGGGGAAAGAGTACAATTTTCCTTCACCTTTCACGAGTTCTCACATTACCTTTAAGTTATCCTTCCCCCCCCCTCCCTCTGGCCGAAGGTCTTTTGCCCTCTTCCCAATGTATCACGGGGGACGGGGGGCTTTATAGCTTTTCACAACTGCTTAGAAAACAGTTCAGAACTTAAAACCCATGATCACCACTTCCTTCGCCTCCTGAATTTATTTTAATAGGCGACATTTGAGCTCAGGGGATTGTTTTAAATAACACTGCCGAGTCAAAATGGATCATTTTACTGCAAGCTCCCTTTGGGTCAAGGACATGAGGCAAGACCCCCCTCAAATTTTCATTAGCCACAGATCACATCTCCTTCACTGGTCCATCAATCTGTGCTTGGGCTCCTCCATAACCCTTGTAGACTGACCGTGTGATTCATGCGGTGCCATATCAACAGCCTACTCCTCCCTCCCAACGCCATCTCAGCCCATTGTTTATGTTTGCTTACATGTTCCCTGTTGTACCTCAACTCATAAATCAAACTTGGCTTATTTTTTTACAGACCCACTGAAAGCTTTAAGCCAGTTTCCACTGTTATGAAAGACTCAAACTACTACACATCCTTTAACAGGTGGAAAATGTCTTAAGAGAATGTTGGCTTGGAATGTTTTTCTTACTCAAGACAAAGTAGTACTTATTTATGACTTAATCTAATTCCAAAACAAAGTAACAGTTCCCTGCCTTGAATTATCTCCTTATGATGTTACCTCACCGCCATATGGTTTTATGATTTAAAATGCAAATAGAATACTGAAACCATTTATAGCTATTAAGCTTATGTAACTGATTACAGTCAAACAATGTTCCTGGGGGTCTTTGTTTTCCAAAAGGGATCCATCTGAAAGATCCCTTTTCGCCTCCCCTTTCCCTAATAGGACAGCTTGCCAAGGGCTTCTCACAACCCAAAAGATGTTAAGGTTTGGCGCTGCTTCGTGAAGAGCTGCTGAACTAATCAATCCTTAACGGTCCCAAAAATATTTTTAGTAACACGGGGCGCAACCCTCAACACATTTGTTCACGATTAAGCTCAGGTTTGAATGAGGAAATTTATGGAACGGCAGCATGTTCACATGCGGGGGATTCACAATCAATCCGTCACCAACATCGTAATATCAAAAGGATAAATATACGCAAGCCAGGTTGGAGAAGCTTCTGATGGGAATGAACTTGTCATGTCGTGAGTCATGTTTCCTCTGCATGTCAACATGGGGAAAGCTCTGCTGGGTTAGGTTACTGGTGGAGGGGGGCAGAAAGACCCCTTTTACATTTGAGAGGGCAGTTACACTTCTTGGGAATTGTGGTATTCAGACCCCTTGCCAGTATCTCCCCTCTCTCCCCTATTTTTAGACCATTTCTCCAAAAAGCTCAAAATGGCACAGGTTATTTTTTTTTAACAACAGAAAATTGCCAACCAATGCACACACAATGAAGCAGAACAATCAGCAGGCAACTCATCCATAAAAACAAAATAGTAGTGTTATGTACTGAGTTGAATAGGATCCAAAATGCAGCAGTCTGATTGGTCCTAGAACAATAGGATCCAGAATGCAGCAGTCTGATTGGTCCGCAGGAGCCACCCAATCCAACTCCTGGTGGAAGTGAATCCGCAAACTGATTGGCCTACAGGAGAATCCCAGAAATAGCCAATCACGTGGGTCCCATTGGGAAAATAATGTATATAAAGCAGACGTTTCGGGGGAACTTCCATTCTTCACTACTATGAGCTGAATAAAGAGCATGAAATCCACACTCGACTCCGAGTATATTTCAAGTAGTTTGCTCTGCTTGACTCTGCACTGTTGCAAGAGCCTTGTTCTCCCTTGGAGTGGGGAACATCCCATGATATCTGTTGTGGTGAGGTGCCCTGGATCTGAAAAGAATGAAGGCTCTAACTCCCTTAGGGGAATACTTTCTCCCATATTATACCTCTGATCAGGAGGCAGGAACATGCATCGTGGTACCCATTCACAGAAGTGAGATTTGATTGATGCCCAAGGCAAGGTGTTGTGCCTAGCATATCCTCCAACATTTCTCCAGTGAAAACAGAGATGTCCTATTCAGTAGTAGTAGTAGTAATTTTATTATTTATACCCTGTCCATCTGGTTGGGTTACCCCAGCCACTCTGGGAGGCTTCCAACATATGCATATAAAAACATAATAAAACATTAAATGTTGCAAAACTTCTCTATACAGATGTCTTCTAAAGGTTGTATAGTTACTTATCTCCTTGACTTATGGGTCAACATTTTTCCAATGAAAATAGGGACATTCTGGGATCAGATCAGAAATCCAGGACTGTCCCTGGAAAACAGGGACATCTGGAGGGTCTGGTATAGTAGAATCTATACTCTGGAAATCGCTGCTCCGGGACCAACTGCAGGTTAGAGAGTGCTCTTAGCAGACGACCTTTTGTTTTGATGCATTTTTACAGCTTATATATATATACACATCATAGAATATTCATTATCTCTTATCCCCGGACTTCCCAGTCCATCTCTCCATGGCATTCTAGGGAGTCTTGTTGGCTGCATATTCTATTATTCCATCCATTTTCATCTCAAATCTTCCTTTATTTAGCGTTATCTGCTGCTCATATGTTCACTCCTACTCGTAGGTTAAATGGACTATTATACCCTCTAAGATACGCTTCGAAGCACTTCCACTCATCTCTTATCCGTGACTCATCCTTATTTCTTCATTTCATGGTCATAGTTACTAATTCTGTGTATTCTATCAATTTATTCTGCCAGATTTCTTCCGTGGGCATCTCTTTTTCTTTCCATTTTTTTCACATATACCATATTTTTTGCTCTATAAGACTCACTTTTTCCCTCCTAAAAAGTAAGGGGAAATGTGTGTGCATCTTATGGAGTGAATGCAGGCTGCGCAGCTATCCCAGAAGCCAGAACAGCAAGAGGGATCGCTGCTTTCGCTGTGCAGCGATCCCTCTTGCTGTTCTGGCTTCTGAGATTCAGAATATTTTTTTCCTTGTTTTCCTCCTCCAAAAACTAGGTGCGTCTTGTGGTCTGGTGCATCTTATAGAGTGAAAAATACGGTACCACTCTAGCTGCGGCGGTTGCATGTAATAAGATGATTGCAGCAGAGGACCCTTTGATGGGTCCTCCTCTCTCAAGTGCAAACTGGCAAACTTACCTGGGCGACATTAGCAGCTCCCCGAGCAGCTCTGTCTAGCTGCCACTTTAATTTCCCAGAATCCCCCCAACAGAGTGTCACTCTGGGGAATTGGTAGAAATTAAAACGGCAAACAGACCCAGCTGCCTGGCACAGCATGGAGTGCCAGTCCATTTTTTAAAAGGCCAGGGCAGGCATCAGTTGGGTCCAGCCACAGTGCTAGGGCCCTGGCAGCTGCCCAAGGATGCCAGGTGCTGCTGCTGGCCCTGCCAAGCTCAATAAGTACTGCCAGGTTCCTACTTTATCCTGCGTCCATCAACAGGTGAAGACTTTTCTGTTTTTAGGAGCCTTTTTCTAGCTACTGTTGCCACTGTGTTTTTCATCCTAGGCTTTGTGAGCTACTACTGCTTTGTTTTGAATTAGCTGTGCGTCCTTGCCTTGGTTTTTAATGCCAGAAAGATTTATTTAATTCTTGGATTAGATTTCCCTTATTTGTGGCATACAACTGTTGCCACTATTCCATCCTTGTCTTTCTTGTGGCTCAGCTGGGGACTGACTGAACTGCCGGCAAAATTATGGAACACAGAACCTTGATATTGGTTAATTACTGCCAGTGCCAGATTTACATATAAGCTAAACAAGCTATAGCTTAAGGCCCCAGTCTCTTGGGGGGGCCCAAAAATTTTAAAGAAAAAAAATTGGATGCACATTTTCAAAATATAAGATAAAAAACAAATAAAATAAAACCTACATACAGCAACAGTGTTTTGTGTTGTGTAGGCTTCTATGATACCTATTAGATCCATAAATTACCATATAGCATATATTCAACACAAAAAACAGTGACAATTTGTTGTTGACAAAGGACAGCTGGACATATAAAGGGCCCCATTACCTTCAGTAGCTTAGGGCCTCATCAAACCTAAATCAAAGCTGATACAGCAAGACAAGGCTAACATCTCAGAAACTTCCTCTCCACTAATTGCAATGCTCATCATAGAAAGCCACTCTTTTCATGCACTTCAACAGAGCAGAGGATCAGATAAAACTGATTCTATTTGCTAAATGCCCATTCCAGGTATTGATAACAGTTCCTCTATCCTAAACAAAATCACATCAAAGCAAAGCCACAATCTTTCATATAATCTATGTATGAGTCCATGTGCTTGTTAGGGTTCCCATATTTTGAAGAGCAAAAAAAGAGGGCACATTTGCCAACTTCTACTTTTAACTATGAAGGGATGCGGGTGCTGCTGTGGGTTAAACCACAGAGCCTAGAACTTGCTGATCAGAAGGTCAGTGGTTTGAATCCCCGCCACGGGGTGAGCTCCCGTTGCTCGGTCCCTGCTCCTGCCAACCTAGCAGTTCGAAAGCACATCAAAGTGCAATTAGATAAATAGGTACCGCTCCGGCGGGAAGGTAAACGGTATTTCCGTGTGCTGCTCTGGTTTGCCAGAAGTGGCTTAGTCATGCTGGCCACATGACCCGGAAGCTGTATGCCGGCTTTCTTGGCCAATAAAGCGAGATGAGCGCCGCAACCTCAGAGTTGGTCGTGACTGGACCTACTGGTCAGGGGTCCCTTTATCTTTACTTTTAACTATGGATCACTATGATGACTCTACCCATGAAAACGAGGATGTGCCCTTGAAAAAGAGGACATATGGCAACCCTCTTTTGCCCTGCATGCTAGGAATCGAACTGCCCTATTTTACAGCTGGGAATTTGCTGCCCACTTACACCCTCTTTGGATATACCGTATTTTTCTCTCCATAAGACGCACCAGACCATAAGACGCACCTAGTTTTTGGAGGAGGGAAACAAGAAAAAAATTATTCTGAATCCCAGAATCCAGAACAGCAAGAACGATCACTGCGCAGCAAAAGCAGCAACCCCTCTTGCTGTTCTGGCTTCTGGGATAGCTGCGCAGCCTGCATTCGCTCCATAAGACGCACACACATTTCCCCTTACTTTTTAGTAGGGAAAAAGTGAGTCTTATAGAGCAAAAAATACGGTACATCAGAAACATTTTGCTTTAGATCAGTTTTATTACAATCAAGTGATATATAAATATATTGTTAAATTAAAAACAACAGAAAAATAAAGGGTGTGTTTGCAACCAGCCTATAGATAGTAGCATTCTTCAGAAACAGGTTCAGATTTTTCAGGAGTGATCTGGTCACTGCTGCTGCTGCATCTTTCAAAGAGGCTTCCTCTTGCAAAGAGGAATTTACAACCTCCTAAGCTAGCTCGGTAAATAAACACATTTTCAGCGACAACTTCTAAATCTGTCGGCATCTGCACTCATGCAGCGCAGAAAGTCCTGCCTGCTGTCTTGTCAGAGGTGCTGTTGCCTTCCTATGTTGCAGGTACGTGCCAACATACTGAACCAAGTGTGTGGAAAAACTGCTGTGTCGGCATGCTTCTAATTATCCAAATTCCTTCAGGGTAAACAGCTGATCTCCCCTGGCAAAGATAATTTCAGCAGATTTGTACCCCTTTAGAACTTTCACTACATTTTTTAAAAAAATTATCTTAATCTGCTTTAATGGCACTCTTAATTAAACATAATTTACCACCTGACTAAATCAACTGTATCAGAAACTCATCTCTATGAACAAGACTTCTTTTAATTTTTGACCCATATAAAAGTCGAAGTTTCCCAACTTAAACTCCTGGGATTCTACTATTCTAACCTACAGAATGAACATGCAAAAAGTATCAAACAGCAGAGAAATATCAACACATGATTACATTGGATTTACAAAAATTCACATAGTTTAAAACCGTTTCAGCAACTTGTCTGCCAAGCCAAAGCAATTACTAAAGAAATATGTCCATAGTATATTACCATGTGTACATTTTTTTCTACCACAAAACTCTCAAATTCATTTTGAGCGGGCTAGAATCATAGCCAAAAACATGCTTAATTGCTTGATCCCTTGATCTAAAGGAAAACAAGAAATGATACCTTTCCTTAGACAAAACAGATGATTCTTAATATGATTTATGGATCAAAAAATGAAACCTGACAAATCTTTCACCTGTGATATAATCATATCAATACAGCCAACTAATTGAAATGTAAAAACTCTATGGAGGTTTTGCTCTTTATGGAGAGAGCTTGACAAAATTGTTCAGAGAAACCTTCTGATACGGGCAATTACTTCTAGAGGCAAGCTTGAAAGGCCTATGAAAGATATGTCAAGACAAAAGATGATGTAAATCAGAATGCACCACACACACACACACACACACACACATTTTCTGATCTTTGGTTTTGGTATATTTGTTTTAGTTACACTCAACTTTTCTCAAAAAACCCCCAATACTATTAAAAGACAATTCTGTCTCAAATTGTATTCCTAATGTAATCAGTTTTACTCTTGGAAGCCCAAGCAGTAATTTTTACACATTTCAGTAGCCACAAAGCATCAGAACAGCATAATTGCACCTAGCTCAATGTGGAAAGTTTTAAACCAAAAGATGAACAATTAACACATGTGCAAGAAGTCCTTCCGATTCCTTAAGCCCAAGTAAGCCTTCAAAAACAAGCCAAGCAAAATTTCCAGGTGTGAAATAATAGTTCAATCTATTAAACGAAGTGGAATTCCATTGGTAGTAACAACTTACAGTTATACAGTGGTACCTCGGGTTACATACACTTCAGGTTACAGACGCTTCAGGTTACAGACTCCGCTAACCCAGAAATAGTACCTTGGGTTAAGAACTTTGCTTCAGGATGAGAACAGAAATCGTGTGGTGGCAGTGGGAGGCCCCATTAGCTAAAGTGATGCTTCAGGTTAAGAACAGCTTCAGGTTAAGAACGGACCTCCGGAATGAATTAAGTACTTAACCCGAGGTACCACTGTACTTAAATGAATTAGTTGTATCACTTCCATACCTAAACTGACAAAATCCCTTTTCAATTCAGAATTACCAACATGATCACATTTCAAAAACCAGGTTCATTCATCCAAGCTATGTCAATCTAAGACAGAAGGACAAGACCACATCTAATCCATAAACATTCATAAACACAATTTTATCCTCGCACTTCTTCGGTCCTGAACACAACCACTACAGTTTTAGTATGTGAAACCTTCTCTGTACCCAGCATCTGAAAACTGACAAATACTTAAAGGTAAAGGTACCCCTGCCCGTATGGGCCAGTCGTGTCCGACTCTAGGGTTGTGCGCCCATCTCACTTAAGAGGCCGGAGGCCAGCGCTGTCCGGAGACACTTCCGGGTCACGTGGCCAGCGTGACTAAGCTGCTCTGGCGAGCCAGCACCAGCGCAGCACACGGAAACGCCGTTTACCTTCCCACTATAAAGCGGTACCTATTTATCTACTTGCACTTAGGGGTGCTTTCGAACTGCTAGGTGGGCAGGAGCTGGGACCGAGCAACGGGAGCTCACCCCGCCGCGGGGATTCGAACCGCCGACCATGCGATCGGCAAGCCCTAGGCGCTGAGGTTTTACCCACAGCGCCACCCGCGTCCCTGACAAATACTTACATCAGTTTAAATAGTACTAGATAGGAGCTTCTTTGACTTCCATATGCAATAGGACCTATAACCAGTTAACAACTTGAGGGCTTAAATTGTTAAACCTGCAAGTTTTCACCTCTGCATCTAAGAGCAGTTCCTGGAAGAGTCATACAGTCAGAAGTGGGGACACCACTCTAAGTCAGAGCCCCACAAAGCTGTTTGATTGTTTGTTTTACAAAAAAAGCAAATTACATTGAGAGTCACAAATCAGTGTTAAGCAAAAACACCTCCTTAAATTCTCCACCTGATTTTCAGGCAGTGAAACTGGAAATGCCTCGTCATAAAATATTTTCCAGGAGGAGAAATTCTCCAACCATTGTATGGGGATGAGATTGTCCATCACCAGAGACACATGAATTCTTTCCTCTTTTTTTAAGTTGTTGCATCTGCAAACAATACTTTGCACAAACACAACCCCAGTGCTCCAGACCTAGAATTGTTCTAGGGAAGTGGTGGTGTCAGTGGGGAATAACGGCTACTACACACAATGGCAGAGGATATTTTGCAAAACGGCTGTCTTTATCAGGGGGCGAGGTCGGTAGAGAAAATTCCCAGAATCCCCCACTCCCAGGGAGATTCTCTTCTAAGAAATTTCAACTCAACCTTTCTGCAAACATGGAACTCCAACACAACATGTCATTTGGCCTTCAGTTAGTGGTTTACGTAAAGTTAATGTTTCTGGCTCTTCATAAAGCCAAACTAAAGCTGTGCTTTAGAATTAGTTGCTTTCTCTAAAAGGGAGTTCTGCATATTGGCTACCTCCAGAACGGCTGCTGAAAGCAGCTGCCCGCCTGTTTACGAGAATGCTCTTATTTAATGTTCCAAGTTGCACGATTAGCTCATGCAAGACCCATTACCAAACGATACTTGTAAAAAGAGGTGAACTCACTCAGAACTTTCATCTCTTCAGAATGAAAACACTGCTGTCAAGCTACTGGAAAGGAATTCGTTTTGAGTACCTGTATAGATAAACATTTTTCAGCAAGCCTTTCAGAATGGGAGGAGAACTTTTATTTATAGAGCCCTCCAGGGAGCCGTACCTCATCATTTTCATGTCAGTGGATCACTTATTAACAGTTACAGTGTGAGGTAAATGGATGTTTAGCCCAAATGAATTAAGGAGCTTGATGCTTAATGAATTCTTCTATTCATAGCGAAATGGACATCTGTAGAGGAGTCCTCCTCCTTGAAAAGCCAGCTGCTGTAATAACTGAACAGGTGTGTGCAGTCATCTGATGACGTCAGGCAGCATAATGGGAATTTAAAAGGTCTATTACAGATGGCTGTATAAAACTGTATCCAGGAGACACAAGAGCATCGGGAGGTAACCGCATACACAAAATGTTAAAAGGTCAGGGCTGCCTTTTTTCTCTGAATCATCATCTACTGTTTGGATTCTGGCCTTAGAAAGGAATGCTAATGCGATGATGCACACAAATGTATAGTAAAAAGTGTGTGTGTGTGTGTTTATGCACAATAAATTAATCCCATCTCCCGCCTACCTCCCTAGGCTTGATATACAGCTTCTGAACATTCACACAATATAGAGGCACAATGTGTGAGCCAAGCAGATTAACTGAACTTGACAGAAGCAACAGTATATACCAAAGGATCTGTGGGGTCCTGAGTGCATTCAAGGGGGAAACCCACCAACCCATTGCCTTTAAGGTAAAGGTAAAGGGACCCCTGACTATTAGGTCCAGTTGTGGCTTACACTGGGGTTGCGGCGCTCATCTCGCTGTATTGGCCGAGGGAGCCGGTGTACAGCTTCCGGGTCATGTGGCCAGCATGACTAAGCCGCTTCTGGCAAACCAGAGCAGCGCACGGAAACGCCGTTTACCTTCCCACCGGAGCGGTACCTATTTATCTACTTGCACTTTGACGTGTTTTCAAACTGCTAGGTTGGCAGGAGCAGGGACCGAGCAACGGGAACTCACCCCGTCGTGGGGATTCGAACCGCCAACCTTCTGATTGGCAAGTCCTAGGCTCTGTGGTTTATTTAACCCACAGCACCACCCGCGTCCCTAACCCATTGACTTTACACTCTGTGTAATCTTAGGTTGTGCTGGCCGGGAGTTATGGGAGTTGTAGTCCACAACATCTGGATGGTACCAGTTTGGATAAGGCACCTATGGGCAAATCCAACCAGCTTTTATCCTCCAATGATACCCCAGATCTCTTACGGTCAATCCAGACAATAAACAGATTTATTGAGACAGAGCAAGTATTTATAACTGTATCTTTCCCCAAAATACCTATGTTACCTTTGGAATATAAATCTTTCTGCCACAGAGTGACACATCAGAAGAAGAAAAACCATTTTCTCTGGCAGGCAGTCATGCAACTCCAAGATGAATATTAAACATGTTGATTTTATCATAGTTGGTTGGAGCGGCAACACTCTTCACTTAACAAAACAGACGGAAGTGCAAACTGACACCAATTCCCCCCCGAAGCAGTGTCTCTGCGACATCGTAATGTATAGGCAACCATTTTTCACACAAGACAATGTAAATCAGCCCAGCAATATTCATCTCCACAAATAAATCCCACAGAAAACAATGGCTCTCATAGTCTAGCCGTGTTTGTGTGCACTCAGAAATAAGTTTCATGGAGTCAAGAAAAAGGAACTCCCAGGTTAAATGTGCGTATCACAGTAGCTCACATTCAACCAACTGTACGGGTCAAAAACTTTTAAAAGAAATAAATGGTGTAATGCGCACCGTAACTAGGTGAATGCCATTTCAGATTTTTTTTAGAAAAAATTGCACACACTACAAGGAGGATCTGTTTTCCAGGTGCCATAAATATTTGAAAAGTGCTTCCCTGCTACCCTTTCATTTTGTTACGTGTAGGTTTGGCTCCTCCAGCTGAACTCAGAGCCCGAGAGCAACAGCTACAGAAAGCGACAAAGGGTCACTTGTAACAGGTGAGATGCAACGCTAATCTAAAACTCCTTTTGGAAATCACTGTTATTAGATGGATAACCATGGAAGTTCATAAATAAGGGGCCCTCACTGAAAGTGTTTCCATAGCTGCCACTCATCAGGAAAAGAGGGAGGTTACCTCATTCTCTCCAGCTCCCAAATATCCTTCGGTTAGTTTATACTAACCCAAGAAATTAATTAGCCAATATTCCATGGGAATTAATAACAAAGTCTCCATTTTTCCATCTTACAATTCCTCGGTGGATTTTGGTTTTCAACTTCCTTTAAGCCTGGTTCATTTTGATGTGTGGACAGACATTTCGTGTTTCCAGTGGGTTCGTTTCCACAGGTTCAAATATTCTATGTAGCAGATATTTTCCTGTGTACAAACGCTGTCAGACTTAAAAGGAGCAGTTGATTGATTAAACAGAGGCTTCGGTTGTAACTTAGCTTCAAGCCGACTCTGTTCTGCAGAACGATATGCATATGACGTTTTCATATTGAGAATTCTGCACGAGGGATCTAGGATTAAACTACTGTATACTGGCCACACTGTTTTCTAGGTCAACACCACTTTTTGCCTGTAGCTCTAAGGGGAACTGTTGCGCAAAGTTAGCAAGCAAGATTGAATGGCAAGGTCTGTTTCTGGCAAAGGATAGAGAACATTTCATCTTCAACTCTGCATGGGTTCCATAACAGATTAGATGTGAATAAGACTACATTCGTAATGGGGCTGTGATGAAATTTTGTGAGGCTCAATTATTGTTGCAAAAGTGCCCATTTTGTGTGTGTGTGTGTGTGTGTGTGTGTGTGTGAGAGAGAGAGAGAGAGAGAGAGAGAGAACTCACAACATTCCCCTATTTTTCATTATTGCACACATTTCCTGTTCTGACACCCTCAACTCCCATAAACAGCGTGATGAACTACTGCTTTGAGGGGCAGGGAAAATTGCACACACACACACACACACACAATTTTTGAGATAAAATACAGTAAGAATCAAACTGGCCTACAGAAAAGGAACATTTTTTTAAAAAAGCAAAAAGACCTGTAAGTCCCTTTACCATATTTCTATCGTATATATCCAGTCATTAGTCCTCATACAGAGAGGTAGACTCTCCCATCTCCCACCTTTGACCATTCCCCTAAAAATAGCTCTGCCCCAGGCACTGGCCGGGGTTGTTACACTGCTGCCCTGCTCCCAAAGCTTTTTATACAAAATAATAAAAACACAAAGAGAAATTGGAAAGAGAAAAGAGAAAAAGAACAAACAGAGCGAAGTTGAAAAGCTAAAAGGAGGAAAATCCAAGAAAGGAATTGTTATGTCCTGAGTTGAATCGGATCCAAAATGCAGCAGTCTGATTGGTCCTAGAACAATGCAGCAGTATGATTGGTCTGCAAGAGCCACCCAATCTGGCTCCAAATGGAAGTGAATCCACAACCTGATTGGCCTACAGGAGAATTCCGGAATTAGCCAATCACGTGCAGCCCATTGTGTAAATAATGTATATAAAGCAGATACTTTGAGGGGGCTTCCATTCCTCCTCACCACTATGAGCTGAATAAAGAGCACGAAATCCACTCTCGACTCTGAGTATATTTCAGGAATATGGAGGCAATGTTCTGGCGCTCTCCTGCCTTGCCCAAGTGTGCTTGGAAATTCCTCTTCCAAGTAGCACTAGGAGACCTTCAGCTCTATGTGTGCGGAGCTACCACACACAACATGGGTTTCATTCAAGGAGGCATTCTATGGGTCAATGTTGGGCAGGGCTCTGTTCTAGCAGTCCTCCGAACCAGTGCTTAGAGGAAAGGTCCCAATGCACACCCACACACCTCAGTTGAAAGGATATGAATTGTTTTCCACACCCTTCCCCCCCAATTCTCAAAATGCCCCATCCAATTCACCCACTGTGAAAGAAATGGCAAGGGAACGGGGTATTTGGGTTTGTTTTTTAATGTCATAACCTTTTTATTGTAATGAAAGATTAGTTTTCATCCACATTAACAGTCTGTAGGCTTTTGAAAGTGGTAACTGGCACATATGTGACCAGTGTATACAGTTTATTAGGGGAATCCTCATCTTCACTGCGTTTTCTGGATAAACGCACACGGATATGGTAAGGAACATTCCTTACTCCTTTTGCCCAGACAGCCTTGTTCAAGAGGGGGGTCAATGCATACATCAGGAGTCCCCATCTCATAGCTGTCAACTGTCCCTTATTTGGCAGGAAAGTCCCTTATCCCAGCGCTGTGTCCCGCTGCTGTCCCTTACTGATGATGTCCCTTAAATTTCCTGGGTTTCAATGGAAGCAGCTCCTCTCTCTCCCTCCCTGCCGGCCAGGGAGGAGGGAGGCTCCAACTGTGTTGCTTGGCTGCGTTGCTCACCCAATAAGGAGTCCGAGAACGACTGGGGGGTGGAGCTTGCATGCCATGTGCTGATCAAATCGGCCGCGTTGGCTGGGGACTCGCCTTTGCTCAGCGCTTCCCAGTGGAGAGGTGACGGTGGTTTTCCTTGCTGCATCCCCTTTGCCGGGTTGCTGCGCTGTGGGAACCACTGCTTGAGGCTTCGTTTGGCTGCTGGCTGGGCTTTCTGCCTTTGGCTTGGAGGGGCTCAGAAGTTGAACATACCTGTGCTCCTTGGAAAATCCCTTATTTTGGCTGATGATCCCTTATTTTTGAGGCTGCTGGTCCCTTATTTTCAAATCTGTAAGTTGACAGCTATGCCCCATCTCCTTCATTGCAAATTTACAGATCCTTGAGAGCATGAAGAGCCCAGTTCTTGAAGCTCGTGCCATGGATCCGTTTGTGAATGTTTATAGTATATTTCTGAGTAACCACCTTATTGATGGCTGATCGTCCTTTCTCCTTTTCACCACCTTTCTTTGCAGGAGCTATCCTGCTCAGGACCAGACCAGACGGAACAGGGTTCCCTCCCACCAGTCAGCCCTCGTTTCAACACATTGCTTTCTTGGTGGGTGGGTGTGTAACCCTTTGTTTCTGTCACGGTCTCAATCTGGATCAGGATGGAGGAGGAGCACATATGATGCTATTTGCATCAGGAGGAATGCTCCCATTGGTTCCTCACGTCCCTTTCCTGGCAGCTTTTTACTTAACACAGCATGGTGACCTTCATCTGCTGCTGGACACTTAACTCCCAGGAACCTTCACCAGAAAGGCCAATGGTCTGGGATGATGAGAGCTGTGGTCAATGCCAGGAGGGCCACAGCTTCCCCAAACATGAATAAAGGAGAACTGCTAGCTGCCTGAATGTAACCACGTCTAGATGGGTCTTTAAGAAGAGGAAGAAGAGTTTGGATTTGATATCCCGCTTTATCACTACCCAAAGGAGTCTCAAAGCGGCTAACATTCTCCTTTCCCTTCCTCCCCCACAGCAAACACTCTGTGAGGTGAGTGGAGCTAAGAGACTTCAGAGAAGTGTGACTGGCCCAAGGTCACCCAGCAGCTGCATGTGGAGGAGCGGGGAAGCGAACCTGGTTCACCAGATTACAAGTCTACCGCTCTTAACCACTACACCACACTGGCTCTCTTTAGGCTTAAGCCAGGAGGGGTACTCTTATAGTGCTTCCAGCTCAACTGTTGGTGGAGCATAATAGCACTTGTTGGCATTGCAGCACTTGCTCTACACCAAGGTTTGAACAGTGAACCTTCTGCACAAAAAGCACACGCTCCATCACTGAACTATGGCCCCTCACCACAGGTTAAATCTCTTCTCACCTCTGCGACACTTATCATTGTTTCCTATCTTGTGGTGCACACCCTGGAAAACAAGAGATTCAAATCCTAGAATGTTTCTGCATATGAGAGTGGGACAACAAGGGATCCAATGCAGTGCAGAGTTTGAGGTGGTAGAGAAAGCCTAGCTGCTTAAAAGGAATGTTTTCTTGGATAGATGCTGCTACTTGAAACAATTTCCCTAGCATCTGCAAAAAGAGAAGAGGAGAGCTTTGCCCCAGTGTAATAGTGTAGGCCCTGTGCTGTACATTGCAGGACAACAGATATATTAGCCAAGTGGTTAGACTTTCTGCACCGTGCTGTGAGCTATAAAATGCATAGCAGACAGAAACAGCAGTCACCTATTTTTCTACATTTCTCGTACAGCCAACTTTTAGTCTTTCTGTTAAAGGCTGCCAGTTTTAATAAGAACTTGACCAAGAC
This sequence comes from Podarcis pityusensis, assembly GCF_964106645.2. NCBI lineage: Eukaryota > Metazoa > Chordata > Lepidosauria > Squamata > Lacertidae > Podarcis > Podarcis pityusensis. The sequence continues at coordinate 11,143,486 of NC_138026.1, forward strand.
CACAGTCATAGAAATGGGTTCTGTTTCATAATGGGAATTCAGGACTGTGATCACAATTAAATCAAATCCAGAGTATCAGTTCTTTAGAAGCAGAAAGAATGAACTGAGAACTGCTTAAGAAAATAAGAAGAATCCTGCCGGACCAGATCAAACGCTATCGAGTCCTTCCCACAGTGGCCAAGCAGATTCCCAAGGAAAAGCTTAAAAGCTGAACAAGAGATTTTATGGTATATTTAAGAGTAGACGTCTGTCTAAAGTTGTGGAAGGATATTGCCCATTGGGGCTTAAACCACAAATGTCCCATAAGCCACCACGTGTTCCATCAAAACAGGCTACAGTGAAATTAAGGGAACTATTAAGGGGCCATGAAGAGATTTTACTATCTTGGGCTCCATAATCACTGCAGATGGTGACAGCAGTCACGAAATTAAAAGACGCCTGCTTCTTGGGAGGAAAGCAATGACAAACCTAGACAGCATCTTAAAAAGCAGAGACATCACCTTGCTGACATAGGTCCATATAGTTAAAGCTCTGGTTTTCCCAGTAGTGATGTATGGAAGTGAGAGCTGGACCATAAAGAAGGCTGATCGCCAAAGAATTGATGCTTTTGAATTATGGTGCTGTAGGAGACTCCTGAGAGTCCCATGGACTGCAAGAAGATCAAACCTCTCCATTCTGAAGGAAATCAGCCCTGAGTGCTCAATGGAAGGACAGATCCTGAAGCTGAGGCTCCAATACTTTGGCCACCTCATGAGAAGAGAATACTCCCTGGAAAAGACCCTGATGTTGGGAAAGATGGAGGGCACAAGGAGAAGGGGACGGCAGAGGACGAGATGGTTGGATAGTGTTCTCAAAGCTACCAGCATGAGTTTGACCAAATTGTGGGAGGCAGTGGAAGACAGAAGTGCCTGGCGTGCTCAGGTCCATGGGGTCATGAAGAGTTGGACACGACTAAACGACTAAGCAACAACATGAAGGGGCACAGAAGTAGATGACATTGCATTTCTTTCAGTCGTGCTCACTCAAAAGCAGTACTGGATTGATGTATAAGCTAAACAAGCTATAGCTTAGGGCCCCACTCTCTTGGGGGCCCCCAACAAAATTAAAGGAAAAAAACCTGGATGTACATTTCCAAAATATAATACAATTACTTTGATAAAATAAATACTTTGTTATGTGCAAATGGCCTTAGATCCCTATTAGGTCCATAAATTAGCATATAGCATATATTCAACACAAAAAGCGACAATTTGTTGTTGACAAAGGACAGCTGGACACATAAAGGGCCCCATTACCTTCAGTAGCTTAGGGCCTCATCACATCTAAATCTGGCCCTGCTCAAAAGGACGCCATGACATCTCACTGGAGAACAGGTTTGATTTGCTCTGGGATAGGAGAAGGTACTGTAAATGGTATTGCAACTCTTATACATAACATGTGCAATAGCTAAAATTAGCACAGTGTGAACTGAAAACAGGTACTGCTCCTGTTTACATCAGTAGCAATGTAAAATTCAAAATCGTGCTATTTCAAAACCTAGCATTTTTTCTGGTATATGTCCAACATAAGATCCATTGGCAAACAACCCTAACCATCCTAGTCCACTGAAACTTCTTGAAGGAACTGCACAGCTTCCATTGGGCAATGTGGATGAATAATGAGGATTCTATTCTGCCAAATTACACTGGGCACTAGCGCCTAACTTCCATCTATTGTCCTTGACCAAAGTACCTCTGGTGCCTTCTGAGAAAGCTCAGTAAAAAGGAGAATAAGACGATACTTGCTTACATCATAAACCAGAGGCCCAATCTCTGGCCTCCTTACTCCATGACTATAAGTAATGCCACGTGTGAACCTACAAATGGCTAGCAATACTGCCCCTCCTCTGTTCTGTCTTCAGAAGGTACAAACAGCAGCTGCCTGCTTCCTGCAAGCAGCCATTCCCTGCACAATTCTCAGAAAATAGTTCTGCTAATGACATCTGCAGTGTCGTTCACGCTTATAACAGCTGAGCTTGTATTCCTTTTTATCCTTCTTTCCTTTCCACAAGATTTGTCATTCAGCCATAAAGGATCTTCTGGGCTGAAAAGCTGCTGTCCAAGCGCCCTACCCAAGTACAATATTTTTAACAGAATTTGGAAACAATTGGTTTGGCCAATTCATCTGAAGCTTAGCAAAAATAAACAGTTCAATGTCAAATGCTATTTTATGCTCTTATAGCTTAAGAATAAAAAACACAAACCCAAGTTATTTAGGTTCTTTGTTATCCCGCCATAATTTTATCTAAAACAATTTGCTGATTCCTAATAACAAACTTCTGCAAAGTTACACTATCACTTGGTGTAAAAACAGCAACATAGTCTGTGAGCCAAATCTTCTGCTACTATTAATCAACTTAATATACATCAGCTGGAGGAGAGTTGTATTATAGTTCAGATCAAGAAGGTCCCTTGCGTAAGGGGAAGGGACATCTGCTCATACACGGTTCTTCCATCCATTTTCATTACAGTGGTACCTCAGGTTAAGTACTTAATTCGTTCTGGAGGTCCGTTCTTAACCTGAAACTGTTCTTAACCTGAAGTACCACTTTAGCTAATGGGGCCTCCTGCCGCGCCGCCAGAGCCCGATTTCTGTTCTCATCCTGAAGCAAAGTTCTTAACCTGAAGCACTATTTCTGGGTTAGCGGAGTCTGTAACCTGAAGCGTATGTAACCTGAGGTACCACTGTAGTTGCTTTCTACAATGGCCTGCTGTACTACATCCCATTTCAGGGACGGGGAATATTTCAGCCCAGAGGACAGACCCACTTTGACAGGCGAGCATGGCTGCTCAACTGTCAGCCACCTGGCATCGCTATGACAATCAGTGACTCCCTTTTTTTCTTTTCAACTCAAGACACACAGCAATGGAAGATCACAGCCAACCGAAGTTGAGAAGGACGCCTCAATCATCTGGAGGTACCTCCATCCCCCAGGGAAGGCTTTTCAGGAGGTACACGAAACTGCAGTGAAGGCAAAGGGTGAGGAAAGCCTAGTGTGATTTCTGCTAGCCTGTTCCTGGATCCAGGAACCAGGATTCCTGTTTCAGATAGAAACCCCCAATATAGAGAAAGCTACTACAGGCTGGACATGCTCAGTAACAAATGATTAGTAGTTGGCACCAGTTGTCTCAATAGTCTGGAAAGTTTTCTTCCCTCTTCCACAGATACACACTCTACTACACATAACCTTGCCGCAGTCCTACCCTTCATTCTACCCATGTTCTGCAGAGCTAGGGGACTCCACTGTGCTGGATGAAATATGCTTAGATGATCAAGTGATGGTGTCAGGGGAAAAGTGAGACATGGACACTTCTGTCCCAATGCACAAATCAGTCCCCCAGAAACGCAGAGCTTAGTGAAAATGCCCCACACCAAAATTTACTACCCTCCCCCAATACATAGGAAACTTCTTGGGGGGAGAGGGATTTCACTGTTTATTTTCAGGGGCAGGGAGCATTCTTCAAAAGGTCTGGGGGCTTTACTATGGTTCTTTACAAGAAAAACATTGACATTTATTACCATCACCTGCAACAGCAAAGCTACTTTCAGTGGCTTCTTCCCCAGGTCACCTCAAATGACCTGAAATGATGTCCAGGGCATTCTGATGAGAAATGGTGGCTTTCAAGAGGACCTTCCATCCTGATCCCCAAGCCGTGCTAAATATAGGCACTCCATAAAATAACATTAAAAAAAGAGTGTCACATTGCTACTGCCAGCAATGATAAGCCCTGCCAAACTTTTCGAAGAATTTTTGCATGCTCAATTCTGGCCCAGAAGTTATTCATTCAACTCGGATGCCAGGAAGCCTGTAGCACCCAACATCACAACTGAGAGCAGGAGGTTAAAGAAGTTGGAGAAAATTTGTTCTGCATCACTAAGACAGGAATTTAATCAACCGGGTGACAATGGAGGATTTACCTTCTAAGGTGGGCACTTTCAAACCAACTTCACCCCTCCCCACGCCCCTGGAGACCTCCCCTTGCATTAGTGAACAATGATGTCCAACCATGTAGGTCTCTGCATGTGCTGTCTGAAAGCTCAGGGTACTATAATGAAATGCAATTGCAACAAGGAGCAAACTGGTATAGGCAATGAGCCATGGTCTGCTAGTGAGGTAGCCCAAACATAGTAAAAGGTAAAGGGTAAAGGGACCCCTGACCATTAGGTCCAGTCGTGACCGACTCTGGGGTTGCGGCGCTCATCTCACTTTATTGGCCGAGGGAGCCGGCGTACAGCTTCCGGGTCATGTGGCCAGCATGACTAAGCAGCTTCTGGTGAACCAAAGCAGCGCACGGAAACACCGTTTATCTTCCTGCCGGAGCGGTACCTATTTATCTACTTGCACTTTGACGTGCTTTCGAACAGCTAGGTTGGCAGGAGCAGGGACCGAGCAATGGGAGCTCACCCCGTCGCAGGGATTCAAACCGCCGACCTTCTGATCGGCAAAGTCCTAGGCTCTGTGGTTTAATCCACAGCGCCACCTGTGTCCCTTAGCCCAAACATAGTAGGCTCAATCAAATTTACATGAATGAGCTCCGGTTGCCCTGGACTATTTCCAGATGAGTTGAAACATCTCAACCTGCTTTGCATCATATTCTAGAACATTGGGGAGCACCTGTCAATCACTGTAGCTTGTTTGATGGAGTAATGAGCTAGATCAGGGTGGTCCGACTTTTTATATGAAGTGAGTACTTCAAAATAAAACCTGTGGCCTGCACACTACCTTGTCACGTGTGCTGGAGGGGGTGTGGACGAAAGGCCAAAATTTGAAGCTCCCCCCCCCAGCTCTCATCCATCACCTTCCAAAAGCTGGGAAAGTGCAAACTAGGATTTGGGGAAGATGGAGGACTCTAGAACTCTGTCAGAGCCCTCATGCCTCCATCCCAAAGCCCAGTGCCTCACTCACTCAGCTTTGGGATGGCAATTCCAGGGCTAGGGGGCATTAAATGTTGTTGCTGGGCCCTACCAAAAAGGCCTTGAGGGCTGCAAGCAACTCTCAGGCAGTGCATTGGACCACCCTGAGCGAGATGTATAAGACAACTTATTGCTCCTATGAGAGCTGCTACAGAACTGTTCTACAACCTTTTTGCAGACGAGCACCAGCAGTTATTTTCTTCTCATAGTTCTTTGGACCCAACCCACTGAATGCTGATGTGCTTCTAACTTGTATTCTCTCCATTCATGGAACAAGATCTCTCATGAAGAGGATTGTCTTTCTTTAGTAGATTCTGAATGTGCGGATACACTGTTCCATGAGAGTACATTTTCCCAATTTGCACAGCTTTTGCACACTTCCCAATTTGCACCACACACAAACACACACTGTGGGAAATTCAACGGGTTTTGCGAGGGAGGTGCAAGCCCAAAGGTCTCTGCTGAGCTGAAGAGTTTGACAAAAATATGCAAATTTCAAGGAGAGATTTGGAAAATGAAGAGAGTCGTGATGTGTGCAGGTCTTCTGGGACTGGTGGTTTCAGGCATGAGGGGCAGCAACGGAAAAATGATCTGCAGAGCAGGAGATTAATAGTTAGAGGAGGATGGTAGGAACAGAGCAGCAAAATGACAGGCAGGGACAGTGGCGTGTGGTGAATTTTTTTCATAGGGGAACAATTAGGGCTAGAGGCACCAGCTTGTGAGGGCACAACATCCTGACATTGTGCAAGTGAGCACTGCACCTCCCTCCCTAAACCAGGATGAACCTTCCTGGGTTTGGGAAGGTGGCGTCAGGGGAACATTTAGGAGACCAGCCTAGTTCCCCTAGTCCACTGACTGCACACCACTGAGCAGGGATACAATGAGAAACAAGGATACAAAAGAGAATGGAGCAAGACCATGGGGATTGTTAAAGGAAGGACAATGAGTTTGTGCTGGACTACTGCAATGCACTCTACGTGGGGCTACCTTTGAAGGTGACCCGGAAACTGCAATTAATCCAGAATGCGGCAGCTAGACTGGTGACTGGGACTGGCTGCCGGGACCACATAACACCAGTCCTGAGAGATCTGCATTGGCTCCCAGTACGTTTCCGAGCACAATTCAAAGTGTTGGTGTTGACCTTTAAAGCCCTAAACGGCCTCAGTTCTGTATACCTGAAGGAGCGTCTCCACCCCCATCGTTCAGCCCGGACACTGAGGTCCAGTGCTGAGGGCCTTCTGGCGGTTCCCTCATTCCGAGAAGTGAGGCTACAGGGAACCAGACAGAGGGCCTTCTCGGCAGTGGCGCCCACCCTGTGGAACACCCTCCCTTCAGATGTGAAGGAAATAAGCAGTTATCCTATCTTTAAAAGACATCTGAAGGCAGCCCTGTTTAGGGAAGTTTTTAATATTTAATGCTGTATTGTTTTTAACATTTGATTGGGAGCTGCCCAGAGTGGCTGGGGAAACTCAGCCAGATGGGCGGGGTATAAATAATAAATTATTATTAATTATTATTATTATTATTACTATTATGGACTGGGAAAGGAAGCTAAGGAGGGCAATTGAGGAGGGCCCTCACACGGTCTGAATGAGGGTAAGTAAATGGTCGCTGAGCCCTCAGACAGAAGTGACAGACCTGAGGTGTGACCAAGGGAAGGTACATCCTTCTCCACCCCTATGTGACTACAGAGAATGAGTCAGAAACTGGAATGCAGACAGAAGCAGCAAATCAACCCACAGAATCCACAACTATGTAAAGAACATGGGTTCTTGGGGAGCTGTAGGCGAGGTTGGGGAGGAAAGCACACACAGAGAAGCAAGTGAGATGGCCACAAAACTACAGAACTGAGCCTTGTAGCTCACAGTCTGAAGTCAGAACATGGGGCACAACTGATCTACTTGACTAAAGATCAGGAACAAATGAACAGGGGTAAACATGTTTCATGCCCCTTATATGGTTAAAAATCTCCTTGCAATTACCAGCTTCACATTTTGAAGTACTGTTGGTAAAATATTTTGTAGCTCAGAATGTGGAAACAGTATTTGGGAGGTGGGGAGGGGAAATCACTCCTGTGCTGTCTTGGCCCAACCCTTCTCTTTACCAAAATACACATGGATTTATATATATATATATATATAAAAATCAATGTAGTTGAGTCAAAGCCATCATGTGTGAACCTAGCAAGATGTGCTATAAATGTTTCCCTAGTATTCTCAAAGGAGCCCTTTCAACTTGGACTTCAGAGCAGGTAGACTTCCCAGAAAATATCGCAGTGAATGATTTTTTACATCACGGGGTCTCCACCTTCCTCCCCACTGCCTTCCTGTATTTTCTCCCCTTTTGAAGTAGAACAGTACCCTTTTTCAAAGCCGATTTGTGATGAAAATGAAGGGGGCTGTCAAATTCTGCCAAAAGGGATTTCTCTGCTTAAATTTCGGCTTACATTATTGACTCAAGTAAATTATCTTTTCATTAAATGCTTCCCCCCTCTTCTCTGCCTGCCCCCCCCCCCCCTCTGGAACTGCTGCTGATAAATTACGCAATATTCCCAGGCTCCAGCCATGGACTGAGCTTCTACATTTCTCTTCGCTAAAGCAGAAAGGATAAGGGATGCCAAGGAAAACTGACTCCCGTTTACCTTCCCGGTGAAACAAAAATGGCATCACCAATGAAATCAAAGTGGTTTGGAGAGCCCTAGCTTCATAGAACAATCATGGCACACTATCATGTATACAGTGGTGGGAAACCTCAAATGTGGACCTCTAGTCCTCTAGGTGTGGCTCTCTCCAGGCCACACCTCTCGCTGTCCCTGCTTCGTATTCTGAAGCGTTTCTGCTTGGCTAAACGCAGAACTCTTGCTTGCCTGGACAGAGGATACCTTGTGGTGTGGGTGACAGTGTAGAAACTAGCCTGCTCAGTAAAAGGTAAAATTTGCATTTATTGCTCCACCCACTTTTGCCTCTGGCTGCACCCACCAATGGCATACAGTCCTGGGATCAGTGGTATAGTGTAGGGAGGGCACTGCCCTGGGCGCAAAATTGTTAGGGGGCGCAAAATTTCAACACCCGGTGCTGCCTCAATACAGCTGTGTTGCCGGGCTCAGTTGAAAACAGCATGTGAACCAGGACGTGACCTCTCCACACAATGGAGCAACTCTTCTTTTCTTATCTCTGCGACTGCAGTCTCCTGGGTGACACAGATGCTGTAAGGCTGCTGAATGCACATGCATACCCTGTCTGTTTCCCTTCCTCACCACCACCACCCTCTGTGCTGCCTCGGGCACTGGCAACCCAGGCTACACCACTGCCTGGGATAACAGCACAGAAGGGAATGTGGCCTTTGGGCTGAAAAAGTATACATCGGAAGGGGAACCTAACAACAAACTCAGCTGCTGATTTATGATGGCAGTGTAGCCAAGGTGGGAAACAATAGGGTGGTATCACCATGGTTGGGGAAAACCCAAGGTTGGCAGAAGGAGGGGGGGAATCTTCACAAGAAAACCAAAGGAGGCAAAACAACAACACCCACAAAACACAAAAAGCCAGATGAAGACCAAGCATGGTCAGTGGCTACAGAACTTGAGTGCATCATGTGCCATCACTATCAGAAAAACCAACAAACCATGGTTTGGACATTGCTCAGTCCTCAGAGGTCACTTTGCAACTGGGAAGGTGGGGAAAAGAGGAAGCAATCCATTGTTTGCTTGTATTATCTGGAAAGCAAATTCTGGTTTGGAGTAAAACTATCATTAACATAACCCATGGTTTGGTGTCGTGCCTGAATTAATTCGCTATTACGATTACCTAACAATCCACCCCTCCAGTGTGAAAACCACTGATCTCTCAAGTGACGCATCCCACCAAAACTGGCATAGTATTCACAATCAGTTGGGATAGTGAGAACATATTTATGCCTGTTGAATCACTAAAACACGTTGGAGAAGACAGTGGGATGGAAACCATATGTTGAACTCTGCAGCTTAGCCTAGCTCCTTTCCTTAGTCTACAGTAGATGAAGCAAAGTCTCAGAGGCTGAACTTGATAAGTTCCCTCTGTTTGCGGCCCAGTGGAAAAAGCATGATGGAAGCAGGATACCCTGGGCATAGGTTTCCCTCCTCTCCAGATCTCCTCTGAGTGGCTATCGCAGGATTTGCAGGGTGTTGACAATTTGTTACAGGTATAGGGAATCAAAAGCTTTCCATCTCTCCTTACTGCCAAAAGAAGGATGTAGTGGAAACTCTTTATTCCCACTGCAGAGACCCGAGTACAGGAAGGAATGATCTGGTCCTTAGTCATTTCATAGGTATACATTGCAGTACACAACTAGTCCTTTATGCGAACTCAATGAAGTAGTAGCTGTTTTAAATCTAAAACAAAATATAAGCGAGTTTGATTGTGGTTTGAAAAGAAAACTGAAAGGAACCTATTGGAAAGAAAACAGATCTTGTACTGAATGGAGTCCTGTGCGGGATTAACACACAGTTTGTGATTCTGACTGAATACTAACCGCTTTGTTAGCTGGCAAGTGTGAAGCCCTGAAGAGTTTTGTTATTTCATTGTATGGTTTTCATGGTGTAAATTGACCTGGCTGAGCTAGCTTCAAAGAACCGTAAGGATGGATCAAATAGTTCTATCAAAACTCCCCCCCCCCCTTTCTTTTTAAGCAAAAGAATGAAATAAGAGTTTCTTTAACAAGAACACTTCAGGCTTAATAGGAAAAATATAAGATTCCCATATTCCAGGTCATTCATACACACACACACACACACACACACACACACACACAGAGTGGTACCTCGGGTTAAGAACTTAATTCGTTTTGGAGGTCCGTTCTTAACCTGAAACTGTTCTTAACCTGAAGCACCACTTTAGCTAATGGGGCCTCCGCTGCCGCCGCCGCACAATTTCTGTTGTCATCCTGAAGCAAAGTTCTTAACCTGAAGCACTATTTCTGGGTTAGTGGAGTCTGTAACCTGAAGCGTATGTAACCTGAAGTGTATGTAACCCGAGGTACCACTGTGTATATATATACCAGTATTCACATGCAAATAACACACACACACCCCACACACGACTGTTAAGTTAGAGCTTTGAAAACTGAAGTGAGGCTTTTAGTCTCAAACTACGTATAATTCTGAGTTCCACATGGCTTCCCCGCTTTACATTTTAAAAGGCAAAATCAGTCTGGGCAGAGTGAAAATCGGGGAAAGGAAAAAACGACAATGCTTAACCTGGTCATTTTCCAGATCAAAAGCACCTTCCACTTTGCTCTTTTTTTAAAAAAAAATCAGTGGGAAAAAAATGCAGAGATTTTATGTCCTTCCCCGGGCATGTGAAAAACCAGAGGGGTGATTTTAGCTGAGAAATTTTCAAGAGCGAAAGGATAAAACATCCCCCACCCCCGGCCACTCCAATTTTGATTTTTAAAGTCTCCCCACTTGAGTTTGACATGTTGGTTGAAAAATGCTGCCATGCGTATTTATGCTTTGCTGATGTTTATCAAAAACTTTTAGAGTTTATCAATATGAATGCAAGGTACCTTGAGCTGTGGTACATGCAGTGGTACCTCGGGTTACATATGCTTAAAGTTACATATGCTTCAGGTTACAGACTCCACTAATCCAGAAATAGTGCTTCAGGTTAAGAACTTTGCTTCAGGATGAGAACAGAAATCGTGCTCCGGCGGCGTGGCGGCAGCAGCAGGAGGCCCCATTAGCTAAAGTGGTGCTTCAGGTTAAGAACAGTTTCAGGTTAAGAACGGACCTCCGGAACGAATTAAGTACTTAACCCGAGGTACCACTGTACTACTACTCCAGGAAACATGAGAACAGCCCTGCTGTCCCTGAGCAACTGCCTCCCCAATCCAGCATTTTGTTCCCCAAATGGTCTCACGGACAAGCCCACAAGCAGAGCAGCACCCCACTCTTCTACTCATCCCCAGCAACTCACATTCAGAGGCACAGTGCTTCAGATACTGATGCTGAAGATGTACGAATGCCATTGTGACTCACAGCCATTGATACCCTCGCATTCCATTCCCATTATTCCCTCAGAATCCCTGAACCTAGAAAGCCACTTCCGGCCTGCCCAGGAGGTGGGGTTGCGGGCTTCATGCCCACCCCACGTGAGCGGGTCTGGTTTCAGCCCCCGCAAGAACAGGGGAATCCCGGCCGGGTATGCCCCCCCCCAGCCAGCCAATTGGCTGGCTGGGGGGGCGTGGCCTGGGCTATTTAGGGCCGGCGCGGAGGGGGCTCTGGTAAGAAGGGGTTAAGAGGATGGGGGGGAGGAACGCCATCACCTCCCCCCAGTGAGCGAAGGGTGGTCCGTTAAAGGACTCCGGGGGGGGCGTGGCCCTGTCCGAAGCCTATGGAGGTGTGGGCCAAAGGCACGCCCCTGAGCGGTGACCCGGGGGAGCTCCTAGTCGACGTGCCTCGGCAGGAGACTCCCCCGATATAGTGTTAACCCTTCCCCGTGTCTCCAGCAAATGGGCTGGAGCCAGATAGTCGATAGGACCAATGCCTAAGCCAATGCCTCTCATTCCTGAATTCAATAAAGTTGTGGCCTAATTCGCCCAATTAACCTTAAATTATGGTGTCTTGTGTCTTTATTTACCCTGGTGGGGGGCGGGAACTCGCCACGCAACTTTCATGAGGCTTTCAACGGAATTTGTTGCATTTTAGCTATCCTAATCAGCAGTGAGTGAGCTCCCGTTGCTCAGTCCCTGCTCCTCCAACCCAGCAGTTCGAAAGCACATCAAAGTGCAAGTAGATAAATAGGTACCGCTCCGGTGCCCTTTTAGATGGCCACGGGCAGTACTCACCCCCCCCCCAAGAAAAATAGGAGCTGGAACTCCCCCTGAAGTTGTTACAGTAATTCACTGGGCAACTTGGGGCAGCCCTGAACAGATTCTGGTGCCCCTGGAGCAATAGATATAGGCAGTGCATTTTTTATGGGGGGGGGGGACACAGGGGTACACATACCCATAAACATTTTGTACATCTAAGTTTGGCCTCATTCAATATGAGTAGGAAAATGAGAGTACCCCTAAGCATTTTTTTAGAAAAACAAAAAGCACTGGATATAGGACACAATATAGATTTTAACCTCTGGGAGAAACTTTGGAAAAGCAACTTGAAATTTACAGCATGTTATTCTTTGAAGGAGAACTATCTGAAAATGAGATACAGATGGTATGTAACTCTGAGAATTTACAAGACGGAATCAGGTAAGTGCTGGAAGTGTAAAGAGGTGGAGGGACCGTTCTTTCATGTGTGGTGGACATGTAAAAAGGTAAAGGAGTATTGGGAAATGATTTATAATGAATTGAAAAAAATGTTTAAAATCACTCCCCCCTCCCCAAAAAACAGAGTCCTTTCCATTGGGGATAAACTCAATGAAATTCCCAGGTGTTAGAAAAGGTTATTTATGTATGCAACAACTGCGGCCTGTGTTTTGTTAGCGCCAAAATGGAAAACGAGCGAGGTCCCAAATATAGAAGATTGGCAACTTAAATTGACAGAATATGCACAACTTGCAAACTTAACATACAGAATAAGAGAACAAGAAGAACATACTGTATGTTTACAGAAGATTGGAAAACGCTTATTGAGTAAATGGAAAATAACTGTACAGCTGAAAACACTGGCAGCATTAAGATAAATTCAACAGTGCAAATAATTTTTGATGGATGTAATAATGGAAAACCAATTGCTATAGTTTTTGTAAAAGATGCAGGGACAAAAAAATATGCAAAATGAACCATGGAAAGAGAAAAAGGGAATCATTGATATTTTAAGTATGCAAAAGGTTTATCTGAAATTATAAAACAGAACATTTAATTTAAAAATTATATATATAAGATGCTGGTGCCCTTGGTTCTGGTGCAGGTCAAATAAACGCCTCCCTCATTCTCTTAGATTCAGGCAGATGGCCAGGGCAGCTGGAAAGGGGCCTCGTGCAAACACACATGCATGCAATGGTAGAGGCCTGGTTGAAAGCTTAAAGCTCTCTGCCACTACAGGGGAGATGGATTGAAGGAAATGCAAATTGGCCTCACCCCGTACCTTGACCAATCGCGGCCATGAGTGATTAAGAGCTAGATGGAGTCACAGAACCGAAAAAAAGTGTAGACTCACACACGCTGGTGTTGTAGTCCTGTGCTACCAGCCACAGGAGAGCTCACTGGAGGGAGAAGTCAGCCAACCAGCTGAGTCTCAGAGAGGTACGTTCCTGGAGGCAGAGTCCGTATACAAGGTCCAGTCCAGTCCTAAGATCAGGAGTATCTCAGTTCATGTAAGACAATCCGGGGGTCAAGAAAGCCGAGGGTCCAGGGTCACAAGAAGCAGCAAGGTCTGCTCAAGAAGGACAAATGTTGTTTCCAGCAACTGATTGAGGCTGGAAACCCTGCTTAAGAAAGCTGGAGCCAGCTGGTTCTCATCAGGAGCAAGAAGGCTGATCAGCACCAGGTGGAGTCACTTCACTTTCTGCTCCTTCAGGTTGCTGTTCAGCAGGTGAAGCCAACTCCTAGCCCATGACAGCTGGCCAGTTTTGACTTGAAATGTTTTGACTTCTCAGAAGTACGTAAAGGCAAGAAGTATTGGGGGCGAGCACCAGCCTGCAATGGCAGCCACCTGAGAGGGGCTGAAACTGCACTCCAGCAAGCTCCAGCTGAAAAAAAAGCACTGAACATGCGTGGACTGATGTGGACATGTAACCAAAATAAAGCGTTAGGCAGCTGCACAGGACACACAGACACCACTCCAGAAATAGTGTAGAGTCTGAACTGAGAGGAGTCGATCTGTTTCACCTCGCCCTCTGGCAATGCTGTGGTTCTGACAAGCCCTTTCCTCTCTGACAGTCACTCTAGGAAGAAGGCTGCCATCAGAGTCAGATTTGGGGGGGAATGACTGTGTTATGTACTGAGTTGAATAGGATTCAGAATGCAGCAGTCTGATTGGTCCTAGAACAATAGGATTCAGAATGCAGCAGTCTGATTGGTCCTAGAACAATAGGATTCAGAATGCAGCAGTCTGATTGGTCCTAGAACAATAGGGTCTAGAATGCAGCAGTCTGATTGGTCCATAGGAGCCACCCAATCCAGCTCCAGGTGGAAGTGAATCCGCAACCTGATTGGCCTACAGGTGAATCCCGGAATTAGCCAATCACGTGGGGCCCATTGTGTAAATAATGTATATAAAGCAGACATTCTGGGGGACCTTCCATTCTTCCTCACCACTATGAGCTGAATAAAGAGCATGAAATCCACTCTTGACTCCGAGTATATTTCAGACTGGTTTGGTCGCACTGGGTGCAGTGGCTCGACATCATCACAACGATGATGTGGAATGGAAGGCAAGAGGCAGAGGGCATCAAAATTTGGCATTGCACAGGGCACTGCAGAAATTTGAGACTCCGGGGTTCACCACTGCTGCCATACTGGAATGCATGAGCGGGAAAATCAGCTACAGGAGTAGAAGGATTTTCATTGAGACTGCAATTTGGGGGTGTGGAATTAACTCCCTCCCTACGCATGACACAGCTCCAATTCCAACTGAACCCCCACCCGTTTCACTGGAATTTAATACAATAAAGGCCCACAACATTTGTTTCTGTATTTATTTATAAAAACAGCATCTTTTAAATGCAAGGCAGAACAATCATTAAAAATGACTGGCTGCTTGAGAGAACGACTGCACAGGACTCCACCAGGCCATTAAATACAATCACACACTTAATGCATTATCCTCTTTGACCCTTACACCTTTGCTGATATCGCTGCCACCACCGCCATCAATAAAGTGCGCTCAGGGAAGAGAGAGCTGACAAATTGCACGCAAACCTCCGAACACAGGAGAGCGTTTTTTATCAAGAGGCAGCCGAAACTCAAAGTTCACCAGAAGAGTAGCAAAGCTGATGTTCTTAAGTACTCCCGGAATGCAAACACTGCAGATCTGAGAGAGTTAATTTGGTCAGAATGCACTCTGGTAATGTTTATGTTCTAGATAAAGTGCCTACCATGTTGCAGCCTGCCCTTTTGACCCTATTTCCTCCTTGGTGTGCTCCGAGGAGAAAGTGATACTTAATTCCTGGTCTTTGCTTTTATAAGCTCCCAGAATGGAATAGGATTTCACCCCAAGCCTTATCTGTATGATATGAATGGTAACAGGATGTTTATAACCAAGTTATCTTTGGGGAAAATGATTAAGTACAGACACAAGCTACTTCCACTTTGCAATGTGCCCAGGACCTACTGTGACTACGGTTGTTGTTTTTTTAAAAATATATTATTATTATTATTATAGATACTTTTTAAAAAAGCTATTCCCCCTCCCCCCCACAGCACAGACAAATCCGATTTGTCAGTACGTGGTTGGGGCCATCAATTCTGTCCTATATTTTGGAGTGTGAGAGTGAGTGGTGAGGGGTGTCAGTCCAATGGTGTCATTACACAAAGAATATTGGAATCATTCAAGATTTCATCTGCTTACATTTTTGTGAATGATCCATGTCTTGGTGTGGCAGCTGCTCATGCCTGCAAGATTTGTGCAGTGTCCACACAACACCATCCTCATCAAAATGCCATGTCTCATATTATTTCCCCATTTAATCCAGCTTTGCTTCCATAAAAAATCCAATAAACGACAAATGGAACAACAACAACTTGTGGAAACGGTAAAACTGACTTATATGGACAGGGCGGAATTTACAGAAGGGCATTTTGATGAGGACCGCATCATGTGGATGACACAAAAAAGTTGGGTGCATCATCAGACCAAGTCTACAATACACTGCTTTGTATAAGTGCCCTAATCTCCTGAAATTTGCTTGGCTCACTCCAGTAGTTGTGAGGCTGCAGAAATTATGAACAGTAGAGTAAACACAGAATCGGTTTCAGGGGTAGGTGCTTGCTGCATTGATGGTGCAATGGGGGGCGGGAGTCGCAGAGGTTACCCCCAGAAGCTATTCCAAGGAAGGGCCACCATTGTGGTGGCCCCTGAAACACAGTCAAATCAAACAGAGGTGAGTCATCAAACTCTCACTGTTAAAGTACAGTGAGGTTTCTTGCTTTTGGTGCAATGCATTCACCAAATTTTGTCCGTAGAAGAAATCTTCCACAGAAAAGAATCACATACCCAAAACCTTTAGGTAGGCAGTAAAAGAGCTGAAATGGGCAATGCAATTATTTTTATTATCTTGGATGTAATGCAAGAAGTGATGCTTTTGAATTATGGTGCTGGAGGAAACTCTTGAGAGTCCCATGGACTGCAAGAAGATCAAACCTCTCCATTCTGAAGGAAATCAGCCCTGAGTGCTCACTGGAAGGACAGATCGTGAAGCTGAGGCTCCAATACTTTGGCCACCTCATGAGAAGAGAAGACTCCCTGGAAAAGACCCTGATGCTGGGAAAGATGGAGGGCACAAGGAGAAGGGGACGACAGAGGACGAGATGGTTGGACAGTGTTCTTGAAGCTACCAGCATGAGTTTGATCAAACTGTGGGAGGCAGTGGAAGACAGGAGGGCCTGGCGTGCTCTGGTCCATGGAGTCATGAAGAGTCGGACACGACTAAACGACTAAACAACAACAACAAAAATGCAAAAAGATGGGATAAAAATTGAAAGAAGAGCTAGGCAGCAGTAATCAGACATCCTAGCCTGAAGTTGGACCTCAGACCAAGTGACAGAGTGTGGCTTCAAGGATTTTATCTTTCTCTCAAGACTCTCCCTAGGCCACAACCTCCCACCAGCCACACTAAGTATGCACTTAGCATCTCTTGCCGGGGAACTGCAGAACCTTCTCCAAGATAGTGCTTCCATTACACAAGACTTCAACCATCAATATTA
This sequence comes from Podarcis pityusensis, assembly GCF_964106645.2. Classification (NCBI taxonomy): domain Eukaryota; kingdom Metazoa; phylum Chordata; class Lepidosauria; order Squamata; family Lacertidae; genus Podarcis; species Podarcis pityusensis. The sequence continues at coordinate 11,160,283 of NC_138026.1, forward strand.
TTCTCACTGGAGAGAACTCTGGCTTCGCAGAAATTAGGGTTGTGTAGTGGGGCTCCGTGAGCGGCACTGGCGTCTAATGATTTGTCCATTATAGGAGCAACACACACATAAAAAAACACTTTTCACTGAGTACTATAAGTTTAAATCCCTAGAACCTAGTCACTTTCCTTCCTTCTTAAATCCTATGTTACTCAAGCAGCAGAAGCCTCTTGTAGCTGCTTAAACAAAGTGGATGGCAATAGCAGACTTATCTCTCTACCTAAGTCCCCTAAGTTTCACAGGCCTGCAGCTGCAGCTATTTCCACAAATTAAGGGCTCATCCACACTTTTCCCCATCTTGTTATTCATAGGCACAGATCCATAAGGTTTTCCACTGACCCTCTGCTTTCCCCAGGGAAACCTTGTTTACCACTGAATTACAACAACATCGATAAGGTTTTTTGCAAATTGACATATGTTGCAATTGAGCAGTAAACAGCAGGTTTCCCCAGGGAGAGCCGTGGAGCAAGGGACAGGCAGAAGGAAACAAGGAGAAACGTGGACAAACTCTAATTTATAATAATAATAATAATAATAATAATAATAATAATTTATTTATACCCTGCCCATCTGGCTGGATTTCCCAACAAAACACTAAAATACAATAACCTATTAAACATTAAAAGCTTCCCTAAACAGGGCTGCCTTCAGATGTCTTCTAAAAGTTTGGTAGTTATTTTTCTCTTTGACATCTGGTGGGAGGGCGTTCCAAAGGGCAGGTGCTACTACCGAGAAGGCCCTCTGCCTGGTTCCCTGTAACTTGGTTTCTCACAGTGAGGGAACTGCCAGAAGGCCCTCGGCGCTGGACCTCAGTGTCCGGGCAGAATGATGGAGGTGGAGACGCTCCTTCAGGTATACTGGACCAAGGCCGTTTAGGGCTTTAAAGGTCAGCACCAACACTTTGAATTGTGCTCGGAAACATACTGGGAGCCAGTGTAGGTCTTTCAAGACCAGTGTTATATGGTCTCAGCGGCTGCTCCCAGTCACCAGTCTAGCTACCACATTCTGGATTAGTTGTAGTTTCTGGGTCACCTTCAAAGGTAGCCCCACATAGAGCGCATTGCAGTAGTCCAAGCGAGAGATAACTAGAGCATGCACCACTCTGGTGAGACAGTCCACGGGCAGGTAGGGTCTCACCCTGCATACCAGATGGAGCTGGCAAACAGCTGCCCTGGACACAGAATTGACTGCGCCTCCATTGACAGCTGTGAGTCCAAAATTACTCCCAGGCTGCACACCTGGTTCTTCAGGGGCACAGTTACCACATTCAGGACCAGGGAGTCCTCCACACCCGCCCGCCTCCTGTCCCCCCAAAACAGTAGTTCTGTCTTGTCAGGATTCAACCTCAATTTGTTAGCCGCCATCCATCCTCCAACCTCCAGTCCTCCAATTTAGTGTGTGAACGACGCCCCTTGCGTTAACAAAGGGCACCTCTCCTGAATATAAAAACAAATGCACAAATCATGTCAATTTCAATTGATACAATTGGTACATTTTCACTTGGGTATATTTTATTGGATTGCAAAGATAAGCCCTAAGTGGTTGCTTGGTTTTCCTTCTGCCAGCATCTTTTCACACATCTACCTCTGAATAGCAGGTGCTCAGGATAAAGAACTGGGAAGAACTATTGGCTTCGTGCCTCGCCCCCATAATCTTCCCAGGAACCATGATTTGGAAATAGATCCTTGGATCAACGCAACAAAGCTGCTCTTTTGTTAATTATTCACCAAGAGCCGGAGAACAGAAACCATTTCAAAGCTACCCAAACAGGCACACACGCTTCCCCTCTGATAAGTTGCATTTCATTTCTGGGAAGATGTCCATAGAAGAGCTAGGTAGTTGCTGAGACATCCTTTCATTGAATGCAATCACTTATGAATGTCCAGAAGGAGAACGCCCCTAGCAGTATGCCTCATTGTACATTTGAAACACGGAGAAAGCCCTTGGAGAATAAGGGTGTGGCAGCTCAATTGTAAAAAAAACAACAGCCACAGCAAAACCCTCTGGGGAGTTAGTCCTACAATGTGGTCTGCATATTCCTTTTCAGCTGAGATTATGCTGCCAGTGGGAAAATGCACCTTTCCCCTCTTGGCTTCCAGCCAAAGAATTTAGCCTCATGTGACCTTTCGAATCTGCAATTCTTACAAGCTGGAGTTTACAACTCAATGTTTCCTGAATTGATTTTTCCTCCCCTCCCACTGAAGAACTGTCCTATTTATCCAAAGTCAGACAATGAGCAACATTTTGAAAACCTGGGTTATACTTTTACAGGATTGATGACGTGGTTTCGATCGTGTTTGTTAAGTTGCATTCCTATCACCAAGAATGTACAGTGGTACCTCGGGTTACATACACTTCAGGTTACATACGCTTCAGGTTACAGACTCCACTAACTCAGAAATAGTACCTCGGGTTAAGAACTTTACTTCAGGATGAGAACAGAAATCGTGTTCCGGCGGCACGGCAGCAGCAGGAGGCCCCATTTGCTAAAGTGGTGATTCAGGTTAAGAACAGTTTCAGGTTAAGAACGGACCTCCGGAATGAATTAAGTACTTAACCCGAGGTACCACTGTATATTTAAATGGTTCTCCTGGGTTCGTTTCCAAATGACCTCTGCTTTAATATGGATTTTATACTCTTAAATGAATCAAGAAGTTCTTGCCTGACTTAAGTTCCATTGATTTGAAATGGGTGTTTGTGACTTGCCATTAAACACTGCTTCCCCATGTTGCTCTGATGAAATTTGAGGTGCATCTCCCATGGCTACAGGAAAGCTTTTGATTTCTAAGTCAGTAGAAACTTTACATGTTTCCTGAAGAATTTCTAGTTTTATCCACATTCGGGGCCCGAATTTAAGCAGCTATGCAAATGTCAAATAGGAAAACCGCTAAACCATTTCTTTTCAGGTACACTTGTTTAGACGTGATGATCAGCTTACATGTGAGTTACCAAACTTACAATGCAATCTTATGTGTATGAAAGCTCGGTGTAGTATCTGCTTCACATGCAGAACACCCCAGACTCCATCTTCTTGCATCTCCAGGTAAGACTGGGACAGGTTCGCTATCTGAAACCCTGCTGCCAGTCAGACAACACTGAGCTAGATGGACCCTCAAAATAAGGCAGCTTCCAATGTTCCCATGTTCCTATATCTACATAAAAGAAAGGTACATTTGGTTCAAAGGTGAGGAACCTGTGGCTCTTCAGATGTTGCTGGACTACAGTTCCCATCATTCCTGACACCTGGCCATGCTAGCTGGGCCTGATGGAAGCAACATTCAAAAGACAATCTCATTTAGTTCAATGGGACTTGCTCTCAGCCAGGTAAGTTTGCAGAGGGTTGCAGACTTGGCCCACTGAATCAAATGATACTTTTGCAACACCAGCTGAGCTGTAGGAACTTTGTTTAGTGATAAGACACTGAAGTCCAGCTCTGAGGGTCTTCTGGCGGTTCCCTCACGGCGAGAAGTGAGGTTACAGGGAACCAGGCAGAGGGCCTTCTCAGTAGTGGCGCCAGCCCTGTGGAACGCCCTCCCGTCAGATGTGAAGGATATCAAGAACTACAGAGACTTTTAAAAGACATCTGAAGGCAGCTCTGTTTTGGGACATTTTTAATGTTTGATGTTTTATTATGTTTTTATATGTGCAGGAAGCTGCCCAGAGTGGGCAGGGTATAAATAATAAAATTATTATTATTATTGTTATTGTTATTATTAAGATACTATGATGTTAGTAAGGTATCTAAATACCAGACTGATTCTTTACTGAGCGCTGCCAACTAAGCTATTTCTCCTTCCTCCAAACTGGGAAATAGTTCTACAACAACAACTACTACTGTTAATAATAATACCCCACCCATCTGGCTGGGTTTCCCCAGCCACTCTGGGCGTCTTACAGCATATATCAAAACATAATAAAACATCAAACATTAAAAACTACTATGTACCTAATAACGATTCATATTGAACCTGTCATGCTACAGGTGACATAATTGGGAAGGGGATGGGGCCTGATCCCTTGCCTAACGCACGCACGCACTCACGCGCGCGCGCGCACGCACACACACACACACACACCATTGGGCCTTACTGCCTTCCTTCCTCTCTCCTCCACTTGCCTCCAACCAAGCAGTAGTCATGGAAGCAGGTTGGGGGAGGGGGAGCCTGATGTGTTGGTGGGAGAAAACATTGAAGTCGCAGACGACTCTGGGGTTGCGGTGCTCATCTTGCTTTACTGGCTGAGGGAGCTGGCGTACAGCTTCCAGGTCATGTGGCCAGCATGACTAAGCCACTTCCGGCGAGCCAGAGCAGCGCACATAAACCCTGTTTACCTTCCCGCAAGAGTGGTACCTATTCATCTACTTGCACTTTGACGTGCTGATCAAAAGGCCGGCGTTTCGAATCCTTGCAACGGGGTGAGCTCCCATTGCTCGGTCCCTGCTCCTGCCAACCTAGCAGTTCGAAAGCACGTCAACGTGCAAGTAGATAAATAGGTACCGCTCTGGCGGGAAGGTAAACGGCGTTTACGTGCGCTGCTCTGGTTTCGCCAGAAGTGGCTTAGTCATGCTGGCCACATGACCTGGAAGCTGTACGCCGGCTCCCTCGGCCAATAAAGCAAGATGAGCACCGCAACCCCAGAGTCATCCGCGACTGGACCTAACAGTCAGGGGTTCCTTTACCTTTACCTTTACTTTGACATGCTTTCAAACTGTTAGGTTGGCAGGAGCTGGGACCGAGAAATGGGAGTTTACCCCGTCATGGGGATTCGAACCACTGACCTTCTGATCAGCAAGCCCTAGGTTCTGTGGTTTAGACCACAGCGCCACCCTTGTCTCTTGCAAGCCATTACAAGAACATTACAAGCCAGCTAAAATCGTAACGCCATTCTGCAAAATGCAAAGTTTCGCAGCATCTCAGCCAAGCAGTATTTCTTAACTTCTGTTTTCTCCTTTGAGAATTCAGCCAAGGAAATGCAAAAAAATTAAACTATAAATTAAATGCATTATAAACTCGCCGCCATCCAAGTATTACAAAGATCTCAGCTGACTGTAACTTGAACCCCAGCCTAACTCAAATCACTTATAACTAAACCACAAATATAGGGCTTTCAACTTTAGGCCTCCATGTATTGAGGTTGCCAGCTGACCATAATTTGTGGGTGTTTTCAGTTGCAAAACTCGCCTTTTAAACTAACATTCTTTGTGTTTGGTTTTGGCCCAAGGTGTATTGTTAGGGGCGAGTAAAGAAACTGTTGGGAAACAACAGTAAAAAGGTCAAACAGCATTTGTAAAATAGCTCCAGTCAACGAACGAATGCATTAATGTCTCCAGAGAAATACCATAGAAACTCTTGACCTCTGTCAATAATTCTCACAAGAAAAATATATATTTTAGGGAAAGGGAGCATGGCAAGGTTTCAGCGCCACAGTTTTGAACATCTAGAAATTTTGTCTAGTTTATTTTCTCAAAATTCATAGGGTCCCTGAGCTTGGGAGGTCACATTCCTTCAGTCCTCTTCAGGTGATAACCCTGCAGGGGGAAATGCAAAGTATTTAGCAGTAACCAGACTGCAGATGCTAGGGATCATTAGGAAAGGGACTGAAAATAACAATGCAAATGCCTATTAAGATTATAGAAACCTGCAGCAGAAGCGATGTCAACACACTAGGAACAGCATGTTCAGTTCTGATTGCTACATCTTGAAAATGATACTGCAGAGATGGAGAAGAGGCAGAAAAGGGCAGCCCAAATGCCTGGAGCAAATCCTCTGTGAATGAAAGTTGCAACGCTTGGGGGTTTTGAATTTGTGGGAGGGAAGCAAGTAAAGGGGGCATGGGCATTGGCTTATTTAACATTACAGTATACATGATTTCAATACAGAGAAATTTGTATCCTTTGTGTAGGAGAGTCCGCAGTCATACGAGGAAGCTGAAAGATGGAAATCGCAGGACAGACAAAGCAAAGTGGTTCACATGAAGCACATGGTTAAACTTTGGAACTCAGTGCCACAAGATGTAGCACATTGTTGTTGTTGTTTAGTTGTGTCTGACTCTTCGTGACCCCATGGGCCAGAGCATGCCAGGCACTCCTGTCTTCCACTGCCTCCCGCAGTTTGGTCAAACTCATGCTGGTAGCTTCGAGAACACTGTCCAACCATCTCGTCCTCTGTCGTTCCCTTCTCCTTGTGCCCTCCATCTTTCCCAGCATCAGGGTCTTTTTCAGGGAGTCTTCTCTTCTCATGAGGTGGCCAAAGTATTGGAGCCTCAGCTTCAGGATCTGTCCTTCCAGTGAGCACTCAGGGCTGATTTCCTTCAGAATGGATAGGTTTGATCTTCTTGCAGTCCATGGGACTCTCAAGAGTCTCCTCCAGCACCAGAATTCAAAAGCATCAATTCTTTGGCGATCAGCCTTCTTGATGGTCCAGCTCTCACTTCCATACATACACTGCTGGGAAAACCATAGCTTTAACTATACGGACCTTTGTTGGCAAGGTGATGTCTCTGCTTTTTAAGATGCTGTCTAGGTTTGTCATTGCTTATGTAGGGCATAAGGTAAAGGTAAAGGGACCCCTGACCGTTAGGTCCAGTCGTGACCGACTCTGGGGTTGCGGCGCTCATCTTGCTTTGCTGGCCGAGGGAGCCGGTGTACAGCTTCCGGGTCATGTGGCCAGCATGACTAAGCCGCTTCTGGTGAACCAGAGCAGTGCACGGAAATGCCGTTTACCTTCCTGCCGGAGCACGACCTATTTATCTACTTGCACTTTGACATGCTTTCAAACTGCTAGGTTGGCAGGAGCAGGGACCGAGCAATGGGAGCTCACCCCGTCGCGGGGATTTGAACCACCGATCTTTTGATCAGCAAGCCCTAGGCTCTGTGGTTTAACCCACAGCACCACCCGCATCCCATATAGTGCATACCCTCCAACATTTCTCTGAAACACTACCTTTGCTACCTTTAATCCTGTGGGCTGCCCCTTCCTTCCCGATCCCTTTTCATGGAGGAGCTCTTATGCCATTCCTGACCCTTTTACCAAAGGTAATTGGCAGCAGAATACATTTTGTTCTGCGCAGTGTTAAAAATGGGTACTTTGTTTTGCCAACCTTCCTGAACTTCCTTTCACTTCAGCAAAGGAGTACAACATTTGTTTAAGAAAGAAATATTGTCTTCAGTGGGAAATGTATTCCATGTGTGTTATGATTTATATCATGACAGAGCTTTCCTAACATACAATCTTTTTATTCACAGTATGGGGATATATATATATATATATATATATATATATATCCATAATTTTAAGTTGTAGAAATGATAAATTTAGATAATTTGTATGAAAAACTCCCACAAGCATTTGATTTCCTTAATAAATCCGTAGGAGATGTCAACAGGCTGGTTTATATATGAAACTTTAGGATAAATACAGCATGTCTAATTGAAAAGTCCATCTCCATCAAACACCCTGAACTGAGCTTTAGAATGAAAGATGGAGGCTTTATTTAATGCAGGCTGCCCTTGCTGTCACAAATGCTATTCTTCTGTCTCCTTCACCATCTCAGCTCTCTATTCCCCAAGTGGTCTTAAAGGGGGTGGGGGTGGGGAATAAATAAAAGATGACAGTTGAAAAAGTTGGTATCTGTGCAGCGGTTTAACCTCCTTATGTTCCAAAGTGTTAATCCTACTGCACTTAAGAGGATGGAAGCTGGAATCCCTGCTGTACTTGCTGGCCACAGTTCAGAATTTACCACCAAGGCAATAAGCTCACAGTTGGGAATGTTTTTGAGGAGGGAAGGCAGTGAGCAAAAGGGTCACGTCACCGGGTCATTCTTTCTATCACCAGAGGATGAAGCCACAATCATCCCAAGAGATAAGGATGAAAGGAGAAAGGGGAAGTAGATAGATTTTTGCAGACCCAAAGGGGGGGAAAACAGGACCTCAAAACACGATCACATGTTTTCACAGCATCTGGTATTTCCCCTGCTGATATAAAGACTTGGCAAACAAGTGCGAGAAAATCAACGGCCAGACCCACTGGAGTTCCCTGGCCGCAGTAACCTTTCACATAGCTTCACAATAGTTATAGAAGTAGCAGAATCAGGCCTTGGGGCAGTGGCAGAGGAGTTGTTTACAAGGACAAGCTAAGTGATGCCAGGCCCCTGGACTTAAGTCCCTGGACTTAAAGGACTAGAATGAAGGAGCATAAATGACCTTAGGAGGACAGAAGATGCCACAAAGGAGATGCACAACAGGTGTCAATTCCCCCAGCACACTGCTTTTGGTAAGCTTTTGCCAGTAATGGCTTCATATCTCTACCGTCATCTCAGATAACCGAAAATCCTCAAGCCTGATCATCCCCAATTACTACTCACGGGCTCCCCTGGTTCAAATAGCAGGTGTATGGGCTCTGATCTAGAGTGGAACTGCAGCAGAGGGCAAAGGGTTAACATCTCACCACCCTCTCCTTCAAGCTGCCAGTCTGAAGGGGGTGGGGGCTGGCCTCTGCTATTTACTAATGGCGTCCCATCTGTTTTGGCCCCAAGATGATCCTGTCCGGTACTTCAGAAGCATGTGGCCAAACTATGCAACGCTCATCTGACGTGAGCACTAAAAACGGCATCAATGTAAGAAAAGACAAAATATAAAACCAAATTACAGTCTGCACCGTTTTAATTTAGAACCACACTGCAGCTGTTAGAAAAGGGACGGATTTCCTTCTTCCCACACAGACCTAAATAAAATTGGTGCCATTGACCCTCTTTTCCTTCCAGCATATGTAGGAAAGCGTCATGCTGTCATCGTTGTGCAGTTCAAACATGCCCCAATAACTAGGAATTAATACATGAGTTGCAATACAGGTACACCAATATCATGGAATTCTGCTTTGTGGATCCTTGACTCTGGTTTCCTCAAAGCTATGCAATCCACTTTTGTGACTACATCCACACGAGCACATCTCTGGGCCATACTAGGTCCCATTCAGACTTCTCAGGTCATAAGATGCCACACTGAACGCAGCTCTCCCGAGGTCCCACCAGAACCTGCTGAAATAGTGGCAGATTCCAATAAGTGCCTTTTCCCTGTTCCATATGTTTGGGAGCTGTTCTCATGTTACTTCATTTTGATAGAACGTGGGTCATCGCATCAATATGATGCTGCCTACAAAAATAAACCTCAAAGTCATCTCACAATCAAGTACACAGCTGCAGTACGGACACTGTCTAATGAAAGCAAACTCCATATGGCAGGTGTTGCTTTTTACAGACCTATGGTGAAAAGTACTTGAACAATGTCAGACAAATGTCAGACAAAGAAAAAGGCTCGTCACCTTCTCCTCCACCATTTCTGTTTGAGTCCGTACACAGAAATATAATCCCACGCAGGTGCCTGCCTAAATACTGTTCTTATTCTGCAAAACACCAGCACAAAAGGGAACAAAATAAAAGATATATCCATATACAGAAGGAGAAGTGGCGATCCATGACGACAGTACGTCTGAAATGATGGAGGATTGAGAAGTCTGAGCTTCATAGGCAGAAGCACAGGGGGGAGCTAGCCTAGTATCAAGCAAATCTACTGGAGAATATCATATCCAAAACTACCCCACCATGTACACTTACCAGACAAGAGAACAGCAACAGAAAGAGTACACTGGTGCCCTTCTTCAAAAATCTCTTTCTTTTAGCACCCAAGTGCTAGGAGGAAAAGATTTGCATCCTGCAATTGGAGTAGATTAAGCAAAATGAGACGGCATTTATAGCACAAGCTGCTACACCAGTCACACCAGGATAAAGAAAGAAATGAAAGACACCTTTATGCCAGAGCTCAAGGCATAATTTTGGCAAAGTTTAATGCATTGGGGGGGGGGGGGAGAGAATGCAAGAGGAGGCCATTGAACCTGCCATTCACACCAGCTCTATATGAGAGGGATGGATCTTCCAAAACCCAAATAGGAGAAGAATGAATGTGACTGGACAGTCTTTCTGGAAAGCTTCTGATATGATCTCAGACACATTAGAGAAGAACATAAGAAGTGCCTGCTCAATAAGGTTCATAGCCCATCTAGTCCAGCATTCTGTTTTCATAATGGCCAACCAGAGAGGGTGCACCTCCACAGGCACATACCTCCACATGTGGTGGGAATGCCTCAAAATCCAACTATTCTGGACAACATCCATATGAGAAATATGTAAAATAACTAAGCAAGTATTAGAAATCACCTCAGAATTGGCCCTACTAAACATCTTCCAAGACAACAATGCCCATTTATACCACAAAGAACTCATAACCCACCTACTTTCAGCAGCCAGAAACACCATAACCAGACACTGGAGAGACCTGTCAGGAGTAAGCATGGACCAATGGTACCAAATAGTATGGGAAACAGCCCTACTAGAAAAATTAACCAATAAACTGAAACTGACACGGGGACAAACAGAAGAAGACGCCTTTACCCCGGTATGGCTCCCCTTTATCACATACACAGCCCAACAAGACAATGACAATAATCCACCAACAGCATACAAATCAATATGGCTAACCTGATCCAAAACACCCACCCACCCCACTCACACATGAAAACAAAGATCACCGCAGCCAATCACAAACAAACAACCACACCCTAGGCCAACCCCAACCTCTCTCACCACCAAAGGAACACAAGTGAACAGCAGAGAACCTGCACGAGCAACGCTGACACCAAATCCTACATACATTAAACAAAATAGAAACATCGCCACCCCACCCCCACACATCCATCTTTCCCCCTCCACCCCTTTTCTTCCTAATGTCTCAACAAATGAAACTGATTTGTAAAAATGTGACATGGAAAAAATACAAGAGACATTACACATACTTCTGTAAATCAAGAAAATCTTTAATAATAAATAAATAAATCAATGGCCAACCAGATGTCTCTGTTTACACCAGCTGACACACACATTTAGAGTGCATACTATCTGAAATTAAAAGTGAGATAGAGAGGTGTTGCTGCTCACCCATATGGGAAACAGACCATACAGAGCTCATTGGCTTGGCATTTTGTTGTTGTTGTTGTTCTATTTCTTCATACTGGGTGTGATGTCCTTGGTTTCATCTCCCTCCCATCCATATGGGATAGAAAGATACCACTAAGACCACCCACTGACAAAACACTGGTGATGACTATTTAGCAACAGAGGTGAAGGGTTTGAGGTCTTCTGTGGTCTCGGAGGCCTTCAAATGACATGTGACACAACAGACCATCTAAGCTCCTCTCCCACCTTCCTTTTGAAAGCCTTGTAGAATATCCATGGTTTCATGATGTCACAACTTTCTGCATTGTTGCGTCACTGGCAGTCAGGGATACGGAGTGAGAACAAGGAAACACAGAACAGCATGACATTGCAACACAGAGCAAATCCTGCTGAATATTACAAAAGGGGAAAAGAAGAGCTAGATGTGTGGTTGGAGTCATGTCAAAAGAAGGAGTGGGAGAGAAAGGATCAGTCACATCTTGGAAGAAAAGCAAGGTTTATAAAGGAGTTATAATCTATAGAGAGGAAATTTTGTTAGAAGACTTGAGAGCTGCAGAGTCACTTGCAGATAAGGCCTGAGCAGCATCAAGGAGAGAGTTTGCAAACACATACCCTCCAACATTTCTCAGATGAAAATAGGGACATCCTAAGGAAAAGTGATGGGACGCGGGTGGCGCTGTGGGTAAAACCTCAGCGCCTAGGACTTGCCGATCGTCAGGTCGGCGGTTCGAATCCCCGCAGCGGGGTGCACTCCCGCTGCTCGGTCCCAGCGCCTGCCAACCTAGCAGTTCGAAAGCACCCCGGATGCAAGTAGATAAATTGGGACCGCTTACTAGCGGGAAGGTAAACAGCGTTTCCGTGTGCGGTGCTGGCTTGCCAGATGCAGCTTGTCATGCTGGCCACGTGACCCAGAAGTGTCTTTGGACAGAGCCGGCCTCTTAAGCGAGATGGGCGCGCAACCCCAGAGTCGGACACGACTGGCCCGTACGGGCAGGGGTACCTTTACCTTTAAGGAAAAGTGGGACATTCCAGGGTCAAATCAGAAACTGGGACAGCTTCTGTAAATCTGGGACTGTCCCTGGACACTTGGAGGGTTTGCAAACATGACTCAGCTGCCAGCTCTACCTAAAGAAACTAGCTTTACCACTATCAGATAAATCCTAAAATATTAACATAGGAACATAGGAAGTTGCCTTAATAAGGAGTTGAATCCACTGGTTCATCTAACTCAGTAATTGCTTGGATTTGATATCCCGCTTTATCACTACCCTAAGGAGTCTCAAAGCGGGGCTAACATTCTCCTTTCCCTTCCTCCCCCACAACAAACACTCTGTGAGGTGAGTGGGGCTGAGAGACTTCAAAGAAGTGTGACTAGCCCAAGGTCACCCAGCAGCTGCATGTGGAGGAGCGGGGAAGCGAACCCGGTTCACCAGATTACAGGTCCTCCGCTCTGAACCACTACACCACACTGGCGCTCTCAGTACTGTCTCCACTGGCTGGCAGTGGCTGTCTAGAGTTGCAGAGAAGGGCTGTCTCTCAGCTCTACCTGGAGATCCCAGGGATTGAACCTGGAATCTTCTGCATGTAAGACGGATGCTCTACCACTGAGCTATGTCTCTTCCCTCCCCCCCTCTGCCTTGGAAATCCAACTGGAGAGGAATTTCCTGCATTGCGGTTGCTCAGTCTTCATTCAGCTACTAATTCTACCCATAGAGACTCAGCCCGCAGCATCCACTATTAGGCCTTGCCCACATCACACACCTAGCGCTTGGGAAGTACAGGGTGGTTCTCCACAGTACCGGGAGGCATGATCAAGGCTAATACCATCACAAAAGCACCGAGTTTGTTTTCTAAAAAAAGCGAAAGAACTCCAAAGGGAAGATAAAAGGGTGTAGTGGCATTTGACGAGGGCAGTGTTACAGCTGCACCGTTTCAATTTGATACTGTAATTTACACTGTGACCTGTCTATTAACCCCAATCCCCTCTCTCACTGTTCAAGATGCACCTACTACAGCGATTCAGGTGCGGCTGAATAGCCTCTGTCATTGTCCTGGCCTGCCATGAGGTTTCTCAACTCAATGCTACCCCTTGAATGACACTCTGTCATTATACTATATTTAGGTAATGAAAGGTGTAATTTAGCTTTGTTCTGTTGCAAGCCAATCCGGGCCTTGTATGCATCGGGATAGGTAATAAAATAGGCGTGCGGATATAAAAAGCCTGAATAAGCATATTATTCAGCGTAATTTCACAAGCCAAAACTGATGAAAGAACCGAGGGGTACAAAAGCCTCGGCCACTTCAATGCCTGACAACGAGAACTGTCATTAGGGGGCTGGACAAAGAGACAGATTAAGGCTGGACACGGGATCTACGTGGCCCATGATTAATCAATCCCCCTTATGCTATGGAAGCTGCTCCATAATTGATGGCATTTGGTGATGATTGCTTTCCAATTACAGGACTCTCTCCTGTCGTTCACGGCAGAATATTGCTTTGTACGACTATCATCAGCCTTTCCAGACAAAGCATTGTCCTGGACTTGGCATCTTTGTGGAACTGTCCTCCTGTCATCATAATTGTTCTGTCTGGACATTGTTCCGGACTTCAGCCATCTGCTTTATCACACCCCCACCCCATTCTCCGCAGGAATGAATGTAACGGATAAAGGATCATCCTGGCAGAAGAGATAATGAGAAATAAGCACCCGATGGCCAAATTAGCCGTCACACGTTCCTCTAACCTGAGTAACTTTATCGCAGAGGAGAGATCTCACAGAGCTTGTGCTAAATTCATCATTGCATCGAAAGGGGAGCAAATGGCAGGTGCCTCCTCTGCTGCTAGCCGGCAAACTATTATTGGAGGGCATTAAGGACGCGGGTGGCGCTGTGGTCTAAACCACTGAGCCTCTTGGGCTTGCTGATCAGAAGGTCGGAGGTTCGAATTCCCATGACGGGGTGAGCTCCCGTTGCTCTGTCCCAGCTCCTGGCAACCTAGCAGTTCAAAAGCATGCCAGTGCAAGTAGATAAATAGATACCACTGTGGCAGGAAGGTAAACTGTGTTTCTGTGCACTCTGGCTTCTGTCACGGTCCTCCATGTGCCAGTAGCGGTTTAGTCTTGCTGGCCACATGACCCGGAAACCTGTCTGTGGACAAACGTCGGCTCCCTCGGCCTGAAAGCGAGATGAGCGCCGCAACCCCATAGTCGCCTTTGACTGGACTTAACCGTCCAGGGGTCCTTTACCTTTACCTTACCTATCGGAAAGACTCTGCATAAGAGGTCTGCATGCATGGTTAGAATATCACACGCAGCAGATAGTGCAAAAAGTGTGCGTGAGAGAGCGTTGTTGTGAAAAGGGGGGTCTGCAGGGGTCTTACCTAAAGTGCATTCTCCACTTGTATAAAATGCAGCAGTCCAGGTTCATAGCACTGTTCTGTTTCAATCTAGCCACAATTCCCTTTGCTCCTGACCATTCTCAAAGTTAGCATGGAGTGAAAGTTTGATGGGCATCAAAGTTTATAGCACCTGGAGGGCACCACTTTGGCTACCTGCAAAACTTTCAGGGATTATTATTTTTTTACTAAATTTTACTACTTATCTTTTAATATATATATGATTATATACCAAGGTTGTCTCTTGTCAACATTGCAGAAAATTGGAATATTGAGTCTCCCTACAAAATAGAAGAGAGATATTTCAGTGTGAGTGAAAGAGGGGGAAGAGGAGGCGAAGTTGCTTGCCGCCAGATTCTTTTAACGCAAGTGGCAGAAAAGAACTGAATGACAAAATGGGAGAAGAAACTTTAAGAGAAAGTAATTCTGGTCTGTCCGTGTTTGGCTTGCATTAGTTGCTAGTCCTGTCTACCCAGCCCACCTAGCTTCCATAAAACTGGAGAAGTGAACATCCAGCGATCTTATCACCTCTCCGACTTTGATCCATACCGGTTACTACCTTTAGGGATTCCTTGCCTTTGATAATTCTAGTTTATCATTCCTTGTTACTTTTGACCAATGGGCTTAAGTGAAGAAAGGAGGAAAATACCTGAAATGCCAGGAGTTTAAACAAATGGAGGAATTTGTCAGGCATTCAAAGTCAATTTTGTCCTTTTAAAATGAATCTTGCCCCAAGTGCTGAAACACCATTGTTTTAAAGCAGTTAACAGCATTTAACATCAGAGAAACTCATTAACTTGTTTCAATTGGTGTAGCCGGCTCCTCTTAAGAGTGGCACTCTCAAGAGCACAGTTTATCCCAGTCATGGGTAAATGGAGGCAGCCTTTGTGAAAGGGCTATCATCAGGACGAAGCATGAATTATCCACCCTGTTGTTGGAAAGAAAGCATTTGTCTTCCACAAAAAGCTCACATCGCATCGTCATCTCTCCTATTTGATTGCTCTCTGCTTAGGCATGCATTTTATAGGGTTGCCATATTCCAAAAAGTGAATTAGTTTTGCCCAAAGTTGTTGGGCGTTTTTGGGCAAATTGCAAAGAGAGAGAGAGAGATTTTTGAGCTATTTTTAAGGGAAGTCGGCAAAAACAACACTGCTAACATCGGATTTTCCTGGACATTTTGCCGATTTCTGCTTGGACACTGCTTCTGACTGCAGTATTCTGGGTATGTCCCTATAATTTTGGACACAGGTAAAGGTAAAGGGACCCCTGACCGTTAGGTCCAGTCGTGGCCAACTCTGGGGTTGCGGCGCTCATCTTGCTTTATTAGCCGAGGGAGCCAGCGTACAGCTTCCGGGTCATGTGGCCAACATGACTAAGCCACTTCTGGCAAACCAGAGCAGTGTACGGAAATGCCGTTTACCTTCCCGCCGGAGCGGTACCTATTTATCTACTTGCACTTTGACGTGCTTTCGAACTGCTAGGTTGGCAGGAGCTGGGACCGAGCAACAGGAGCTCACCACGTGGCGGGGATTTGAACCGCCGACCTTCTGATTAGCAAGTCCTAGGCTCTGTGGTTTAACCCACAGCGCCACCTGTGTCCCATAATTTCGGACATATAGCAACCCTATTTTGTAACATCTGCATGGCATTGCACATACCTCTTTATTGCAAAAGCCTGGTGTAGAAGGCCAGCAGGAGTTCTGCTTTCCTGATTCATGTGTCAGTAGCAAAAGAAACAACACGCCACCATTCATTAAAAAATACATCAGAGTTTTTTCAACATGCATAAAAATTATACTTTAAAATGAAGAATAATGTGTGAGATGGCCTGAAGTATCAATTAGCAACAGACACAGGAGGAAGCACATTAAAAATAGTGTCAATTGTTATTAGTATAGCTAAAAGGGTGGATGTCTGGCTGTTAACCAGAAGGTTGGTGGTTCGAGCCCACCCAAGGATGGCTGTAGGCAGGATTCCTATATTGTAGGGGGTTGGACTAGATCAGGCATAGGCAAGCTGGGCCCTCCAGATGTTTTGGTACTACAATTCCCATCATCCCTGACCACCGGTCCTGTTAGCAAGGGATGATGGGAGTTGTAGTCCCAAAACATCTGGAGGGCCAAGTTTGCCTATGCCTGGATTAGATGATCCTCAGGGTCCCTTCCAACTCTACAGATCTATGATTCTATGAGTCATTGAGTTGTAGATTTGGAAGAGCCCAACTCACTGCATTGCAGGAATATTTTGCCCAATGTGGGGCTCAAACCCATGACCCTGAGATTAAGAGTCTCATGCTCTACCAACTGAGCTATGAACATGGTGGGCTGTGACTATGATTCTATGACAGTTGCCACAAATCTGCTGTACAGTAATTTCCCAGGGAAAACTTTGTGGACGTGTGGCGATGGTGGACGGTAATAAATTGTGTCCTACCACTTGTAAATGTGAAAAGGGTCAATGAAGCCCATTGTCAATGGCCTACTGTTGACTATTATCCTTGACAGCTCAAGAGAACCTCCATGCTCAGAAGCAATGGATTATGGAATAACAGCTGCTGGAGGCGTACAGCATGGGAGATCTATGGGTCTGCTTATGGACTCTCAAAGGCATTTTCCCAACTTCTTTTTGGAACAGTATGCTAAGCCAGATTAACCTTCAGCTAGGCCTAGTGCCATAGTTTCTGAATGTCTTACAACATTGTATGGAACCTCCAACCCATGGGCCAAATTGGGCCCATCACAGGTCCCATTTTGGCCCACCAGGTCATTTCTCCCAAAGCATGCCCACCTTCTTCACACCATAGGTGACATCAGGATCGGCAGTGCAACCAAGTTTCCTGTTCCTACTGCTAATAGTACAAGATTGCATGGGGACACTCAGAAGAGGAGAGTCTTACCATAAAGTCAAATCAATGAAAATACACTTTAGTGAAACATGGACAACAGAGTGTCATTCAACAGCACAATGTCGATTCCTGCTCTCGCACTGATTTGTTACGTAGCTTTGTTACAAGTTACCATTACAAAATTAAGCTTTACCTTCAAGCTCTCTGGGGAGGGTAGTACAAGAATGACTACAAAACATTTGAAAACCCAGGGTGCCTTATAAATTATAATTTTCATGTAGCTCTTACACTGCAGCATGGCCTACAACTGCTATTTTGTAGTGAGCAACACACTATTTTTTATACGCGACAAGGTAAAAATTATGCCCATTTAATTCAGATTGCACATCTAAGAAAATGATGGCTGGGAAGCGCAAGAGACAGGCTCAAAAATAATGGCTTTTCAACATTCTTCCAAAGACTCCCAACAAAGTTATTGATCACTCCCCCTCCAACACAAAAAACGGGTAGATTATATTGCTACAGAAACAACTGTCACATTGATGTGAAGAGCATATATCCTCTGCAAACTATTGGAACTAGTGCTGCCTTGTTAACAGTTTCCACCAAGCTGTTAACAAGGCAAAGAGTAGCATTTTCCACCTGAAGTTTAAACAGGTTAATTACGTTTTTCCTCTCCATTTGCACAGAGATGCGAAGTAGCCGTCAAAAGAATGAACCCGGTATGTGCTTCTTGGCAGGGAAATCCTTTTAAGTACTTAAAGTCATCTTTAAGTTTGAGTCATTAGGATTAGTTCTGCACTGTTTAATGTTAAAGGAAATAGGTAGATAATGAAACAGCTCTGGAGACAAGTGGAACACCAACGGCTAATGGGACATCAAGTGCTCCATGTACTCAAAATATTTACAGAAAGAGTTAACATTGCTTCCATCCTTTTATCATCCCTGTTCAAAGCAAAGCCACCTCCCTTTATCTGATCAGAAATATTTAAAATCATTACAAATAATAATATCTTTCAGGGAGTCGACGGGGATCTGAGCAAACAGACCTACCTGTCTGTGTTTGTAGGCCACAGCTAACTGTTTCCGTGCATTGTTTTAACCGAATTCGTTTTGGAAGGTGAAGGAAGTTGCTGCTTTATTTTAGAAGTACAGAAATGTGAGCAATCTGAAATTAGGCATCTGGAATGTCTCCTCTTGCGGTATAGTTCACGTAGTGTTTTGAAGAGCCAAAACAATAGTGGTCCTCGATTGAGTCTGCTCTCCCTGAGCTCATCACTAACACATGAGCATTAAGTCATAATAATAATAATATTAATAATAATACAGTGGTACCTCGGGTTAAGTACTTAATTCATTCCGGAGGTCCGTTCTTAACCTGAAACTGTTCTTAACCTGAAGCACCACTTTAGCTAATGGGGCCTCATGCTGCTGCTGTGCCGCTGGAGCACGATTTCTGTTCTCATCCTGAAGCAAAGTTCTTAACGTGAGGTACTATTTCTGGGTTAGCGGAGTCTGTAACCTGAAGCATATGTAACCTGAGGTACTACTGTAATAATAATAATAATAATAATAATAATAATAATAATAATAAATTATTTATACCCCGCCCATCTGGCTGGGTTTTCCCAGCCACTCTGGGCACCTTCCAACAGAATATAAAAAACAATACAGCGATCTCCAACCCCCTCCCCCCCCCGCCACTACAGTAGGAGCACCATGTTGAGCAGTCACTCTAAAAAGAATTAGGGTCCGATAACATGGAAGAACAAACCAAAGCAACACTCTCCCACTCCAATTAACACAGAGCCAGTCTTGGCCCAAATGGCATCCCATGCAATGAGCAAATTCAGTGCCTCCCTTCCGTTTGCTCAGCTGTGAAACACATTGTGTTTTTTTTTATTTCATGTGCAGCCTATCGGATGACTTTGACACACAACATGAATGAATGATTTTATACCTGTCACCACTGCGACTTTTCTAGAAAAAGAGGTGCCGGAACTCACCACAAACACCTCCCTCTTTCTCTTAGGATGGCAATGGCGCCCACCTGAGTTCTGGCAAGTTCTGGCTGAACAAAAAAAGCCCTGCCTGTCATACAAGCATAGTTGAGCCTGTAAAGGTATATTTATTCAGGCTGCACAAACTGCTTGCGCTATTTGCTTCTGCTGTTGAGCGCATGGTTGACTTGACTATCTTGTGTCTCTTTCTCGTCAGCAGAACAGGCTCCTAGTCAGTTTCCAGGCTTAGTATAAAGTACTGGATCTAACCTTTAAAGCCCCAAATGGATTGGGACCAGTTTACCTGAAAGAGGCCCTGCTTCAAATACCTCATCAGAATGAAGGGAAGCTGGTAACCACTAGGGTTTGAAAGTGGTACCCAGTTATGGAACACCATTGGCAGAGAAGTTCACGCAGACCCTTTCCTTCTACATTTAACTCTGGGAGTTCTGTTTTGCCATATTTACGTTGCTTTGTGTTTAATATTTAATTGTTTTTATACTTATCTATAAAGGGAAGTGGGTGGCGCTGTGGGTTAAACCACAGAGCCTAGGACTTGCCAATCAGAAGGTCGGCGGTTCAAATCCCTGCGACGGGGTGAGCTCCCGTTGCTCGGTCCCTGCTCCTGCCAACCTAGCAGTTCAAAAGCACGTCAAAGTGCAAGTAGATAAATAGGTACCTCTCTGGCGGGAAGGTAAACGGCATTTCCGTGCGCTGCTCTGGTTCACCAGAAGCGGCTTAGTCATGCTGGCCACATGACCCGGATGCTGTACGCCGGCTCATAGCTGTCAAGTGTCCCTTATTTGAAGGGACAGTCCCTTATTCCAGCGCCATGTCCCGCTGCTGTCCCTTATTGATGGATGTCCCTTAAATGATGTCCCTTAAATTTCAAAGGAAGCAGCTCCTCTCCCTCCCTCCCTGCCGGCCAGGGAGGAGGGAGGCTCCAACTGTGTTGCTTAGCTGTGTTGTTCACCCAATAAGAAGTCTAAGAACGACTGGGGGGTGGAGCTTGCATGCCTTGTGTGTGGCTAGTTAATGCAAGCTGAGGAGGGTTTTGAATGCTGGACACCATTTTGTTGCACATGCTGCTGCAAACTTTGCAGTGCAAAGCCAGGCCGGGGAGCCATCTTAAGTTGAGGCTGCATAGGCCTTGTGGTGCATGTGATTCAGATTCTATTCAGTTGAACCTCTGGTTACAAAGTTGGTTGGACAGTGTTCTCGAAGCTACCCAGCATGAGTTTGACCAGACTGCAGGAGGACAGGAAGACTGGAGTGCCTGGAACAGGTGAGGCTGCAGGTCCCTTATTTTGGCTGCTGGTCCCTTATTTTCAAGGCTGCTGGTCCCTTATTTTCAAATCTGTAAGTTGACAGCTATGCGCCAGCTCCCTCGGCCAATAAAGCGAGATGAGCGCCGCAACCCCAGACTCGGCCACAATGGACCTAATGGTCAGGGGTCCCTTTACCTTTACCTTATACTTATCTATTGCAGGCTACCTTCACGTTACGAATGTCTGAGTAATAAATGATAAAAAAATAAGTTGAGTGGATGACCTGTAACAGGCACTGCCTCGCCCCAGGCGGCCCCCCACCTCCGCCCCCCTAAATTCAATCAAGAGCTATCTAATCCAACTCATAGGAATCAAAATTGGGGTCAGAATATTTGAAAATGAGAGACAGAGCTGCATTAACCGTCCTATATTTATCATTTTGAAGGACGTGCCAAACTAAACACACTTAGTTTGCAGCCAAGTACCTCCGAGTAAGACCTTGCGAACGAAGTGGAACTTACTCCAGAGTAGACGTGCCTAGAATTGCAGTGTTACAGCACATTCCTAAGCATGTTGACTCAAAAGTAAATCCCACTGAGTTCAGTACTTACTCCATGGTAGATTTACTTAGGATTGTACAAATAATGCTATGCTGGTAGGTACAAATATATTTATTCACAACAGTGTTCGTATTTAAACCATTATTATTATTTTTTTAAAGAGTCTTGTCCATCTAAATTTGGGCACTCCAAGTTGTGCCCAACACACACATAAGACACATATCCATTTACTTGACTCCTAATAAGTTATGGAAGTCAGATTCTTATCCCTTCCTGAAACTCCCACAGGCTTTAAAATCAGCCTTTTTTGAAACAACACATTCTTGACTATAGCTCTCCCAGTAAGCAGTGCTCCAACCCTGAATATAAGAGGGAGTTCCTTGCATGAGGTTTTGCAGTGATGATGGCAGGTGGGAAGCTAGAATAGCTGAGCTGTTTGTGCTGTTCGGCTTAGATGAGTTGTGATCGTTACAGGGTTTGCCACAGACCTATCTGGTTGATGTGGGTCAGTAACACTGACTCAGTGCACCTGCTTTCGCATTCGGTACAATTTGCTTGGGGTGGCAGCTTTCTGGAAGAATCCTCAGTGAACTTCCGAGCAAGTGAGGCTGGAGGCAAAAATCACCAGTTGTTTCCTCTTTTTCAATGCTGGGACAGAAGAAACTCAGCTTGCTAGCAGGGAATTTGTACGACAGTCAGTCCCTGTCTCCCTTCAAACCAGCATGTGGTATAAGGGTAGTAAGGAAGGCTGCCTCCAGAAGCATTTATTCACATCCTTCCAGGGGGGGAAAAAATCAATACACCAAACATGACAGCATGGCAATCACAGCCAGAGCAATCTACTTCTCAAGCAGCCATCAATCACCAGATCAAGCAAGTAAAATCCACCAATTTGATGCCTTGCATTCTCCTGTTATGAAAAAGTAAACCGGCACAGCTTATTGCTGCACGAAAATAATAATAATAATAATAATAATAATAATAATAATAATAATAATAATTTATTTATACCCCACCCATCTGGCTGAGTTTCCCCAGCCACCCTGGGCGGCTTCCAATCAAGTGTTAAAAACAATACAGCATTAAATATTAAAAACTTCCCTAAACAGGGCTGCCTTCAGATGTCTTTTAAGGAGAAGATAGCTGCTTATTGCATTCACATCTGAAGGGAGGGCGTTCCACAGGGCGGGCGCCACTACCGAGAAGGCCCTCTGTTGTGTCTACCATTCAACATTTTCTACAGGAGGGGCAGGCACAATTTCAGCATGTGGGATCTACTTAATTTTTATTTTCCTAGAAGCCTCAGGTCCACCAGTTATAGTCAGGTGCAAAATAGTGGTTCAGTTGGGTGGCCATGCACAAAAAAAATGAAAGACAGGGTGCTTCTGACCGCATGCTCAGCTCAAGATGAAAATGCATTTCTGGTTTTCCACCAGGCTTGCATTGATTCAGCAGTCTAACCTGTGTGAGTGGGACAGGGGGCACGAAACATTTTAGTCAAGCTATTGCCAAGACAATTGGGATAGTTGCTGTTCTACTGCAAATCACCCAGAGATCCAATGGTAGGTCCTGATCTGCTTTCTGCCCAACAGTGTTCTCAAGGGCACTGGCTTTCTGAGAGCACCTTCATCAATTACCGTATTTTTCGCTCTATAAGACGCACCAGACCACAAGACGCACCCAGTTTTTGGAGGAGGAAAACAAGAAAAAAAAATATTCTGAATCTCAGAAGCCAGAACAGCAAAAGGGATCGCTGCGCAGTGAAAGCAGCAATCCCTCTTGCTGTTCTGGCTTCTGGGATAGCTGCGCAGCCTGCATTCACTCCATACGACACACAAACATTTCCCCTTACTTTTTAGGAGGGAAAAAGTGAGTCTTATAGAGCAAAAAATATGGTACTTTCAAAGCACCAAAAGGTGTAGACTCAAAAAAGGAAAAAGGAAAGCGAGTGTATGTGCTTCAGTGGGAACACAGCATCTTCAATGTCTTCCCGCTGCAATCAAAGCATTTGCTCGCAGGGCCGGGCTGCCCATGAAACAAGGTGAGGCGTCTGTCTCAGGTGGCAGGATCTACAAGGGCAGCAGATCTGCCTCCAAAGAACACATCATCCACTGCTGTAGCAGCCCACAGTGGCACTGATGGTCTCCTCCCACCCCCTATTCCCAGTGTTGATCTTTATTTCTGCCTCACTTGTACCTGATGTAGATCTTCACTCCCCTCTTCCTCCCTGGTGGAGGGGAAGGGGCGCCATTTTGTGGTTGGCCTCAGGTACCAAAAGGTATTGGGACGCGGGTGGCGCTGTGGGTTAAACCACAGAGCAAATAAGAAGGTCAGCGGTTTGAATCCCCGCGATGGGGTGAGCTCCGGCTGCTCAGTCCCTGCTCCTGCCAACCTAGCAGTTTGAAAACACGTCGAAGAGCAAGTAGATAAATAGGTACCGCTCCAGCGGGAAGGTAAACGGCATTTCCGTGCGCTGTTCTGGTTCGCCAGAAGCAGCTTAGTCATGCTGGCCACATGACCCAGAAGCTGTACGCCGGCTCCCTCGGCCAATAAAGCGAGATGAGTGCCGCGATCCCAGAGTCGTCCGCGACTGGACCTAATGGTCAGGGGTCCCCTTTACCTTTAAAAAAAGGTATTGGGCTCCTTCATGAACAATTTGCTTCTTTTCTTTTTTTACACAGGTATTAACTCTCAAGCCTGACACATCTTTGAATGGGAAGAATGTGAGTAAGATATAAATTTATAGAAACTGACAGGAATCGTGATTCACTTGCTCTGCTGTCTCAAGGCTTCCCTCTCTGCTTCCAGCAGCATCACCTCGCATTCCCATGAGCGTGAACTGTCTCCAGAACCCACAGGAGAGAGCTTGCAGGCGAGATCCTTCTTTGATGTGGCTTACAGGTGAAAGAGGAAACAGCTACCCCACCCAACCCACCCACCCCCCAAAAAAAGAAAAGGGGGAGGGCGATACCAAGCACTTTATGACTCACACACCAGAGAGATATTGTGCAGTGTGAATAACTGGAGGATCTTAACATCCCAAATGTTGCTTTGCAAGCTTAAGATGATATCCATCTCACACTCAGTCGTCACCTTCCCTCCGAAAACGCTGCCACAATTTAAAAAGAAACTGATTTGTCATAATTAACGTTGGTGGTGCAAAGAGATTCTTTCTTAGGAAGGCAAAAACTGAAATGCAAATGCAGCTCTTGATGTAAAAGACAGATTAGGAGGCAGCACAGAAACCACTGGGGATTGTCTGGGGAAGTGACTCTAGCACTCTTCGGTTTTTAATGATAAAACCATGGTGTGGGGATGGCTGTGAGATCACTCTCCAGCCTTCCACATGAATTCTCCTCTCCGCTCCCTCCATCTGGTTGTAGTATTAGATGTGACCATCGCCATGCAAGTTAAAACGAAAGCTAGTACCCTCCGAAAGCCAAGTTCAGGAATTAAACATCAGCTTTGATCCAAAACGCCTTTTGTGCAGGCAGAAGGCATTTCCCCTTGTATCGGGGGTGTGTGTGTGTGTGTGTGTGTGGTGGGAACAGGAGGCAGCCCCATCCATTTCTGCAGATCTCCACCCCACCTACTCCAGGTGCAGGTGCTGTTCTGGAGGATCACCCCCCCCCCAAAAAAAAAAACCCCTTACGAGTGTCTTTTGGGGGAAGGGGCAAGAAAACGCAGTTTTGCAAGCAGGGACCTGCGCATGGTTCTTTGGATCTGAGCCACATTTCCCCAACTGAATCGTGAGTCTCTGATATTGAGATTAACAGAAAAGTCAAGTTTATATGAATTTCGCTTTGACAGGATAATGTGGCCCAGATGTGTTTTCCGTGGACAGTAGCAATATGTGTGTACCGAAATGTGTGGGGTTTTTTTTTAATCAACTTCTTTAATGGTTATATCACAATTTTGGAGGGTCTCACTCAAATCAAGTACACTACTTGCAGTTACATACAATGCACCCATTCAGAACGACAGAGAATTTTTATTATTATAATAATAAAATATATATTCTATAGGAGGCTGCTGTTTTGTAGCTCTGGGATTTACCCAAGAGACCCCTTCACATCTGGATATATACTGTATTTTCTCTGAAAAGACCTTTGTCTGTATATTAAGCATATTTGGCCTAGAACATTAAAAAAAAAAAAACCACCAACCCACCATACCCTGGTGATATTCTATAAGAACTAATCAAGGATTAACATTACAGACTCAAGACAGGAGTAATTCTGTTTATCCTTACACAGACACCACCAAATGCCTGCTGTACACAAAACTCATATTCAAGTCTTTCTCCTAGGTCAACAAAGATGAGGCAAGTTAAACAGTACCTTGGGGTCTGGGGAGTCTGGCATATTTTCTGAGCCAATTCATTGAAACTTGGGTACCTTCTGAACACCAAATTTACTTCATCTGGGTACACTTGAATGCCAACCAATCTGTGCAGGCTGTACATGTCAATGTTATTTGTTATGTTTATAGGCTCCTCATCTGCCAAGGAGCTCAAAGCAGCTTCCACATGGCTTAAGGCAGGTGTGGCCAATGTTGGGTCCTCCAGATGTTGCTGAGAGACAATGCCCATCAGCCCCAGCAAGCATGGCCAATGACCAGGGGTAATGACCAGCAGGCATCCCCAAACTCCCTATACAGCAGGCACAGGCAACTCAGCCCTCCAGATGTTTTGGGACTACAACTCCCATCTTCCCTAGCTAACAGGACCAGTGGTCAGGGATGATGGGAACTGTAGTCCCAAAACATCTGGAGGGCTGAGTTTGGGGGCACCTGATCTGGAGGGTCAAATGTTCTCTACTCCTGGCTTATGGTGATTCTCTGGACCATCTTAGTCTCACCCAAAAGCCTAACCATGATGGCTGTCAGCATACATCTACTGGTATCAGCCGTGAAAGCTGCTATGAGTGTACCCTACACAGTGCAGCCCCACACCAACATGGTGCTATTAAACAAGCTGCAAATCCAGCGGTGACAGAGAGACAACAAGCAATTCTTTGCAACATGTTTTCCACCAGCTACATCATATCCAGACAACTTGCTTAGCAATTACACATGTCAGGGACTAATCACCATGCTCACTGACATTGCTGATAACATTTAATCCATTCTCAGAAGCCTGTGTAAACCAGGAGACGGCAAGCTGTGACCTTCTGGATGGACTACAACTCCCATTGTCCTTGTCCTTTGGCTATGCTGGCTGGGGCTGATAAGAGGTGGAGTCCAGCAACGTCATCTGAAGGGTCCCAGGTTCCCCATCCCTGGTCTGAACCATAGCTGGCAACCAAGCTTGCTGTGTTGCAAACAACAACAACAGAATCAATCACTCGGTCGCAAAGTATTTGGTGTACTTGAAGGTTTAGAGGTACTCTCATTTTCCTACTCCTGTTGAAATACTGCCCCTCAATGAGGCCAAACTTAGATTCACAAAATGTTTAGGGGTATGCGAACCACTGCGTACCCCAAGAAAAAAAGCACTGCTTGAAAGCAAATGTGTGGAGGGGTGTGTGTGGAGTTCAGATGCAAATGCCGCAATCAGATGTTGCAGGTTTTGCGATCCTCAGGATCATGGTTCTAGCATCTATGCTTTTTATGAGCATGTAATTTTACCTGCTCTTTCTTGAAATTTAGTTTTAGGGTGAACAAAGAAGGGTTCTCCTTTCTGGCACCATGAATTCTGACTCAAGTTCACTGCTCCCATGCCACCACTCTGCCCTTTTCTGCACATTACACTGCACAGCTGCACCCATACAACTGCAGTAAGGTAAAAGGTAAACAGGACACGGGTGGCGCTGTGGGTTAAACCACAGAGCCTAGGACTTGCCGATCAGCAGGTCGGTGGTTCGAATCCCCATGATGGGGTGAGCTCCTGTTGCTCAGTCCCTGCTCCTGCCAACCTAGCAGTTTGAAAGCACGTCAAAGTGCAAGTAGATAAATAGGTACCGCTCTGGCGGGAAGGTAAACGGCATTTCCGTGCGCTGCTCTGGTTCGCCAGAAGCGGCTTAGTCATGCTGGCCACTTGACCCAGAAGCTGTATGCCGGCTCCCTCGGCCAATAAAGCGAGATGAGTGCCGCAACCCCAGAGTCGGTCATGACTGGACCTAATGGTCAGGGGTCCCTTTACCTTTACCTTTAAAAGGTAAACGTTATAGCTGCATGCTGATGTCCTGCGTAAAGAACAGCAATGCTGGTGGAAGCAACACAGTGATGAATCACATTGCACTTGAGGCATTGGCATTTGGGCACAATCTTACCCTTCCCACAAGGGCTTCCACAAAGAAAAGGACTGAGCTCATAACCTTCATTTAACTGCAACAGTGGATTTGATTGCCACTGAAGGTAAATATCATTTAATGTCTAGGAATATGGATGGGAATCGACAGAAAACTGCACTGGAACACCAAAGACGATCCAGAAATTCAGCTGAATTGTGTTTCTGACAAGTAATGTGGATATTGGTTAGAAATGGGAAAGGAAAGAGCAAAAATATTTTCTACATCATATCGCACCCAAATCATTTTATTTACCTCTGTAAGGGATGCGGGAGGCGCTGTGGTCTAAAGTTAAACCATTGAGACTAGGGCTTGCTGATTGGAAGGTAGACAGTTCGAATCCCCATGATGGGGTGAGCTCCCATTTCTCGGTCCCTGCTCCTGCCAACTTAGCAGTTCAAAAGCACGTCAAAGTGCAAGTAGATAAATAGGTACCACTCTGGTGGGAAGGTAAATGGCGTTTCCGTATGCTGCTCTGGTTTTGCCAGAAGTGGCTTAGTTATGCTGGCCACATGACCCGGAAAAACTGTCTGCGGACAAACGTTGGCTCCCTCGGCGAGTAAAGCGACATGAGCACCTCAACCCCAGAGTCGTTCGCGACTGGATTTAACTGTCAGAGGTCCTTTACCTTTACTTTTAGCCCTCTGTAACATCCAAGTAACTTCTATGCCACTAAAACAAATAACGGGGAAAGGCCCTTAGAGAAATTTGGCCAATCTAAACGTTGACATAATCTTAATAGATTTGTGTACCTGCTGTAGCATAGCACCTCATGGCAGTTATGTGCAAGATGGTCTGACCAAATATGACAATGAAACATGCATGAGAGCGTCAATAAAGATAGGAGTCCATTGTCACTGGGGAAGCACATCTTGAGCAGGAATCTCCAACTACAGAAAAGATAATGCCACCTAGTGGCTATATTAGAAACTGAGTTTATTGCTTTATACCCAACCGCACTGTACATACTTCATTTCCAACAAGACTGAAGACAGTTGCCATCAAATTTATCAGGTGTGCTGACATAGTGGGTGGCTTCAAGATGGGTGGTTTAATGTGCAGACAGGTCACCGAGATATTGAAAATGGATCATTGGTAACAGGATTGTTGTTGTTGTTGTTTAGTCGTTCAGTCGTGTCCGACACTTCATGACCCCATGGACCAGAGCATGCCAGGCACTTCTGTCTTCCACTGCCTCCCGCAGTTTGGTCAAATTCATGCTGGTAGCTTCGAGAACACTATCCAACCATCTCATCCTCTGTCGTCCCCTTCTTGTGCCCTCCATCTTTCCCAACATCAGCGTCTTTTCCAGGGAGTCAGAATGGAGAGGTTTAATCTTCTTGCAGTCCATGGGACTCTCAAGAGTCTCCTCCAGCACCATAATTCAAAAGCATCAATTCTTCGGCGATCAGCCTTCTTTATGGTCCAGCTCTCACTTCCATACATCACTACTGGGAAAACCATAGCTTTTACTATACGGACCTTTGTTGGCAAGGTGATGTCTCTACTTTTTAAGATGCTGTCTAGGTTTGTCGGTAACAGGATTAATCTGGATTAAATGGTGGTGGAGGAACATGGGCTGACATTTTGACACAGACAACATTGGGTGGACTCCCTGGAAAATCTGCATGCTCGAGGAGCATTGATCCTATTATAAACACCCATCTGGAAGCACCCAATGTTACTGGTTACTTCAGCACACCAGCGCAACAAAACAAGTTCAATGAGAGTTTGGAAGCTTGGTTCCAAATTCGGACATTTTAAAAACGGAATGTGACAACATAGATAGGAAGGCTCAGGACTGGAGAGCTACATCAAATGCTTCCAATGCATTGGTTCAGCATAACATAGAATTTATAATTTGGGCGAGTGGCGATTGAGGACACAAATATTACTAATACCATAAACAAATAGCAACCCAGCAACCAACCATGAGAATAAACTTCCTGCATTTTCAATAAGCAAGCAAGCAGCTATGTGTCCAAAAGTATATAGGAAAGAACCTGAACATTCTTTCTGGGTCCCTATCTGTTCCCTGACATCACCTTGCCAACAAAGGTCCATATAGTTAAAGCTATGGTTTTCTCAGTATGGAAGTGAGAGCTGGACCATAAAGAAGGCTGATTGCCGAAGAATTGATGCTTTTGAATTATGGTGCTGGAGGAGACTCTTGAGAGTCCCATGGACTGCAAGAAGATCAAACCTCTCCATTCTGAAGGAAATCAGCCCTGAGTGCTCACTGGAAGGACAGATCCTGAAGCTGAGGCTCCAATACTTTGGCCACCTCGTGAGAAGAGAAGACTCCCTGGAAAAGACCCTGATGTTGGGAAAGACTGAGGGCACAAGGAGAAGGGGACGACAGAGGACGAGGTGGTTGGACAGTGTTCTCGAAGCTACCAGCATGAGTTTGCTCAAACTGCGGGAGGCAGTGGAAGACAGGAGTGCCTGGCGTGCTCTGGTCCATGGGGTCACAAAAGTCGGACATGACTAAACGACTAAACAACAACAACAAATCTGTTCCCTACCTCTCTCCAAGTTGTCTATCTGTGTTTTTACCCTGATCATCCTTACTCTACTGACCTCCTTGCCCCACTCTCCAGAGCAGTCTTGAATGACCTCACAGCATCCCCTTGTCCACTGATATTTCTGATGTGTCTGGTGCTCCTCAAAGAAATCTCAGAGTTATGTTGACTTCTCCCACTATACGTTTACTGCCTTCTTCACGGAACTCTGTTCTCTCTCCCTTTTTTTGGAACTCCAGCTCTTCCTCAACACCATCTCTTGCACCTCTCCCACCTGACTGCCTGTGCTGAAGACTGGCAAAATCTGGTTGGAATTTTCACCTATACACTTGGCCTTCTGTGTTCTCCTCCCTTCTCCACCTGACTTGTAACTCACTGTCCTAGTTCCTGGCCACTGCCAGTCCCCTGATGTGCTATATGCCTGTCCAAAGTGGAATTCAACCACAGATCTATTTCCTGAAGAGCTACATCAAATGCTTCCAATGTATCTCCTATGAAAATATTTAGCATTAAAAACCCCCCACTTAGAATGGAATTTGAGAAATTATACATCAATGGCATTCGAATAACTACACTAGGAGTTTCCATGCATGCACTTGGGCTTTTTTGCTATAGCCTCCATGCCCCTCAAAACCTCATAGAGATCTTCTGAAGCAACATATGACATATCATTGGAGATACAAATGGATATCATGCAGGACTCCTACAGCCAAGCACATGCACATTGCTCTGCTGTCCTTTGGACCACATCAGTGAGGCTGAGAGGAGGGTCTTGTCATCTGGGCAGCCCAGGACCTCCATACACACTGCTTATGCACCATGGAAGGTCACTTTGGTGCTGCTAAGGCAGCGGTTTGACTTCACTCCTGGAGGTGCACTCCATTTTCTCTTGAGTCAGACGGATACCAACAACAGAGAATATACTGAATTTCCTGGCCGCAACAGGCAACTCATCTTGTGCCACACACTCCTGCAAAAGTGGGAGACTTTGGGGAAGTCCTGAAAGGCACACAGGAGTGCTTTAGTGCCTGCATGTATGGGGATCTTTTGGTCCTGCACAAACGCAGAAGTTCATCCAGCTCAACCAAGAAAGAAGTGAATCATTAGGAACAATAAATCAGGAATATGCAACATATGACTAATGTACTTATATAAATATACACAGTTCAGACAACCACAAGATAATAGCTGGTGAAACACAGCAAAATATACGGATGAGGGTTCAGAATCTAAAAAAAACAAGCAAACCACACACACACCCTGAGCAATGACCAACAGCACACTCCTATGCATGTCTGCTTAGAAGTAAGTGTCACCGTATTAAATTTGGTTTACTCCAGTGTGTGTGTGTGTGTGTGTGTGTGTGTGTGTGTGTGTGTGAAAGCAGCCCAACAGATGACCCCTTTCATGCTATCCTCATCAAGAACCAACCTGAATGCAAAGTTTCAGCAGTCTGCATATACCATAACATGTAACAGTTAAGTCAAGCAGCTTCCCATTGCTGTTGAACTGAACCACTTCTCATGTATGTGCTGAAAAGACACGCTGATTGTGCCAGGAAACATATAAAATAACAGAGTCTTGTGGCTCTTTAAAGGCTCATGACAGTATTTCCCAAGAACTGCACTTCTCAAGTGAAGTATTTACATTCTTAGGACTAATCCCTATATTTGACATTGTTGGGGCTTGCACATTGGCACACGGAATACGGAACTGTTTACTTGTGGGGATACTGCAAGTATCAGCCCCACAATGAAAACAGGCTATTTTAGGGGGAGGGCAGAAGATCACAGTCTCCAGGACTGCTAACCTATACAGATTTCCCACTATAAATAAGCAAGGCATGCTACCAACTGAGTTAAAATGATATAAAACTGACTAACAACACTAGGAATCGAAAACAAAAGCACATCTAAAAATCAGCATTAAAGCAAACTCAGAATAAAATTATTTCAACCCCGACCCCCTCACGGACACCAAAGGGCCCTGCCACAGGCTTCTGAAATGTTAAATGGCTAGGTTGTGGGACACACCCCTGAAAGCCCCAGGGGGGCAGACAAGACAGGTGGGGTGCTGTTTGTTGTAGGTACAGATAGCTTACCCAGCCCCTCAGCTGCCTGTTGTAACCCCCACCTTTAATCCAGATCTACCCTTTCCATGGAAAATCCAGTAAGTTAGAAAAACCCGCCACCTTGCTACCAATGACTCAGTTGTGTCATCTCTATGTGTGATACTAAGGCCCATCTGAAAGAACTGCAGCAGCTTTTAATGGTTTTCAAAAGGTGTTTTATAAATTTTAAAGCCCAAGATCTATAACAAAGAGCTTCCTTCAGTGGCACTGCTTTATGCAGCTTCATAAAATCTGTGAAAGGAATTTTATATATGTTATGTTACACCAACTAGCATAGTGGGGGTAAAAAAGGTAAAAAGGTAAAGAACTCCTGACAGTTAAGTCCAGTCACAGACGACTCTGGGATTGCAGCGCTCATCTCGCTTTACAGGCCGAGGGAGCCAGCGTTTGTCCACAGTTTTTCCGGGTCATGTGGCCAGCAGGACTAAGCTGTTTCTGGCACAACGGAACACTGAAACCAGAGCAGTGCACGGAAATGCCATTTACCTTCCCACCAGAGTGGTACCTATTTATCTACTTGCACTGGAATGCTTTCGAACTGCTAGGTTGGCAGGAGCAGGGACCGAACAACGGGAGCTCACCCCATCACAGGGATTCGAACCGCCAACCTTCTGATCGGCAAGCCCAAGAAGCTCAGTGGTTTAGACCACAGCGCCACCCGTATCCCATAGTGGGGGAACTTTGGCTTAAGAAAAGTCAGGATCCTAACACTACCATGGGCATGTAATGTGCAGAAGGGAGGGTTAGGATAAAGTGCCCAGCCCTGGGGCTTGTGCAGGCATGATTGTTCATCTGGACCAGACCAACATCCCTGGAGCTACCCAGCCAAACAAGAAAGCTACTATGTAAAACTGAGTCGTAAGGGGCCATGACATGCTCTGAGACTGCAAAAAAATGGGGGGGGGGGACAGAAACATGGAATTCTTCTCAATTTAATGATCTCATTAATAGATCATTAATAGTTTCCCAGCCTCTTCCAAACGAACCCTTAGCACATCTCAGTAAATTCCTGTGTTTGTATTTATTTACTGTCCCTCTGCATTCACCTGTCAGACTAATCAAGCTTTTCTTTTTCAGCTTGTCTTTTATGGATAAATGTATGGATTATATCAGAGGATAGAACATACCTTTGAGCTTTCAAGTAGGCATTTAGGACACTGATATTTCTGCAAGCATTTAACAATATTTACTGGCTGCTTAATAAACAAAAAAAACCCCACACAACTTTTATGCAATTTACATGAAACATTTAGAAAAAATATTTTAGAATTTTTTGTTCTATTGCTTTTTCTGCTCTGCTTCTTTTAATATTTAGCTCTTTTGTGGCCTTTTTAAATTATGATGCTCATTTGTTGCTGTTGTTCTAAGATATTCCAGGTCTGCATTGTAGAGAAAGGCAGAATATACATTTAATTATAACAAAACTGAAAATCTCTTGCAACAAAGCAAGCTATTAGAGGTCCTGTGGCACCTTAAATACTATCTAATGCATTATTGCATAAGTTTTTGTAGATGCGAGTTCAACCTGTCAGATGCACAAAGCGAAATCAGTAGGCAAGGTGGGTATACAAAGGAGAAAACTGTAAGGTGGGAGTTGAATGGCAATGAGATGCAAAAATTACAGTGAGTGATAATCAGAAATTCAAAATGAGCTAAACAGGCACATCTCAAATCTTTTACAATAGCAGAATGGGATGGAAGTGAGAGCTGGACCATCAAGAAGGCTGATCACCAAAGAATTGATGCTTTTGAATTATGGTCTGGAGGAGACTCTTGAGAGTCCCAGGGACTGCAAGAAGATCAAATCTCTCCATTCTTAAGGAAATCAGCCCTGAGTGCTCACTGGAAGGACAGATCCTGAAGCTGAGGCTCCAATACTTTGGCCACCTGATGAGAAGAGAAGATTCCCTGGAAAAGACCCTGATGTTGGGAAAGATTGAGGGCACAAGGAGAAGGGGACGGCAGAGGATGAGATGGTTGGACAGTGTTCTCGAAGCTACCAGCATGAGTTTGACCAAACTGCGGGAGGCAGTGGATGACGGGAGTGCCTGGCGTGCTCTGGTCCATGGGGTCACGAAGAGTCAGACATGACTAAATGACTAAACAACAACAAGCAGAATGGGAGCCATTGCTGAGATTATTGTTAACACCTGCAGTGGGGAACCTAAACAGTCAATGATAATAGATATCCTGGCATTGGTCAGCTAATTAATGCATGTAGTATGTTTTAAAAAAATCCTTTGTCTCGATTTGACCTACAAGTGATGACAAGGAACATCTTGATGAATTGTAATTCAGCCGTTTCATTTTGTATTCATCCTTTGAAGTTTCTTTGTTCCAGAATGGCCACCTTAAGGTCAACTACAGAGTGCCCTTGGGAGGCTGAAATGTTCTTCCACTGGTTTGTTTTCAACAATTTCACTGTCACCATAAAGCAAATTGTTATTTTGCTTTTCGGGTAGGATGACAAATGTAGATTGGCCGGGTGGGAATGCTCCAAGTTCTAAAGTCAGTCACTAAAACTTGTGAGAGGTAACTGGTACCGTGTTCACATCACCCAGTTTCCTAACCATGATCATTGCTCTGCTTCCCATATTTCGTTTGGACAAATATTGTCTGAAACCATCAGTCCAAGTATTCCCTACCCACCTCAAAATGTCAGCCTTTTAAAAAAGGTACATTTGCACACATCAATCCATTCACCATGGTCACTAGCTATTTCCCTAAATTGTGAGAGGCGTGTGATGACGCTGTTGCTTCAGACATCCAGAAACTTCACTGTGCTAACAGAGGATCTTTTTTCATGTTTTGAACCACATCTCTATTTTCTTTTCTTTTCTTTTGTATTCATCCTTTGAAGTACATCAAAGCGATTTCTATGGCTAAGTGATGATTCCTATTTAAAACACAAAATAGCCAAATGCACAAGTTCAAGATGATCATTTACATAAAGGAGCATTGCGCAAGGATAAGAAGGAAATAAGGCAACATTGTGCAAGATTAACAAGGAACAAGTGCTTTCAGTTATCAGGTTTGGGGCAAGTGAGGTCTGTACAAAATGGCTGCACTTCACTTGAATCAAAATGGAACAAGCCTATTCGTGCTTAAAATCATAAGGGCTGGAAATATATATATATATAAAATACTGATCACTGGTGGAAAGCCAACAGAAGCTGAGGAACATTCATAAGGGATAAAAATAAATCAGTGTATGAATGTCCAACTGGGGGATGGATAGAACCAGGCACACTGCAGGAGACATGATAGCAATGAAAAGAGACCTATTTGTTGGAGCATGGGATGTTGGTGGCATTGTGCTCTAAACCACAGAGCCTAGGGCTTGTCGATCAGAAGGTTGGCGGTTCAAATCCCTGCGACGGGGTGAGCTCCCATTGCTCAGTCCCTGCTCCTGCCAACCAAGCAGTTCGAAAGCACGTCAAAGTGCAAGTAGATAAATAGGTACCGCTCCGGCGGGAAGGTAAATGGCGTTTCCGTGCACTGCTCTGGTTTGCCAGAAGCAGCTTAGTCATGCTGGCCACATGACCCGGAAAAACTGTCTGCGGACAAACGCCAGCTCCCTCGGCCAGTAAAGTGAGATGAGCGCCGCAACCCCAGAGTCATCCGCGACTGGACTTAACAGTCAGGGGTCCCTTTACCTGTTTGTTGGAGACATTTAAGGAGAGACACTGTTATAAGTGTTCATAAGCCTCTGAACCAAGATGGGCAAGCTGGTGGGCTTGGTTTTAAAGTTTAGACTTCTAGAGTTCTTTGAGAGTGTCAACAAGCACGTAGAAAAAGGTGACTCCATCAACATTGTGTACTTGAGATTTTAAAAAAGCTTTCAGTTAGATCGCTCACTAGAGACTCCTAAGTAAGTTTCATCGTCATGGAATAAGAGAATCAGAAACTGCTTAAAGAACAAGAAGCAGGCAGTAGGAAGAAACCGACATTTCCAACAGTGGAATGTAGCAATATATATGGTATTAAGACCAGTGCTTTTCTGTAATTTGTTAATAAATGACCTGGAGTGCCCAGTGAGGTGGTTGAGTTTGCTGATGACCCCAAATTGTTGTAGGTGGTGAAAACAAAAAGGGGTAATGAGGCTCTCTCCAAACTGGGCAAATGGGAATTAAAATGGCAAATGCAATTCAGTGTAAGCAAGTGTAAAGTGATGCACATTGGCACAAACCCCCCCCCCCAACTTAACAATATATAATATATGGGTCTGAACTGGCTGTGATGGACGAGGAAAGAGGTTTTGGAGTCACAGCAAACAGCACACTTGAAAAGTGGACCCAGTGTATGTCGGCTTGAAAAGACAAAATCCATGTTAAGGATCAATAAGGAGAGGACTGAAAATAAAACCCGCAATCGCATAATGCTGTTACACAAATTTTGGTGTGGCCACACTTTGAATGTTGTGTTCTGTTCTGGTTGCTGCACCTCAAAAAGCTTATTGGTATGAGCTTTCGTGTGCATGCACACTTCTTCAGATACGAAATGCACAAGAAAGCTCATACCAATAACAAACTTAGTTGGTCTCTAAGGTGCTACTGGAAGGAATTTCCCTCCCCTTTTGTTACAAAATGTAATGCAATTCAAAAACAACAAAACTCTGAATTATAAACACCCAGGTTCAAAAGCAGTTTAAAACATTTTAAGCAATTAGGGCAATAATAGAAGCAACAAAACCTACTACACAATATCCCAACCCAAAAGTCTGTTCAGCTGCCTCAGCTTTTGTAGCTGGAATCAGTCAGGGCCCGGCTTTCCCAGGCTAGGTGGAAGAATCCTGCAAGGCAGGGAGCAGATCCCCACAAGACTCATAGCTCAGCGGATATTATATGGAGACTTGCAGGACACTTTGGAAGATGCGAAGCTAGTAGAAATCTTCAACCGAACTGAAGCACTCCAGGAATAAATTTCACAGGGCTGTACACCTCATTTGCAGTCAGATTATAAATTCTGTGCCATTGCAGACAGATATATTTACTTTAATATATTTTATCTTGAATATCAGAGAGCTGCTTTGGAAGGCAGCTATGCTCACCACTATATCAGAAAACATACCGGAAATGGAAAATATTTAAGGAATATATAAGATTATACTGCAAAAATGATACCATCTTAGCAGAACTGGAATGATACTTGTGAACAATAGATAAATGAAATATATATCATAGTAGAATGTATGAAAAAGGATACAAAACAAAACTGCGCGATAATACCATGGCAATATAAAAAGTATAACGAGAAAGTTTGGAAGTTTCTTGCAAAAAAATAATAATTATTTGATAGATATGATGTTGTATAAATCTTTGGTTTTTTCTTTCTTTCTTTTTCTTGTTTTTTTCAAACTTTTCTTTTTTTCCTTTCTGTATTTAACTTTGTTATACTTACCTTCGTTGTATGTTTGTATGTTTGTATTTTAAACCAATAAAGATATAATATTCAAAACAAAGAGCTGCTTTGGAATGGCACGATTGCAAGGGCTTACTGAAGGGACAAAACTTACCCAACATCCACTGGGTAGGAATGTCACCGAATGTCAAATATGTGCAAACTCAGCTGATGAAAATTGACAACTCTGAAGCTGGCTTGGGGAAGACCTATTTTTTCTCTCCCCACTCCACTCGTGGAGTAGACCAGAGAATTGGTGCTGATCTTGGGGAACCAATCTCCCACGGCCAGATCGACTCAGAAAGGTAGAAGCAACCTTAGCACAAAACTAACCCACGAAGTCTCGCTCCAAAGAGGCCTAATTTAGTTCTCCGGTACACGCTTGATGAATGGAGAATTTCCTCTCGAGACTAAATTACAGACCTCGTCAGGGTTGCTCTTTCATGATCTGTTATTTAAGACGTAATTTTCCAACAGGGCTGGAACACGCAGCCATAAGCTAGGATGGTATTTGTCGTTAGCAGCTGCCATACGAGCCCCATCTCTTCCCACACTCTTCTCTCTCCCTCCCCTTGAGAGCCAGCCATTGCCTCAGCACACAAAAAAACCCACCAGGCATAACAATGGATTGGCGAGAACCTCACCAGAGAGACAGAGACCTTAATTAAACCACAAGGATGGCATTTGTGCACCTTCCCTTGCACCCAATTCGCACAAAGTGGTACCGTGTCTTGTTCGAACTTGCTGAGAAGCAAGAGGCGAGGAGGCTCTTTCCCCTTCAGACACAGATGATTACAACCTTGTGTCAAACTTTTTCCCCTTTGGCTTTAATGCAAGGCCTGTGATCCTCCTTTGGTTTTTTGAAGTGTCAGAGACTGTATAAACACAGCACGTTAATGTTTAGTTGACCTAACGGCTACTGGGAGCAGAGGGATTACACTGAGAACGCCCATATCTCATTAAGCACCACTGTCACCTGCCTTTTTGAGGTCATTATTGGCTAGGCCCTTAAAAATGAAAGCAGGAGATCATTTTAGCCGCTCATTAATGGCTCTGGGTGGGGGGAAGGGGAAGCGTGTCTGAAAATAGGCTACCATTGCGACTTAATAAAGAAAGGCTTGCATGTTTTTTAGCTTGTACCAACTGCAGTTTAATCACAAAGTGCTAGTAGGAAGTGGTGGTAAAGGTAAAGGGACCCCTGACCACTAGGTCCAGTCGTGGCCGACTCTGGGGTTGGGCACTCATCTCGCTTTATTGGCCGAGGGAGCCGGCGTACAGCTTCCGGGTCATGTGGCCAGCATGACTAAGCCGCTTCTGGTGAACCAGAGCAGCGCACGGAAACGCCGTTTACCTTCCCGCCACAGCAGTACCTATTTTTCTACTTGCACTTTGATGTGCTTTTGAACTGCTAGGTTGGCAGGAGCAGGGACCGAGCAACGGGAGCTCACCCCATAGCGGGGATTCAAACCGCCGACTTTCTGATTGGCAAGCCCTAGGCCCTGTGGTTTAACCCACAGCACCACCCAATAGACCCTTCTTCTTGAGAGCCAGTGTGATGTAGTGGTTAAGAGTGGTGGACTCGTAATCTGGTGAACTGGGTTCGATTCCCCGCTCCTCCACATGCAGCCGCTGGGTGACCTTGGGCTAGTCACACTTCTTTGAAGTCTCTCAGCCCCACTCACCTCACAGAGTGTTTGTTGTAGGGGAGGAAGGGAAAGGAGAATGTTAGCCCCGCTTTGAGACTCCTTAGGGTAGTGATAAAGCAGGATATCAAATCCAAACTCTTCTTCCTCTTCTTCTTACTAAATCCCCCAATCAATTTACATTATTGAAAGAAAACACAAGTTTTGGGTGAAACTGAAAGTCAAAGGTAAAATTGCCTATAGGAAAAGCTATGCACCTCTGAGAGAAGGCAGTTTTGGTCATGGTCAAAAGAGAGTTCATTTGTCCTTTTCTTTCTAGAGCAGAGAGGAAAAGCTGGCTCACTGCTTCCAGAGTCGAATGTGTGCCGGTGGCAAAGCAAGTCGATGCTCTGTGACGTTAACAAAGTTAATAAACATATACCACAATGTGTATTTTCTTATTATTTACTGGCTTTCTATTCTGCTCTTCCACAGAAGCCCAGGGTGGCACACAAGAGACACAAAACACAATCATGATGAAAGCATAGTTACAATAGGAACTAGAACCTATGTCAAAACTCAAAAACATGAAGCAACAGGCACAGCAAAATACTTCAGACTGTAATATCCCAATGCCCTTTGCTTTCAGCAGGGTGCACATTCAGTTTGCCTTCTTAAGCCCACCAGCTCGACTGTCTAGGGTTAGCACATCAAGCCCTGATATAATAATATCCCTCCGGATAGAAAGTAAGTTGAACAGACAGAAGGTGGGCTTGGTTTAGTTTTTACACTAAGCAGAACTGCAGTATCCAAAACCTGGATGTGCCAGATGACTGTGCCATTGTGCTAAGAAGAGATCACCCCAGCAACCCCATATTCCCCGTGAGAGACCTTCTCCCTTTCATAATAGGAGTTGAAAGGCAGAGACGCAACTGAGGTGGACAAGGTGGAGGAGAGTTTATGGAGCAGGCTGTTTTCAAATACAACCCCTTTAGAAAACTATTCCTCCCCCATTTCCTCCCAATTATTGTTCAAAGGGAGGCGCTGAAAGTTGCTTATTTGCCGACTCCAGTGAAAACGCATGCTGAATGTGGCAGGATAGGAAAACTGTCTGAAGGGGCCCATTTAAAAATACTAAACACATACTTTTTTAAAAAAGTACAAGTGTATCAGAAGGAAGAAGAGAAGAGGGGGGGATCCTCTTTTCCCAAATAAAGATGCTGCCGACTATTTTAATATGGAACAGTCAACCTGTATATACATGAAACGGACACGTTTCAAGATCAACAAAGGTTTCCTCCTGCTAGACGTGTGTCATCGATTCCAAAGACGTGCAAAACCCAGCCCCTTATTTTGACCATTCTGCGCAGTTCCTCTACGCAAGCTAGGCCATGTGCTCACTGGGCGAATGTTATGCGGTTTACTTAACTGTAGGTGTAAAGCTGGGGTAGATGGTGCGTAAGTGACGATGACCAAATAGTCTGAAATAATTTTCAGACATAATGCTGGTG
The DNA here is from genome assembly GCF_964106645.2 of Podarcis pityusensis. Taxonomy (NCBI): domain Eukaryota; kingdom Metazoa; phylum Chordata; class Lepidosauria; order Squamata; family Lacertidae; genus Podarcis; species Podarcis pityusensis. The sequence continues at coordinate 11,200,868 of NC_138026.1, forward strand.
CCGAGGCTGACACAGACTGTAGAGTTGCTGACAGGAAAGTATATGGCCCTGTAATAGCTTGAGAGGAGGGTGAATGAATTCCCTGGAGGTGCTATTCCCAGTCCCTCTGCATGTTGGAGCAGATAATTGTGTAGTTATATGCCCAATGGCACTTAGAAGGGCCCAGTTCTGATAAGCATCTATGGCATTTTTGCAAATGCTATAATATAATCTTCCCCCATTTTTTATTTTTTTTGTGTGTGTGTGTCCTGGGAGGTTTGAAGTATCTTGAAATACTGGGATAAGGTAGCGGAGAAATGGCTAGCTATGAACGACCGTTCCTTATAGCAGCCTAAATGCAGACATACGAGTAATCAAATGCACTATGACCATGGGGGTTTATGAGGGAGTTATCATGGAGTTAGATGTGCAAGAATGTTTGATTTAGGAATAGATTCTAGATCAACAGTGTTGTAACGTATTTGGCTTCAGGCAAACTCTTCATGTTGACGAGAAGAATCCATAGGCATCTCTTTTCTGAAATTCCGTATCGCTACCTCCCACATGAGAAACGCACGCTAATGCAGGTCTAATATGCAATTCACGAGATGTGGCTTTGAGGATTACAAACATTCTGATGTATTCCCGCCGTAAATGAAAATGTCATTGAATTAATACAAATGGATGCATTTAAAACTGACTACCACCATCAATCAGCAGTGGGATCCAGCCCAAACTGGAAATGATTAAATTCTGTGGGAGTATACAAAAAAACCCTAAAAACTGAATAAATCTTGCAAGTTTCACCCATTCCTCAAAAAGAAAAGAGGGGAAAAAGGGAGGGGAAGGTGGGGGGGGGAGAGGCTTTTTTTTAATTTTTCCAGGATCTGGCCCTTTAAAATAATGTCCCTTTGTTGTGTTGTGTACCTAACGTATTTCTCAAATATGAAACTAGCACTGATATTGACAAATATTCTTCTGGTTGCTTCTTTTACCCCACTGGCTAATAAGAACTCTAGTGCCCAGGGCTTGTTTTCTGCCAGAACCTCTGTCTCCAACAAATATAACCCAGCAGTGGTTTTCAGATGGATTGGTTTATTTGGTTAGAGCAATCAGACATCCTCGGTTTTCTCAGCCCTCCACCTTTGACTTCTAATTAGTCATAGCTATCCTTTCTTGCCAGCTATGTTGGTCTGAAGAACCACCAGAGCTGACTAATGGGACCAAATTGTTACACAGGTATCAAGCATGCAGTAAAATTCCGAAATTAACTTCTGTACTGAAATCAAGCGGGTACCCCATATTTGTTGTAATCCAAGCAGGAACCTCCACAAGTCTTGCTCTGAAGATGCCTGAGTTTTACTCACACCTCCAGCAACTGCATCAGGATATTTCCCAAGGAGACATCTGAGCCAATTTAGGTGACAGATTATTTTATGAAACAATATTTGAAGAATTAACATGTCTAAGACCAATCGGACAATGGCGGAACTATGTAAAATATGGGGATGGAATTTAGGTTATAAGGTTGAGGAAAATACCCTGAACACCATTTGGTCAAAACTGCCAACGAATCCCATCTCAACAAGACCAAAGGAAATTGTGCTTAGACAGGCATATCACTGGTATATAACACCTGTAAAGGTGGATCGTAGAAACAGCACTCTTAGCATGTTATGGGGGTACAATCAGGCTAGCACAATGTTCCAAATGTGGTGACCATGTTCAGTGGTGCAAGTTTTCTGGCTTTCAACAAAGCGCAACAATTGTTACTGACACTGCACATCTAGATCCAGGCCTAGCTCTTCTTTCACTTTTTCCTGAGAGAGGTTTATGACATTTTATCTTTTATCTGCTAGCAGCATCTGGTGTTAGAAAGCCCCCATCACTGGAAATATTCAGCACATTTTACAATATGAGACTACTGGTCCATTGTCCTAGGGGAAAAATTGACACAGACGTGGGCAGGGCAAAAGCAAGACGGACAAAGTTGTGGACATATCAGACCCATTTCTGCATTTGTAGCATAACAGAGAGACGCAGTAAAACCTCCAACTATTCAGAAAAAAATTCTAGCCAGACCCATTATCCAGGAATCTCATTTTTTGCATCAACCCCAATGGAAACGGAAATGCTGTGAACTCCCATAGCTCTCTTCTTTCAATGAGTCAAGAGAAGTGCACTATATTGTTGTGTTGTTTATTTGTATTATATTATCGGATATAATAGTTAAAGCTATGGTTAAAGCTATTGTTTTCCCAGTAGTGATGTACGGAAGTGAGAGCTGTAGTGATGTATGGAAGTGAGAGCTGGACCATAAAGAAGGCTGATTGCCGAAGAATTGATGCTTTTGAATTATGGTGCTGGAGGAGACTCTTGAGAGTCCCATGGACTGCAAGAAGTTCAAACCTCTCCATTCTGAAGGAAATCAGCCCTGAGTGCTCACTGGAAGGACAGATCGTGAAGCTGAGGCTCCAATACTTTGGCCACCTCATGAGAAGAGAAGACTCCCTGGAAAAGACCCTGATGTTGGGAAAGATGAAGGGCACAAGGAGAAGTGGACGACAGAGGACGAGATGGTTGGACAGTGTTCTCGAAGCTACCAGCATGAGTTTGACTAAACTGCGGGAGGCAGTGGAAGACAGAAGTGCCTGGCATGCTCTGGTCCAGGGGGTCACGAAGAGTCGGACACGACTAAACGACTAAACAACAACAACAATTGGATATAATAACATTGTATTGTGTATCTGGAAACACATTTCACATTTTGAAAACAGGGACTAAATCCAACGGCTGCATAAACTGGCAGAGGATTACACCGTGCATAACATTTCACGATTGCAACAGTGCCGTGCAAAAGGAGCTACAATCACCCGAAAGCTCTTTGAGCATGTTTTCAGCCTCTTCTAACTAAATAAAAAGCACAGCGCCTTAGCATTCTTTAAATCCCACATTGCAGCATTTTGTGAGCAGCAATACTGAAACAAAAACGACGAAGAAGAACCTAAAATCCTGATGACGGGCCCAGTTTATTCATGGAACAGATTGCTGCTGCTGGGCCTACCTCCAACACTGCAACAATCCTCATGCCAGTAGCTGCTTCGCTGTCAACTAAGATACTTCGAAATTTAGCTCCCTTAGGTTTAAGCATTCAGCTCCACTACTAAGTGAACAAGCAGCAACTCCCGCAGATTTCAGATTTCCTAACGGAACTGCACTGCAGCACTCAGGAACGCGGGCATAATAGCAGACAAGTGGATTCTTCTGAAACAGCTCCACCTTCTGGCCCCTCCTTGCCAAATAATACTGTCCTGGACGCATGCAGGCTGATACTGTTGCCTCAGCCCTTGGCATGGGACTGGGTGGGATGAGGTTTGTTTTTAGCACATGTTCCTCTGCCTTTAAAGGTTACTTAATCTGAGTCACATTTAATTGTCTTAAGGTAAACAGATGAATCATCTCGGGAGGAGGAGGGGGGTTTCACATCCAAAAGGTCAGGGGTTCAGGGTAGGGTTCTTTGTTGTTGTTTCTTCTTCAGAATTAAACGAAGGGAAACTGAACTGGTTGGAAAATTAAATTATTTTAGTTGGGAGTCGAGCAGACAGTGACTCAGATTTTTGCTTTCCTGCGCCTTTTACTTACGACTCTTTAACAAACAGGTATTGGGCCCACACCTGCCCGCCATGGAAAGAGCAGCGAAAGGTCAGCACACCCATCGAACAGAAGTGCTCTTGTTTCCCGATGGAGGAGCTCACTGGTTGACTACAGTCAAGGTTTTGATAGCCACTGCAGCTGCTTCCGGAAGTTCATACTAAGCTCACGTGCCGGCCTTTTGCCGTTTACCTAGAAGAGAGATTTTGATCAGCCCATGCAAGAACCCTGCTTTCCCCAAAAATAAAAAAGGAGAAAAAATAAAGGGGAAAGCACAGAAAGTGTGCTGTAATCACTGGAAATCCTGGAGGTTATTGGCTCTGATTTTTGTTCATGTTTTCGTGTATTTATTTGCTTCTTAAAGAGACCATTAACAGTTAGAGTTTCTGAGCACTGATAATGCTGATCCAAGTTACCCCCTGCACAAGAGTGCAGTTAGGGACAGGCCAAGAAAATCTCTCCAAAGTTTTTCTGCTGCAAACACTACTCCCATCAAGGGGAGCGGCGACACACCAACCTGAGAAAGGTAGCCCATCTGGGAGAAGGAACACTCTGGTCCTGAACCTCCACTGCCTTGTGGGATATCTTTGGGAGAAGAAGAGTTTATGGATTAAACCCTGCACAAATCTGGAGTGGAGTCCCTAAGACAGTTGGGTGGTGCCTTGTACGCCTCCTTCCAGCGACTCCTGAAGCCAAGCTGGTGCGAAACACACTGCTTTGCTTTCCTTTGGCCCACACCAGCGAGGTCTTGGCAGCCTAGGACCTCCATACACACTGGCCAGGCCTGCCCAGAGTATGGTGAAGCTAACGCAGCAGTTTGACTTCACCCCCGGAGGCACACTCCATTGTTTCTTGGGAGAGACAGATGCCAACATAAACACCTCTATTGCTAAAAGAGACTGAAGTTCAATGCTAATTCAAAATGATGGGATTTGACAAAATGATCAGATGTTGGGTTCTTACTTGGGCTGCCATTTGATAGTCAAAGCAAGTGCCTGGAAGTGTCCTTTCAGCAGAATTTTAGCCTGGTTTTTTTAGTTTTATTTTTAATCACAGTACGGTTTTTAGAATAAGCTCGGAGCTCACCCTGGTGATTTTACTTCCACAGTATAAGTCATTCCATGCACACTGTTTATGAATATTTATTTATACTTGGTGAATACTGATAAACATGCACGGGGGCAGCGGGGGGGGGGGGGGGAGAGAACGTCATCCAAATCTGGACTGAGCAACACTCCACTCAAGCAGAACCCAAAAATAAAACTCTAAAGACACAATCCTCAAATATCTGTAGAACTAAACAGCCAAAGAGGAGACCTGAGCAAACATTGGAATTTCCAGTTATTTAAATGCTCCAGTTTACAAGGGCTATAGCAAGCCAGGAGTTCAAAGATGGCCAGGACCCTGATATATGTACACCATACATTGAAACTACCCCCCCCCCAAAGAATCATGAGACTGCAAAGATTCAGGCCCAGCAAAACAAACGATGGTTTGTCACAATGTCTGATTCTGAGCTCGTACACTGCCGTTTCCTCTGCCTTCGGAAATTCAATTCAGAAGTCATTACAAACAAATTTAACAAACAAACAAACAAACAAACAAACAAACAAACAAACTGAACTATGTGTTTTTTCCCTTTTGTTAAAAGAGGCTTACCACAACGGTTGTTTTTTTAATTGTAAGAAATTAAAAATTATAACAAATCAGGTATTCATTTATTAAACCATTCATTTTTATCCACCATGCTTTTTCTTATTACTTAAAGGGAAACAAAACAAAACCGTTTCTTCTTCACTAGCCTTTGGACCAGACTTTCATGACCCATTTTCAATTTCCCTTATGCTACTCGCATGAAGTGCTGATTTCAGAGTAGATAAGAGCGCTTGCAGAATCTGTACCTCCTTGTTCAACGTAAAATACCTTGCCACCACAGGTGCCTACGAATTTTATGCTATTATTAAGAAACATAATCCTGCATCATGCAGCAGATTCACACATGCTGGGAGTAAAGCTCTCCCAGCGCTTTGGTTATCCAGGTGTCCAATACTAGTGTGAACAAGAAATCAGTGAGTTTGATATGGAGGAATGCTACAGTGCTGCTAAACGCAATAGAGAAAGCCATTTCTATGGACGTGTGTCTGGAACTCGCAGCACTTTCAGAACTCTCCATTTATATTGGTTTCCAGTTGTCCCTTCTGTGTGCTTGCTCCTTCCCCACAATCTTGCAAGCAAAAACAGCAGACACTCTCACAGGACGGGGCGGGGGGGGGCACAGAGAAAAAGGACTAATACATTCTCCTGTCACAGACTAGGAAAACAACACTCAAGTCAGTGCACCTAAAACATTTTGGAAACTCAGAAGGCTGCATAGCAACGCAGGGTCTGTTTGTGTTTACATTTTCGTTACCAGAGTTGCCTTGTGCTTTTTTCATTCCTGGCTTGCCTTTATTTATACTTGTTATTTGCAACTTTGGAGCTCTTCTGTATGTTGCCTTAGTCTTGCCTCTGTTAGTGGCTTGCGAAGGCTCTTCCAGACCAAAGACCTGGCACTGGGAAGATCAAACAAACACAGCTGCTTCTGTGTCACTCCTGCTGTTATCTGGCCGGCTGCTCCAGAAACGGTCTGAGGCACAGAGCAGAACCCAGTGCAGGTGGAGGAGACAAATAGCTTTGAGGCCAAAGGCAGTGCATGAAAATAGTTATGAATTAAATACCCATTGGCAGCGGCAGCGGCTGCTGAACCCAAGGGCACACGAGGCAACCCTTCCTCCCCCAGCCCCCCACTTAAACATTTTCTGTCACTCCAAGAACTTCCGCAACACAGCACTGAGCAGTGATTGTGAGCCTTGTCAGCAAATACAGATTCATTTCTAAGGGCTAAGTTGGACCTAATGGAGCAGACAGACACATGTGTAAAGCTCACATGTCTGCCCTGTTCACATAAAGAGTGTGTGTGTGTGTGTGTGTGTGTGTGAGAGAGAGAGAGAGAGAGAGAGAGAGAGAGAGAGAGAGATTTACACTTTACATAACAAGAAACATGCATGGGAAGTGAGTAAAACCAGCGTTTTCTAGAAAAAGGGGTGCTGGAACTCACCACAAACACCTCCCATGTTCTCTTAGAATGGCAATGGCACCACCTGAGTGAGTTCTTGCTGGGGGGGAAAGCCCTGAGTAAAACCCACTCCTTTCCCACTTTACCAGACCCTCCAACTGTCCCTATTTTCCAGGGACAGTCTCAGATTTACAGAAGCCATCTCAGTTTCTGATTTGATCCCTGAATGTCCCACTTTTCCTTAGGACAGCCATATTTTCATCAGAGAAATACTGGAGAGGATGGAGTTATGTGACCGCCGAGCAAAGGAGATAAGTAACTATACAACCTGTAAGCAGCCCTGTATCGGGAAGTTTTTAATGTTTAATTAGTGTTTTCTATATATTGGTGCTGGAGGAGACTCTTGAGAGTCCCATGGACTGCAAAAAGATCAAACCTCTCCATTCTGAAGGAAATCAGCCCTGAGTGCTCACTGGAAGGACAGATCGTGAAGCTGAGGCTCCAATACTTTGGCCACCTCATGAGAAGAGAAGACTTCCCTGATGTTGGGAAAGATGGAGGGCACAAGGATAAGAGGACCAGATGGTTGGACAGTGTTCTCGAAGCCACTAACATGAGTTTGACCAAACTGAGGGAGGCAGTGGAAGACAGGAGTGCCTGGCGTGCTCTGGTCCATGGGGTCACGAAGAGTCGGACACGACTAAACGACTAAACAACAACGACAACAACATTGGAAGCCACCCATGGGTGGGGGACAAAGAATTTTATTATTATTATTATGGAATAGGACATGTCTTTTTTCATCAGAGAAATGTTGGAGGGTATGCCTTACTCCACAGTGTTATGTTGTTGATATAAGTATAGAGGAGACCAGGGGGTAGAAAGCACTGTTGTAATTAGGGTGGCCAACTTTGTAGTCCTCTCTTTGAAGTGCTGCCTGGTCTAAGTCCAGTTTAGAGGTAAAGAACCAAAGGAAGGCTCTTTTTCTAAGTGAGGCCTTGAAGATACCCAATCTACAGCTAGCACCCACATAATGGACAGGTACGCAGGTCACCCCCCTCCCACTCTGGTGAGCTGTTAATGTAGTTTGATTTAATAATAGCATCTTGTTTTCTAAATTCAAGGATGCATCTCTGTGGGATGGGCTTTGCATCTCTACTGCAGGAAGAAACGCTAATCAGGCACTGCGGTCCCCAAACAAGCACCATACAAAGTGTGGAGCAATGCCTTCAGAGGTGCACAGTACTGGACTTGCCCTGCCCTCCATCTCTTCTCCCGAGGATGGAAGTAATGATCAAGTCAGGACAGACACAAATTCTTTTCTACTTAGGATCTGCCCTGACTGGGGTGGGGGAGGGCGCACGGAAAAGAGAGGTACAGATTTAGAAAAAGGCAGGAACCTGGAATTGTGCTTATGCACAGTTCACATTCTTCCTCAGAAGAGCAGGGGCAGGGCAGGATGAGGCCACTTGCAAACCAGAGATTCTTGCATCTCCCATAGCAGGTAGAGAAATTCTCACCCCATTTGGGGTCTTAAGAGCCCATTACAGGAACACAGTTTCTCTCCTGAAAACCATATCCATTTGTGCCCTCTTGATTCCTTTCCCCTGTTCCCTTTGCAGAGAGTTTTCCATACTTTGACCTCGACTTCGAAAGCACTCCAAAGGATTTCTGCAAGACTGATGTACAGCAGTACCGTCCCCCCCATCTCTATATAGACTTTCCACTGGTGTGCAAACAGATCAAGGTGGAAAAAGGGAACTTAAAGGTAACCAAGCAAGGTGGTAAATTGAAAGAAATCCTTTATGTAAAAAGGTGAACAGCTCTTCTTCTTTTTTTCCTTTCCAGAAAAAAAAAACTTGTTTCAAAGCCAGTATGCTTGGTCTAGAGGAAATGAATAGTTCACAGTTCATATGTAGCTATCTATCCACTTATGCAAACATTGACACGTCAATAAACGAAATTCAGGCATTGGATTTATTAATAGCATGCATTTCCAAGCCTCCAATGACTTTATATTTAAATTACTAATGATGACGAACATACTAATTTGTGGCTTTAGTCAATATAAATAGAGTTGGAAACCAGGACCATTTTAATGCGGGTATCTTAGCAGCCTAAGCAAAGCAATGTTTTTGACTTTTCAAATGGCTAATGCTTACACTGCCACACAGACCACAGCAACCACAAAGCCGACACACCAAGAGAGATATTCTGGTAAGTGTAGGAAATAGCGTAATTAAACATAACAACATGTATTGACAGAACGGTTGGAAAACCATGGTTTGCTGCTACAATGATGAGCTACAGTAAACCTTAAGCTTCTCAGTTTTCCCTACCCGTCTCCTATGTAACATCTGCAAGGAGAAGCTTTCTATTTTCAGCTAATGACAATTCCCCTTTGTGTCAAAATTTGTGTGATTTGTTTAAACATTGGCTAATAAGGACACATTATGCTCAAACTGTGATTTCAGATCCTGGCTTGTTGTCAAAGCATAGTTTAAAATAAACCACAGTTCCTTAAATTGCAATGTCACAGGAAACCGTAGCAGCTAACATTCTTGGGCCTTCTTCCATGATCACAACTTTCCTTTTGGTGCCCAGCCTCCTTTGAGGCACTGGTTGCAAACGGATGTCTTGCAATAGCTGTAGTATTCTCCCAGCTTGCCTCCTCTCCTTTGTCTACAGCATCTCTCTCTGCTCATGCACTACTGTCCATTTCAATGAGAAAGGTACCGGGGGGACACCATGCTCCCTCATTCTTGCTGCCTACCTCAGTAAGAACACAAAAAGAGCCCTGCTAAACCAGGCCAAAGACCCATATAGTCCCGGAAGCCTGCAAGTTGGACATGAGTGCAACAAAACTCTTTAATCTTGTGTTCCCCAAGAACTGGTATTCAAAGTCATACTGGCTCCAACAGTTGATGGAGAACATCAGAATGGACAGTCTCATCCTCCATGAATCTGTTTAATCCTCATTTAAAGCTATCTAAACCCATCATTAAGGGACGCGGGTGGCGCTGTGGGTTAAACCACAGAGCCTAGGACTTGCCGATCAGAAGGTTGGCGGTTCAAATCCCCGCAACGGGGTGAGCTCCCGTTGCTCGGTCCTGCCAACCTAGCAGTTCAAAAGCACATTAAAGTGCAAGTAGATAAATAGGTACCACTCCGGGGGGAAGGTAAACGGCGTTTCCGTGCGCTGCTCTGGTTCGCCAGAAGCGGCTTAGTCCTGCTGGCCACATGACCCGGAAGCTGTATGCTGGCTCACTCGGCCAATAAAGCGAGATGAGCGCCGCAACCCCAGAGTCGGCCATGACTGGACCTAATGGTCAGGGGTCCCTTTACCTTAAACCCATCATTACATCTTGTGCTAGCAAATTCCAGAGTTCAATGCAGAACAAACACTTTCCTGTGTCTGTCCTGAATTATTGTACATTCAGCTTGCTGGAAGACCCCGGGTTCCAATATTACGAGGACTTCCCCACAAGGTCCTGCCAATGGCAAAGAGATTGCACAGACCTGCTTTGCTGCCTGCTTTTGGTGAGAGAGATTGGCTGTTGTGACCTCCTGCTGATGCTGCTCACCTGAAGGACAGAAACTGGCCGATGTGCTCTCATGTTGCCCATTTGATTCTGGGGAAAACTGGGCAGCATGACCTCCCATAATTGCTGTCCCACTGAAGGAGAAAAGGACATTGGCTCCTGTATATTGCACAAACACTTCATTATGAGTGGAGCTATTTGAACCCTGACGCTGACAAGGACTTCTCAGCTTGTTTCCATACTCACCCATCTTCTCACTTCTCCTCAGGCTGGTCCAACTGTCCACCCATGACTTTTGGGACATGGAACAACTATCCTCTGCAGTGAGGATGACATAATTCAAATATGTGACCCCTGAGCCGCGGAGATAAGTAACCACGCAACCTTTAGAAGACATCTGAAGGCAGCTCTGTATAGGGAAGATTTTTATTGTTTTATTATGCTTTTATATACAGTGGTACCTCGGGTTACATACGCTTCAGGTTACATACGCTTCAGGTTACAGACTCCGCTAACACAGAAATAGTGCCTCAGGTTAAGAACTTTGCTTCAGGATGAGAACAGAAATTGTGCTCTGGCAGCGCAGCGGCAGCAGGAGGCCCTATTAGCTAAAGTGGTGCTTCAGGTTAAGAACAGTTTCAGATTAAGAACGGACCTCGGGAACGAATTAAGTACTTAACCCAAGGTACCACTGTATGTTGGAAGCCACTCAGCGTCTGGGGCAACCCAGTTAGATGGGTGAGGTATAAAAAAATAACATCATCATCATCATCATCATCATTATTATTAAATAGGACATCCTTATTTACATCAGAGAAACGTTGGAGTGTATGGGATGTGTCTGTTTGATATGTTTGCTTGCTGCCCGCCAATCACGTCTCTAATGAATTGGAGCATCTGAAGAGTTAGCACATGCCGTTTGAAGATGATAAACCACCAGGGAGCGAATTTGAAAAGGCATATTGTTACGATGTTTTTACCACAGGAAAACTAAAACTATGATAAAACTTCATTTTAAAAACAACAAAACTACAGATTTAAGCTAAATCTGTAGCTAAAACTACAGATTTAAACTAAAAAAACTTATTCCCCTTCACATTTAAGTTATAGGGCAAATAGATTTAAACTGGCATTATTCCATAATCTTTAATAATATCTTGCAAAGCTTTGCTATCCCAGTTCTTGCTTTCTGTTTTGATTAGAAACCCTGATTATTTCCCAAGATCCCCTGCTCTCTCTCTCTCTGTCTGTCTTTCAGGAATTTATGCTCCTCCTCCTCACTGCAAGTCAGCAATAGACTCCACAAAGCAATTAAGCCACCAACTGCTTAAAGAGGATTGTTTCTGCCAGATTCACTGTAACCTCTATGTGATTTTATTATAATTATTTCAATCACCTGGCTGGGAGATTTCCCAGTTAAGGGACTCAAAGCCAAAATATATAAGTCAGGGGATCCAGACCTGCAGTCAGGTGGTCTGCAGCATGTCTGTGGATTTGTGGTTGAGATGGCACATCCATCACATTAAATGCTCATATTGATTTTTAATTGTATTTTTATTCCTTAATTTAGTTCCTATATTGTAGTTTAGCCTAGTAGCTTGGATCCTATGGAATTCAAATTGCAATGCGATAAAATACAGTGTGCAAGAAATAAAAGGAGCAATTAAAATGCAATTAAAAACCATACCACATCTAGCACAGGGCATTAAACATGCTACAACACGCAGCAAAATCACTGAGTTGTCTGCCTAGACCTTCAGCCATTCTTAAGTGGTCTTTGCGGGGGTGAGGGGTGGGGAGTTTGGGAACCACTGGTATAAGAAGATACATCAATCAATCAATCAATCAATCAATCAAGCATTTCCCTGTAAAACAGAAGCCCTTTGTGAATTGGCTATCAGCAACTTGTCCTGTTCCACACTGCAATCACAATCTTCCCATTAGGAAAACTCATTGGGATTTAGGATTAAAGAACTATCTGCCATTGAACCAGCTGGCCTTTCAAATAATTGAAAATATCACAACTTTGGGTATTGTACTGAGATCATTTTAAAGCAAGCGTGGGCAAATGTATCAATTCCAATTTCTCTCAGCTCATTTTTTCCCTCAATCCTAAATTCACATTTCCACATCCACTTGTGAAACGCAGAATGAAAATTCACCAGAAAATTCTCCTAATAAATTTCTCTCTCTCTCTCTTTTTCTCTTTGCAAAGCATTGCAAAATTCAGAAGTGCAAATTATGAAAGGTGGCTCAGTTTCAGTTGTGTATTGTTTCAAAAAGTATGAATTTAAAAGGCAGATGTGCCTTTAAATACAAATTGAATCAATTTTTTTCTCTCCATCCCTATTTTCATAAGTATGTGATCAAAAAGGGCTCAGGGAAGTGATCTGCAGCCTTACCCATTTCAGTATTAAAATTTTAATAACTTTACTTTAAACCGACAATTCTGTACAATGGTTCTGCCAAAGGATTGAAGGACAAGTGCACCTATACTCAAAAACCTTGCTCTCCACCCCATTTAAGTACTCAAGGATCACAGTGCAAAAGGCTAAGGATGCTTGAGGTATGCAATTTTTAATGGATCCCCATATGGACAGAACTGATACTTCTGGTTTTACTGTTTCCCAGGCGCTGCAAAACCAAACCATGCCCTCCTGTGGAAAAACCAGCAGCAGAGCTAAAATTAGTTCTCTGAAAAACCTTTCCATGCAGAGTTGCCAGAGAACCAGGAACTCAGAGCAGAACATATGCATACAGGAACTGTGCCAGTGCTTCAAAACCATGATGAACTTCATTACGATGAATTAATTTGCAAGACAAGACCTGGAAGCAAAAGTAAAATGGTACTGAGGAATCATGCTTTCCAAGAGTAGAGAACTAGGCTGTGTTCAGCTGCAGTAAGAGAACAGGTTTTATTCAAATTCTGCGCTGAAAATGACATGGGGTGGAGGGGATGCTAAATTCTGCTTATCAGAATTTTGCATCAAGTAACTTTGCATCAATCAACTTTTTAAATTATGTGTTCGTGCAATTCGTTTTTACTTCCTAGGATGACTCTTCCATTGCTCTTCGATCTTCATAACCAGATTCATCTGGAGTGAGAGCTCAATAAAATATAGATACAGTGGTACCTCGCAAGACAAATGCCTCGCAAGACGAAAAACACGCAAGACGAATTTTTCGAGTCGTTCCACAAGACGAGTTTTTTGAGTCGTTCCGCAAGACGAATTTCCCTATGGGCTTGCTTCGCAAGACGAAACGTCTTGCGAGTTCTTGCGAGTTTGTTTCCTTTTTCTTAAAGCCGCTAAGCCGTTAATAGCCGCTAAGCCGTTAATAGCCGCTAAGCCGCTAATAGCCGCTAAGCCGCTAATAGCCGTGCTTCGCAAGATGAAAAAACCGCAAGACGAAGAGACTCGCGGAACGGATTAATTTCGTCTTGCGAGGCACCACTGTAAGGATGTCAGAGAGAGGGACATGGAACTCTCTGTTATCTGATATTGTCACAGCAGGAAAAAGGTCTATGCCCCAAAGCTTATTATCAAGTGCTAGATCTAACAGCATATGGCAAGCCTTCTTGGCTGATGGTAGGCATTTTCAAGAGTCAATAGCAAACACTGTGTTTCTGCCCTTCTGTTGCTGGGTGCAGAAGAAGGGACATACTCTGAAGGTGTCTCTTTACAGGTGGATCTGCTGGTGAAGGTACTCAACTTTGCTCAGAGTTAACGTGGTGTTTGCCCAGCTGAAAAAACCCCCCAAAGACCAACAGAGAGAGCCCTGAACCATACAGCTTTTTACTGTTTTGGGTTTCCATGTTTTATCTTGCATAATTCAAACACAGGGAGATCCTATCTTCAGACAATGGTCCTTCTAGCATAGTCCATCAGTTTTCTATTCAGTAGCAGCACCAGTGCTTCTTACCTGGCACTGGCGAGGTTGGGCCTGCATGGTTGTCCTGGGGGAACCACTGCCACCATTCCAGCATTCCCAATACCAGCATGGTCTACCAACTTCACCATGGCTCTGCACCTTGGTACCGTATTTTTCGCTCTATAACACGCACCCGACCATAACACGCACATAGTTTTTAGAGGAGGAAAACAAGAAAAAAAATATTATAACGAAACATTGGATGTATGATTTTTGTGGTTCATGCTGTGGCCACAGACATGTGATCTGAAGGTAAGTTTGGGGTAGCCCAGTGCAAAAATCCTGAGGATCCATGTGGATCCATGCTTTGTAACCACATTTTTGCACCACTGCGGCCCCAGGCAACAGTGGGTGCATGATTTTTTTGGTGCAAGCTGTAGCCATGGACATGCTATGTGATCTGATGGTGAATTTGGGGTGACCCAGTGCAAAAATCCTGAGGATCCATGTGGATCCATGCTTTGTAACCACGTTTTAGGTGGGAGGGAAGGAAAAACGCTCAAGGGACAAGGAGCACATGAGGGGTGGGTGGAGAAGGATGCTGCTAACAATGCAGAGGAGGGGTATAAGAGGAGAAGGCTCCTCTCCTCTCCCGCTTTGCTCCTTTAAAGCAAGCAGGCTGTCTGTCCCTCTCTCCTCCCCACTCTTCTCCTGCTTTGCTGTTTCAAAGCGAGCCACAGAGGAGGGAAGAGGAACCATGGATCCTCTGCTCATGACTGCAGCAGATCCCCTCGCCATTCGTAGGCATTCACTCCATAACACGCACAGACATTTCCCCTTACTTTCTAGGAGGAAAAAAGTGAGTGTTATGGTGCAAAAAATACGGTATGTTATGTCCTCTCGTATATATGCATTTTTACGAATACTTTCCTGCGCTATAAACATTTTTGTACCCTTTTATTTTTTATCGTTGGGGAGCTGCTTTGCAAAATTGGGAGATGTGTGAATAGAAAGGGATAGCTGTGTTTTAGTTCATATGTTGGCTTGGACACCAGCTCTACTGAGACAGAGAGACTTCATCTCTCAAAAACAGTACTGACCATCTGAGTGAGAACTAAGCTTCTGGTTCTTACCTGAAAAGAAGCTATGGAAACCACCTGTGCACATAATTGTTTGAATCAAACCTCCTGAGAGCCCCTCTATCTATCCTCCAAACAAAGGAGTCACCGGGAGAAGGAAACTAGTATTGTCTGTGATAATTCCTCTTGAACTGGGGTTTGGGAAGAGCTTCTGGTAGTAGTAGTAGTAGTAGTAGTAGTAATAGTAGTAATAATAATTTATACCCCGCCCTCCCCAGCCAAGGCTGGGCTCAGGGCGGCTAACAAGCAATAATAAAATCAAGTTAAATGAATACAACTTAAAAACAAGATTAAAATACAACATTAAAATATTAAAACATTAAAATGCAGCCTCATCACAGGAGAAAGGAAAAAGAAAGAGGGGGAGGGAAAAGATGATCGTTCTTAATCTATCATCTTTTTTTTTAGGGGGGGTATTTTTAAGCCTACCTGTCAGACATAACCCTGATTTAATTGTTTTTAACAGGTCGTTAATGAAAAGGAGGCATGGCTTCCATTTGCCCTCATCAAAGCAATACCAATTAGTGTAAAACAGTTTAAATCTGTTTTCTTGGCTAGCAGAAAAGGTGGAAGGAATTTGACTTCTTAACAGAAACGACAGGCAAGATGTCAAAATGAAGGCCTGGATTACTAGCAAATGACATCCGCTGCCCCCCGCCCTCAGACCCCCAACCACCCGCATTTGTGTCACTTTACACAAATCCTTCCCTTATTTACCTTTGTTTCCTGTTTCCTTTCTACCTCTGTGGCATCTATACCTCATCCGGTCCTCCACTTCCTTCAGGGAAAACCTCCCCAAACCCAAAGAAGGAGAGAGAAAATGATTGAAAATGAATAGATGGTAGACAACTAAAAGTGGGGAGGGGTTGGCATGTGAGTGTGTAAAGGTGTGAGAGGCTGAATATATGAAGGGGGGGGAGAGGTTGCTCCACCTATTTTTTCTTGGCCCTGACTCCTGCCACTAGGATGTAGGCCCCAATCACTTTCCCTCAAGTGTTGTTGTTGTTGTTTAGTCGTTTAGTCGTGTCCGACTCTTCGTGACCCCATGGACCAGAGCACGCCAGGCACTCCTGTCTTCCACTACCTCCCGCAATTTGGTCAAACTCATGCTGGTAGCTTCGAGAACACTGTCCAACCATCTCATCCTCTGTCGTCCCCTTCTCCTTGTGCCCTCCATCTTTCCCTACATCAGGGTCTTTTCCAGGGAGTCTTCTCTTCTCATGAGGTGGCCAAAGTATTGGAGCCTCAGCTTCAGGATCTGTCCTTCCAGTGAGCACTCAGGGCTGATTTCCTTAAGAATGGATAGGTTTGATCTTCTTGCAGCCCATGGGACTCTCAAGAGTCTCCTTCAGCACCATAATTCAAAAGCATCAATTCTTTGGCGATCAGCCTTCTTTATGGTCCAGCTCTCACTTCCATACATCACTACTGGGAAAACCATAGCTTTTACTATATGGACCTCAAGTAGGCTTGCCATATTTCAAACAGTGATAATCCGGTTGAGCTTTTTTTTTTGGGGGGGGGGCAAAATTGCAAAAAAAATGCCTTTTTTAAAGCTATTTTTATGGGAAATCTGGATTTCCCCAGACATATTTCAGGGACCTATATTTTCCTGTTACCCTGTAAAATATGATGCACATTTACAAGGCTATAAAACTGGTTATTCACTTGCACCATCCATTGCCGCAGATCATCAGTCTTGTCACAATCTGATTTGAGGTACTCCTCCATGGTCCAAGTGAAGGGGAGACATATTATTTCTCTACCCCCCCAAAAAAAACTTAATGACTTGAAGTGGAACTGTTAGTCACAGTTTCAACTGAACCTGACTTGAAAATATTGCTTATGCAACAATGATGCTATAACAAGGAAAAGTAAACGCACCTGGTGGTGGTTGGAGAACACTGTGAGTAAATATGTTAGCAGTAGTAAAAGTGAGGCTGTTTCCCTCCTTTTACTTAAATTAAAATATGACTAACAGAGTCCCTGATCTCAGCTGTTAAAAATCTGAATTTCAAGAAGTTTGTTTATTATCCTTGCTACTTAAAGGGGCATATCTTGTGCCTCATTCATTAGCTGGGTTGCTTGTGCATAGGATAGCTTATTGAGAAAGTTGCAAGAAAGGATATTCCTACTAACCACCAGGAAGAACTATCTGACGGCAAGTTCAACAGTGGAACTGACTCCCTTGGAAGCTGGTGGACTCTTCTTCCTTGGAGGCTTTTAAGAAGAGTTTGGATGGCTATCTGTCATGGATGCTTTAGTTGAGATTCTTGCATTGCAGGGGGTTGGACTAGATGCCTCTTAGGGTCCCTTCCAACTCTACAAATTCTATGAAAAGTCAAGTACTGATGGGTGACGGAACAACAGTAGCAAGCTATGGTACCAGCATCAAGGAAACAGTTTTCTACTAGCAACCTGTTTCTAACAGCTCCTCATCATGGAATCCAGAGAGATGATAATGTGTTTCCATTGGTAGAGTGGAAAACTCCTCCACCAATGGAAAACTCCTAATCCCATCAATAGTTTTTTCAAAAAATCATGAATTGCATTTCCCAGCAAACTGAATTCTGTGCACATGTTCATTGATATCAATCATCTCAATTCCATACCCATCAACATGTCTCTGATGAAAATAGGGACTTCCTACTCCATAATAATAATAATTTATTATTATTTATACCCTGCCCATCTGAATGGGTTGCCCCAACCACTCTGGTGGTTTCCAACATATATAAAAACATAAACGTTTAAAAACTTCTATATACAGGGCTGTCTTCAGATGTCTTCTAAAAGCTGTAAAGTTACTTATCTACTTGGCTCGAAAGTTGCATAGTTCCATACCCTCCAACATTTCTCCAGTGAAAATAGGGGCATCCTACCACAGAGCCTAGGGCTTGCCAATCAGAAGGTCGGCAGTTCGAATCCCCGCGACGGGGTGAGCTCCTGTTGCTCGATCCCAGCTCTTGCCAACCTAGCAGATCGAAAGTACGTCAAAGTGCAAGTAGATAAATAGGTACCACTCCAGCGGGAAGGTAAACGGCGTTTCCGTGCGCTGCTCTGGTTCGCCAGAAGCGGCTTAGTCATGCTGGCCACATGACCCGGAAGCTGCACGCTGGCTCCCTCGGCCAATAAAGCGAGATGAGCGCCACAACCCCAGAGTCGTCCACGACTGGACCTAATGGTCAGGGGTCCCTTTACCTTTACCATACCCTCCATCATTTCTCTGATGAAAATAGGGATATCCTAAGGAAAAGCAAGATATTCTGGGATCAAATAATACACCAGGATGGCTTCTGTAAATCCGGAGCTGTCCCTGGAATATGGGGACACTTGGAGGGTCTGCAATTCAGATCCAAGAGTTGTGTTTTGTGTTTGTCATACTGTGTGTTTCTCTTACCTCTGTGACTTCATCTGTTCATCTATCCTGTTCCTCTGTTTGCTCTTGGTAAGATTACTTGATTAAGAGGAGTCCTTGATGAAACAAGGATTTCCAGAATGCCCAAAGAAGAAGAACCATCCCAGTGAAGGCAGCCATACCCTTGGTCTCCGATTTCCATGCCAAGTGTCTGAAATTTCACAACACTTATATCAGCCACAGGGGACAACACTGATGCATGACTCCCAATATTTTCTACATGGATTCATTCTCCCCCCTTCTACTAAACTGAAACACTACAAAAGCAGAAGACCTCCTTTGCAGTTTAACAGTCAGACCTGCTCTGGCTCTTTTGCTTTTATTACTTGAGCTATTGGGACTTTATGTATGACATTTCTCACCTTCCTGATATGTTTAAAGACTTATTGTTATTTTCACTCAATGTTTTAACCTTCCCCCCGCCAAAAGCAGTCAGAACTCCCATCCTCTATCCTATGGGGGGGCGGGAAGTGTCTTTTCTTCTCATTTCCCCCCTGATAGGGTTCATAATTAAAGACATGGGGTGATGTGGCCTGCGCATCTAATTGCAGCATATGATCAAGGATTGCAAGCACTATGCTGAATGCACAACTGTGGTATCTAATTATCACGTTGACTGACAGTAGGATTTTCTCTCTCCTCTTTGCAGAGGTGAAGGCGTATCTGACAGATTACAGCTCTGCTTTGAAGTCAGATGCATATATACAGAATTAAAGATTGAGGACTTCCCAAATGCATTTCAATGTGGGTTATCCCTGTCAGCCATTTCCCTTCTTTATTTACTACAGCTGGCTTTGAAGTGGCAGAGCATAGTCTATGCTGCTGGGGCGTATTAGTAAGGGATGGTATGCCTCTTGGTAGCTCGAAAACCTAAGAGAAGCAGCCTTATGCTACCCTTCATATAAAAAACTTGGAGATTTTAATGCCTAATTCATCTGGGGAGGAAAAAGTACATTACAATGCAGAGGGGGGAAACTTAGCTCTAGTCTCACTCTTGAGCTCCTATTATTCTTATTCTTATTCTTCTTCTTCTTCTTCTTCTTATTATTATTTACTAATTGCTTCCCATATGACGTCTTGAAGTGATTTACAACATAAAAGCATTTATAAAGCAGTTAAAACAAGTGCCTGCAAAAACCATTCTGAAAAGCAACTACAAATACGTATACAGCGGAACCTCGATTGTCAAACGCTTCGGAAGTCGAATGTTTCAGCTTTTGAACACCAACAACCTGGAAGTGAATGCTTCTGTTTTCGAACTCACCTCAGAAGTTGAATGGCTTCCGAGGCGTGTTTCCCCATTTTTTCAATTGAATTTTGCCGACTGGCAATTGCGCCTTGGTTGTCAAACGTTTTGGAAGTCAAATGGTCTTCTGGAACGGACTGCGTTCAACAACCAAGGTTCCACTAAAACTTTTAAACAACAACACAGGCATAAAGTCAATTCTGATCCAGGACAGGTACGACCTGGGATAAAGATTTTAGAAGACTTGTAAATAGCAGGCTTGGGGTTAGGAATCTGAGGGGTCTCCTGATCCTCCTCCCAGTTTATTTGCACAGGGGAGAGAAGAGGGGCAGAGGCCCCACCGCACAAGCAGACGTCCTTGCACAGTGTTTCTGTTGACTGGGCTGGTTAGGTGAATCCTATCCAGAATGTGTATGCAGTCTCTCCCAAGGATTGACATTGGTTATTTTTTTAAATGTATTTTTATTAAAGATTTTCTTGATTTACAAAGGTATGTGCAATGTCTCTCTCTCGTATTTTTTCCCATGTAACACTTAAAAAAACCAAAAACAAATTGGTTTCATTTGTTGAGATATTAGAAAGAATAGGGGGAAAGAGGTGGAGGAGGGGGGGAAGATGAGTGGGGGTGGGGTCGGGTGGTGATGTTTCTATTTTACTTAATATATGGGGGGTTTTGTGTCAGTGTTGCTTGTGCGGATTCTCTGCTCTTCACTTGTGTTCCTTTGGTGGTGAGAGAGGTTGGGGTTGGCCTAGGGTGTGGTTGTTTGTTTGTGATTGGCTGCGGTGATCTTTGTTTTCATGTGTGAGTGGGGTGGGTGGGTGTTTTGGATCAGGTTAGCCATATTGATTTGTATGCTGTTGGTGGATTACTGTCATTGTCTTGTTGGGCTGTGTATGTGATAAATGGGAGCCATACCAGGGTGAAGGCATCTTCTTTTATTTGTCCCCGTGTCAGTTTCAGTTTATTGGTTATTTTTTCTAGTAAGGCTGTTTCCCATACTATTTGGTACCATTGGTTCATGCTTACTCCTGACAGGTCTCTCCAGTGTCTGGCTATGATGTTGCTGGCTGCTGAGAGTAGGTGGGTTATGGGTTCTTTGTGGTGTAAGTGGACATTGTTGTCTTGGAAGATGTTTAGTAGGGCCATTTCTGGCGTGATTTCTAATACTTCTTGGTTATTTTACATATTTCTCGTATGACTGTTGTCCAGAATAGTTGGATTTTATTCAGAGTTTTCCATACTGTTCGTAACACACTGGGATGACTGAAAGAGGGTATTTTGTTCGTTTCTACACTGAATTGAGCTAAAAATCGAGTTGTTTCTTTGTGATGGGGTAAACAGAGAGAGTTTATTGTCTAAACATATTTTGTGAATTTCGAATAGTTTATATGAGGCTGACACCCCGTAGAGGGTTTTGTTTTGGAAATCTCTTTCTCCATGTTTGTGTGCCTGCATCGCCCTGTGTGTTTGCTTCCTCAGAATAGAGATAAGTTTCCAGTGCTAGATGGCTTGAGCAAGTGGGGGTAACACATTTCCTTCTTGATGCTTAAATTCTCCTGTTTGAGCTTCGGCTGCCGTCACGTTTTGCTCTGTGCCAGAGAGTTGCATGGGGACGGCATTTTGGGGTCCAGCCTTGTGGCACGATGGCAAGAGACCTTTTCAAGAATTTGATTTTGCTAAACTTCCTGTGGTGAGAGAACAGGCCAGCTTGCTTTCAGGGGCAAAGCAGCTACTTGAGAAGACTTGAAAGACTCTAATGTTCTCCTTTTGCTATGTACTATTTCCTTCTGGCCATCGGGAACAAATTTAGTTTCTATTGGATTTGTCAAGCTGATAGGAGAACTTGTTGTGTGGGAGAGTGTTTGGCCAGAAGAACACATCTGGTCAAGATCTTCAGCTTGCTTGATCTAGGACTTCAGAAGCAGACAATCAATGCTGAGGCCAAGAGGTGGTTTTTTCCCCTGCCGCATAGCCTCCACAGCTGGAACTCTTTGTGGACTGATACATCCAATTCTTCTGCAAAGACCGTAATGTTGCTTAGCATTTTATAAGGCATTTACATCTCTTTAATTCACCCCAGTGAACAGACAGGGAGTTGCTTTTTAAACCTCCATGTGGAAAAGTTTTCATTGCAACTACTGTTGGATACCAGATGGGAATATTAAATTAATGGGACACGGGGGGGGGGGGGAGAATAATATTGTCCTATACAATTTATAATTATTGTCCTATGCAATCCTGCATATTATTTGATGCCTCCTTAATTGTAATCGTCTATGGATACCCTCCCAAGTCTTGGAAAAAGTTTCTTATTGTAAATGCAAATAAATACTATATGTGGAAATGGCTGGCTGTTATTTAAATGTGTCTGAAATTTGTCACAAAATAGAAAATAAAAGCAGTGAACATACTCTTCAAATTTGTGGTCCTTCTTCCAGCATAAGTTAGTAATATTGCAGCTGAATAGCAAAGTAATATGTTTTTAAGAATCAAGTGTCAATTTATGTTTGACTTGCTAGCTGTCAGGATGGCTTCATTTTTCCCTCTGCTCTTGAAAAAATTGGTAATTAACCAAGTATCAAATCAAATAGAGACAGAGGGTGCAAATTTTAGTTGTTTATGATGGGCAGTGAGAAAACATCAATGGAATACATCCATATGCTGGTCTGTGACCGAAATAAAGTTTGATACAGATACTACAAATGAATATCTCTTGAGTTAGGCACGTATAAGGCCCTGGTCCTCACTGAGGTGGATTAAACTATGCCTAGGCTGTACTTCTTCAGGTGGTGAAAAAACTGCTGCAGGTATCAATATTGCACAGTATGAAGTGATTTGATTCATAAGAACTGACTCCTTTTAAAATAAACATTGTCCAGACCCATAAAAATATTTTTCAAACTTTTACTTCCAGAACTCTTCAAAAACAGAGCAAAATACATCAAATGATATACCCAAAACTATGTCTTGTGCTGTGCAGCACAAGCTCAGCATCTTAGAAGTAAAAGCTAATTCCAAAAATCCAAACTGTGTCTGTCTCCCACAGCCTGCATCCCAGCCTCCATTGGCCTTAGGCTATGCAACTCTCGGAGAACCACTTGACAGCCTTTTGTGTTCATTGGTGTTCAGAGAAAAACTAACAGCCACCACCCTTTCAAGATGGCAAGTTTGCAGCTCAATACCTTTGTCACCTGATCTAAGGTTACAACACTCAAATGTTAGCTAGCAGAAAACAAGAATTGGTTACTTATCAACTCAGCAAGAGCTCAAAGTGCTCTTCGTGGATTCAATATAGCCCCAAGGAGAAGCCCCATTTTAAAGCCTTCTTCAATACACAAAGCCATTCCCATTTCAGTGTCAATTAAACCAATTATATTTAACAAATACACCATAACTGAATGCGCCTCCATACAAAACAAAAAGTTCCCCCTCATACACCAGTTGAGATCACTGAACACACTCAACTTTGTTATTCTGGATTGAATTCCTTTTGGGTACGCAAATAAACTTTTCTTTTCTTGTGTTTATTTCAAGTAGAGAGACTATTGCAGACAACAAGCTGACTTGCACTTTATTCAGTGACCAGGGATCATCCCAGCTCAGGATAAATTATCAGGGGATACTAAAGTTTTAGTCTACACATTTCTGCTGCCCTTCAAGAAAGAGAGGAGAGAGGAAATCCTTCACCAGAAGAGGACATTTCATAAATTCATAAATAAACCCTGCAAAAATCAGGTGGTAGCATGCATTGACAGAAGCCAAACTGGAGATAAAAATAGAGCTGGATAACTTTTGAAAGACCGAGAAAAAATATATTCTCCAACTCCAAAAGTATCTTTGGTAGTAAGCAGATTTGCAGGTCTTCACTAGCAAGCAGCACAAATCCTGCAGAACCACTCCTCTATAGCAGATGTCATGCTTTGCACATTATATATTGCAGGATCTGATCCCTTGCAGGAAATGTGGCAGAACACTCTGCTTCATTTGAAGCAAAGGAGAAACTCAATGGGCTTATAGGTAAGCCCCATTATCAAGGGGGAAGTAACATTTTCCAGTGGTGGGAGTAACATTTGCCATTGAGAAGAAGCCTTGTGGAGCTCCTCCTGCCCTCTGCCACCTCCTTCCCCTTTCTCAAGGTAAGGCTTATTTTCTTGTGAGAGGCTTTGAAATATACTCAGAGTCGCAAAGTCATTTCATGCTCTTTATTCAGCTCATAGTGGTGAGGAGGAATGAATAAATGTCCCCTCACAGTATCTGCTTTATATACATTATTTACACAATGGGCTGCACATGATTGGCTAATTCTGGAATTCTACTGTAAGCCAATCAGGTTGTGGATTCACTTCTATCTGGAGCAGGATTGGGTGGTTCCTGCCAACCAACCATACTGCTGCATTGTTCTAGGACCAATCAGACTGCTGCATTCTGAATCCTATTGTTCTAGGACCAATCAGACTGCTGCCTTTTGGATCCTATTGTTCTAGGACCAATCAGACTGCTACAGTTTGGATCCTATTCAACTCAGTACATAACACCCCTCCCCTCTAAGTTCCAGTCCTGCCCGGGAGGTCGCATTCATAGTCCTCAAGGTATGCCGGCGGCCTACGTGTGCGTTGTGGCCTGGGGTGTTCCCTGGTCCGGGCTCCGGGTTCTGGCTCGTGTTCCAAGGATGCTGGCTGTGATGCGGCTGTTTGGTCTGGTGCAACCGGCTCGCTCAGTCGTGGTTCTGGTTCCGGTGTCCTTTCGGCCTCACGGGTCCTCTCTGTATTTACTGATTCTGCCTCTCCTGCTGGCCCCTCCTGCTCTATGGGCCTCACTGCCCCGCTGTTCCCTTGGGACTCCTCTGACCTGTCCTCCTCCTGGTTTTCTCCCGGGAATCGTCGCCGTATCTGGTCGCAGTGGCGGCGCCAGCATTGCCCCCCATCCGTTAGCACCTCGTACGACACGGGGCCAGTGACCCTGGTGATTGTGGCGGGTACCCATGCTGGGCCTGCCCCAAAATTCTTTGCGTACACTGGGTCCTGGGCCTCGAAGGTCCGGGGGTTCCTGCCTTCCCCCACCACTACCTCATCCTGAGCTCTATCGGGGTGAAGGCGGTCCAATCTGATTGCAAGGCGCCGACCCATTAGTAGTTCAGCGGGGCTCCGGCCAGTCGTTGAGCTGGGGGTGCTGTGCTGTGCTAGAAGGAATGTGGCAAGGCGGTACTCCCAGTCCCCTTGCGTCATGCGGCGAAGGGTGTCCTTGGTGGTCCGCACCATGCGTTCTGCTTGGCCATTGGTGGCAGGGTGGAACGGCGCCGAACGGATGTGGCGGATGGCGTTCTGCGCTGTGAAGGTTTGGAATTCTCCTGACGTAAATGCAGTCCCGTTGTCTGAGACGAGAGTGTCAGGGAGCCCGTGGGTTGCAAACAGCCTGCGTAGTACCCGGATGGCTGCGGACGTGGAAGTGGACGGTACCAGTGCGACTTCCAGCCATTTGGTGTAGGAGTCCACCACTATGAAGAATGTTTTCCCCTGAAAGGGGCCAGCGAAATCCACATGCAGGCGTGACCATGGTGCTCGGGCGGACTCCCAGGACTGGACTGGGGCCCTTGGGGGATCTGGGCGGGATTCTTGGCAGGCCTGGCAGTGTTTGACCCAGGCCTCTATCTCTCCATCGATCCCCGGCCACCACACATAACTCCTGGCAAGGGCCTTCATTCTTACTACCCCTGGATGTGTCTCGTGTAGGGCTGTGAGGACCCTTTTGCAGAGGGGCTGGGGAACAACGACTCTGCTTCCCCATAACAGGCACCCCTTGTGGGCCGACAGTTCATGTTTGCGGGTTGTGTAGCCGGCGAATTCTGGCCCGGGGCTGCTGCTGGGCCATCCCCTCCACACCCAGTCCAGGACCCGGGAGATGACCCTATCTTTCTTGGAATGGTGTGCAACTTCTTGTGCCTGAATGGGGCGGTCGGGAAGCAGCTCCAGGCTCATAACCTCTTGTGCAGGTGCTGGGTCAGGGCCTGTTTCCGGTAGTGGTAGCCTGCTGAGGGCGTCCGCATGGCCCATCGCCTTCCCAGGTCGGTGAATCAGTGCATACTGGTAGCTGGCAAGGAAAATTGACCACCTGAGGACGCGAGGAGACAGCACTTGGGGGGTCTGCTTTTCGGGGGCAAACAAGCCAAGCAACGGCTTGTGGTCAGTCACCACGGTGAAGGGCCGCCCGTACAAGAAATCATGGAATTTTTTTACTCCCTTTACGATTGCCAGACCCTCCTTGTCGATTTGCGAGTAGTTCCGCTCGGTTGTGTTGAGTGTCTGGGAAAAGTACGCCACCGGTACCTCTCTTCCATCCGGGAGTTGGTGCCCCAGGACAGCTCCAATGCCATAGGGTGAGGCGTCGCATGCTAGCACCACCGGCAGCCTCTCGTCGAAGTGTGCCAAGACCGAGTTTGAGACAAGCAAGTCCTTGACTGCCTGGAATGCGGCCTCCTGGCGCTGGCCCCACACCCAAGGGGCCCGCTTGTCCAGGAGTCTGTGTAGGGGCTCCGCTACCGCCGCCTTGTGGGGAAGGAAGGAATGGTAAAAGTTCAATAGTCCCAAGAAGGCCTGAAGTTCAGTCTTGCTCTTGGGCGCTGGGGCATCACAAATGGCCCGTACCTTGTCCCCAGTCGGGTGGACCCCTTCTGCGTCCACCATAAATCCCAGAAAGTCCACCTGAGGCACTCCTAGTAGACATTTTTCCCGCTTCACCTTGAGACCCGCCGTCTGGAAACGGTGCAGAACGGTGCGGAGGCGGTCCTCAAACTCCTCTGGTGTGGGGCCGGCAATCAACACATCATCGAAGAAGGGGGTGACGCCAGGAATCCCTTTAAGGAGAGAGTCCATTATATTCTGGAATATGCCTGGTGCCACGCTGACACCGAATTGCAGCCGCTTTACCCTGAACGCTCCTCTGTGCGTCACAATCGTCTGTGCCTCTGCTGTGGCCTCATCTACTGGCAGCTGTTGATATGCTTGGGCCAAGTCCAGCTTGCCAAAAATTTTCGACCCAGCCAGGGTGGCAAGGACATGGCTGACCACTGGCACTGGGTATGCGTGGGCCGTGAGGGCCTTGTTTATGGTACATTTGTAGTCTGCGCAGATGCGGACCGAACCATTAGGCTTGACGGGTGTGACGATTGGGGTTTCCCAGGGAGCATTAGGCACCGGCTCCAGCACTCCTTGCTCTACGAGTCGGTCCAATTCCTCGTCTATACGGGGTTTCAAGGCGAACGGGACCCGGCGGGCCTTGAGCCTGACCGGTCGTACTGCGGGGTCAAGCTGTAGCGCAATGGGGGGGCCCGTATACTGTCCCAATTTCCCATCGAAAACCCCTGGAAATTCCTTGCATATGGCGTCCACGTCCACTTGTAAGCTAGTGTGGTTCACCCCGGTGACAGCTAGCCCCAGTGGTCCAAACCATGCCAATCCCAGTAAGCTAATGTAGGGGCCCTTGACCACAAGCAAGTCCAGTTGCCGCGTCCGCCCTCGGTATTGCACCCTGAAGGTCCCCACCCCCATTGTGGGGACCTTACGTTTCTGGAAGTCCCGGAGGGTGAATGGGGCCGGCCTGAGTTTGGGACCCCCAGTGGGACACAGTTTCCTTAAGGTCCTTGCCGAGATTATGGATAGAGTTGAACCCGTGTCAAGCTCCATGCGGCATGGGGCCCCCTCTATCTGTACCTCTACATAAATTTTCTCTACGTTGGGGTGGGGCAACTGGTATACCTGGAAGTCCGTGAGCTCCGTCGAGTTGCCTTGGTGCGTTGGGCCCCGGGACCTGGGGCTCTTGGATTGGTCATCTGATGCCTGGTGTCGGGTGGGCCGAGCCCGACACACCCGGGCGATGTGTCCCGATTTTCTGCACTGCCTGCACTCTGCGTTGCGGAAACGGCAGGTCCTCCTCTCGTGACTCTCCCCGCAGCTTGCGCAGTTCCCTCCTTCTCGTCGAGGCAGCTGTGGTCTGTGCGCTGCTTGAGTGCGCTGCTGTACTCGGTGCACCTCCTCCCTGTCGGATCCTGAGTCGTCGGTGAGGTCTTCATGGTGGACCCTCGGTTGGGATGGCAGGCTCGGCCGTGCCTCTTGGGTCGACCTCTCGGCAGCTTCTGTTGCCAGGGCCTCCTCCAGAGCGACCTGGAATGTTAGGTCCTTCTTAGCGTAGAGGCGTCGTTGCAGCTTCTCATCCTTCAGGCCACCGACGAGGCGGTCACGAAGCATGTTCTCCAGCTCTGAGAAGTTGCAGAACCGGGCGGCTTGGCGGAGAGAGGTCACAAACCCAGTTATGGTTTCCCCAGGGGCTTGCCGCTTTGCGTAGAGGGCATTTCGACGAGCCACCACTGAGGGCTGCGGCGAAAAGTGCCCCTTCAGCTGTTCCATTATTGTTTTGTATGGAACAGTAGCGACGTCTTCAGGCGCAAGGAGAGCCCGGGCGATTTCAAACGTCTCCTCTCCGCAGACGCTGAAGAATATCGCCCTCTTCTTGGCGTCTTCTTCGTCAGTGACCCCTTTGGCTTCTAGGAGGAAGGTGAAACGGGAGGCGTACGCTTCCCAGTCTCCAGATGCTGGGTTGAATGGCGAGAAGCTGCTGTTGGCTGCCATTCTGAGTTCCTTGTGCCCCGGAGCTGAAGCCTGGATACACGGTGCGAGGCAGCGGTGCGGCAGTTGGCGGTGCTGCGGTGCTGTGTGTGGCAGTCAGCTCAGCGGGATCCCACCCTCGTCGCCAGTGAAATATACTCAGAGTCGCAAAGTCATTTCATGCTCTTTATTCAGCTCATAGTGGTGAGGAGGAATGAATAAATGTCCCCTCACAGTATCTGCTTTATATACATTATTTACACAATGGGCTGCACATGATTGGCTAATTCTGGAATTCTACTGTAAGCCAATCAGGTTGTGGATTCACTTCTATCTGGAGCAGGATTGGGTGGTTCCTGCCAACCAATCATACTGCTGCATTGTTCTAGGACCAATCAGACTGCTGCATTCTGAATCCTATTGTTCTAGGACCAATCAGACTGCTGCCTTTTGGATCCTATTGTTCTAGGACCAATCAGACTGCTACAGTTTGGATCCTATTCAACTCATAACAGGCTTAAAAAAATAAATTGGGAGGTCACCTATTCCTACCCTATTTCTAAGCAACCAACAGTAAATGCAATAAACTATGTCAGCACACATCACTCTGAATATTACAACCACGCATTGCCTTGTTGTTGTTGTTGTTGTTGTTTAGTCATTTAGTCGTGTCCGACTCTTTGTGACCCCATGGACCAGAGCACGCCAGGCACTCCTGTCTTCCACTGCCTCCCACAGTTTGGTCAAACTCATGCTGGTAGCTTCGAGAACACTGTCCAACCATCTCATCCTCTATCGTCCCCTGCTCCTTGTGCCCTCAATCTTTCCCAACATCAGGGTCTTTTCCAGGGAGTCTTCTCTTCTCATCAGGAGGCCAAAGTATTGGAGCCTCAGCTTCAGGATCTGTCCTTGCAGTGAGCACTCAGGGCTGATTTCCTTAAGAATGGATAGGTTTGATCTTCTTGCAGTCCATGGGACTCTCAAGAGTCTCCTCCAGCATCATAATTCAAAAGCGATCAGCCTTCTTTATGGTCCAGCTCTCACTTCCATACATCACTACTAGGAAAACCATAGCTTTAACTATACGGACCTTTGTTGGCAAGGTGATGTCTCTGCTTTTTAAGATGCTGTCTAGGTTTGTCATTGCTTTTCTCCCAAGAAGCAGGCGTCTTTTAATTTCGCGACTGCTGTCACCATCCGCAGTGATCATGGAGCCCAAGAAAGTAAAATCTCTCACTGCCTCCATTTCTTCCCCTTCTATCTGCCAGGAGGTGTTAGGACCAGTGGTCATGATCATAGTTTTTTTAGATGTTGAGCTTCAGACCATATTTTGCGCTCTCCTCTTTCACCTTCATGGATCACTGCCTTGCTGTGGCAAAGGGGCTTGAATAACTCAGAGAAGCTATGAGCTATGCCGTGCAGGGCCACCCAAGATGGACAGGTCATAGTGGAGAGTTTTGACCAAATGTGATCCACCTGGAGCAGGAACCGGGCAAGCCACTCCAGTATCCCTGCCAATAAAACTCTATGGACAAAGACAACAGGCACATTGCCTTATCAGGGAGCAAATGCATTTCATATGAGATATGTTTTTAAAACAGAGCAGGAAATTGCCATGGAAATGCTTGAACCCTGAGCCCCCCTGAGCCAATATGGATGACATGAAATCTAGCCACATCAACTCTGCCTATAAAGAGTGTCACTACATCAACTAGCTGCACTCAAACCAATCCTTCAATATGCATATAGCAATCGCCTGTCACACATCAGACTAGCACTGCTTAATATCCCGCTCTTTCCTTGCTCACATACTTAAAGATTTCTTAAACTGCAGAAGCTGCGTAGCTAAGCAGCTGTGGCCTGTCACAGGGCAAGGATCCAGGGAAGTCATTAAGAAGAACAGCAGGTAGAGGAATAGCTGGAAAAGTTTTTTAAAGCTTCTATAAATAGGGAGGAAAGGCAGGGAGATGTCTAACTTTTGCATCTATGTTTTGGAAATATGCACTGTCTAGTCATACAGCCACTTCCCTCTCCAACATATGGATTAGACATTATCTTAATGACACCCACTTCCCACTGATGATTGACTGAAGTTGCCACACTTTGCCAGCAAATGCAAATTTCCATGAAGAGACTTCAGTTGTAGCACACACATGCTTTAGCTACTTAACCATTTGCTCCAAGTCATAGGTTCAGTTAATTAACTTGTGCAGAACCATCATGTCAAGATAATTTAGACTTTGTGTATTTGTTTAGTCCAGGGGTAGCCAGTACGATCCCTCCAGATGTTGCTGGACTACAACTTATGTGAGCCCCAGCCAGTATGGCCACTGGTCAAGGAAAACGGGAGACACCCGGAAGGCTGCAGGTCAGCTACCCCAGATTTAGTTCATTAGGCAAGTAGCAGTCAAAGTCCACTGGACAAATAACTCATGTAGCAACCTCAAATCCCATCCCAGAAAGGTTTCTTCCAACAGAGAAAAAAAGAAAAACCTGTCAGGAAGCACAGATGAGAACAGCCGTGCATCAACTGAGCAGATCCCTTCTCAGAAGGAAATAAGAACGCTTTTCAAAATGGGGAGTAGCCAGAGCTGGCCCACAGATAAGGCAGGGTGAAGCAGCTGCCTTCGGTGGCAGAAATGCAGGATGGAGCACCCCACCTGTCCTGCCACTTTTGCTGCCACCAGAGAAGCTCTGCTTTGCCACTGGTCTCCCGCTGTCAGGGACTGGGCAGTGGAGGAATGGTGGAGACTGCCTCCCCATCCTGACCCTTCCAGAGAGAAGGAAGAGGAAGACAGTATAGATTTATAACAGGGGGTTGAGGGAGGTAGCAGCTCAGAGGCAGTTGAGGGGAAAAGCTGGGAAATCATGGGAGAGCCAGAACAACACCTGGCTGACACATCATTAGAAAGCATTCCAGACCCTCCATCTCCCAGAGCCTGGCGAGCCTTAAAAGTAGGAGAGCAAAGAGCTCAAAGACAGAGGGCATGTAGCAGCACCCGTAAGAGAGATGATTGAGGAAGTGGGAGAGACGGGAGGTGGAGATTCACCAAGACAACACCATTATCCAAGAGGCTGGGTTCTATAGCCTCTCTCTGTAAAGGCTGAATTAAAAAAGGGTGGTAAGAAGTTTTTCCTTGTCTTTATACTTTCCTGGGCAACTAGCCAAGAGCCTCTGACAGCATCCTGACACCCCCCCCCCCATCCCTAGGGGTGGAGAGAGGCCAGTGGCAAAGCTGTCCAGAACACCTCCATCTCACCGACGCTTTCTGCCACTCCACGTTGCAGAAAAATAGCAGGAGCAAAGCTCTACGTAATGCCTCCCATCTCATTCTAGCACCCAGCTTTGCCACTGGTGGGGTGCCAAGGTTTGCAAGGGGTTTTCCTTGGGGCGAAGCCCTTGTAGAGCCTCACAACCCCTGCTCCATCGCAGGGGCAGCAGTGGACGTTTCGCCCCAGGCGCAAAAACGCCTTGGGCCACCACTGGGTCCAGGAGATTTATGCAATTAGGCTGTGCCCAGATGGCAGCTTCCCTCATTGCTGATATAGAGCTGAATTAGGCTCATGTGAACATAGTTTACATTTCAAAGCTCCAACTATTCTCCATGCTAAACTTATCAGACAGTTGTCAATAACAGAAATATGTCGCTCAATTGCTTTTGCGTCATTACTTACACTTGTCAGTCAAATCTTTTTGGTCACTTTATCTTGACCAGGGCAAGCCAAAGTGACTTACAAATAAACAGTTTTAGATGTGTCCCTGCTCCTGCCCCCAAACTTTG
This sequence comes from Podarcis pityusensis, assembly GCF_964106645.2. NCBI lineage: Eukaryota > Metazoa > Chordata > Lepidosauria > Squamata > Lacertidae > Podarcis > Podarcis pityusensis. Next base: position 11,233,148 of record NC_138026.1, read on the forward strand.
CTCTTATTCTACTTGCACCTCCTTTCCTGGTGAAACACTTACCAAACACACACTGAGTTCCCAAAAAAAGCCAATTATTATTATTATTATTATTATTATTATTATTATTATTGAAACGTTTATGCTCTTACTTCACAGAAGACTTGTTTTTGAAAGAGCCAGCAACTTACCACATCTTACCATAGATAGCATTAAACTTCTGAATGTAGGGGTAGTTACAGCAATAAAAGGGTTAAACCTGCACCTTTCAACCTTAGCCTCAAATCTCAGTTAAGGAGGTTTTGTCAGTGCAAGCAAAACCAAAGGAAACAAGAGAAGAGCAGGATGGGAACTAAATGTTATGTTAGAAGAAGTGTTACAAGGGACAAGTCACTATTTAAAAGAGATTTTTGACCAGCATTTTAAACAGATTGTTCAAGATACCAAGGTGTCCTTTAGAAGTCAAGGGAACATGTACTTCAAAGCAAACTTCTATCAAATTCAGCAACACTCATCTCCTCATGTGTGCGAATCAGTGTTCTACCACACCACAATTTCAAAGCATAATTTAATCTTTTGTAGTATTTTATTGTAAAAAGTGAAAGTGACAAGATTCATCCACAAGTCACAAGTGCTCAATACTGGTGATTGGGGAGCGTGTGTGTGTGTATTATGTATAATGTATAATGTATAATGTATATGTATATGTATATGTATACGTGTGTGTGTGTGTGTGTGTGTGTGTATTCAGCACTGTGATTTGCAATGATAACGACCACAGCAGCAATAAGGTATTAATAAAGCATTGGTATTTTATCTCCCCCTCACCTCACCTGGAGACACAGAGTGTTCAATAAAAGGGCACCCCATGTCTTTTCCTCATTGTCAATAAGACCAGAAGCTTTCCTCCTTTCTAAGAATAGAAGGCAGAAGTGCAGGTCTTTTTTGTTGTTAAATTGATTAAGGGTGAGAGCATAAAGTATAATTAGATATGCTTAAACGTAGTAGTAAACCACTTTCAGACCCTCCACGTGTCCCTGTTTTCCAAGGACAGTCCTGGATTTAACCAAGGCGTCCCGGTTTCTGATTTGATCCCAGAATGTCCTGCTTTTTCTTAGGTAAAGGTAAAGGGACCCCTGACCATTAGGTCCAGTCATGGCCGACTCTGGGGTTGCGGCGCTCATCTCGCTTTACTGGCCGAGGGAGCCGGTGTACAGCTTCCGGGTCATGTGGCCAGCATGACTAAGCTGCTTCTGGCGAACCAGAGCAGCGCACGGAAACACCGTTTACCTTCCCGCCAGAGCGGTACCTATTTATCTACTTGCACTTTGATGTCCTTTTGAACTGCTAGGTTGGCAGGAGCTGGGAACAAGCAACAGGAGCTCACCCCTTTGCGGCCACATGACCCGGAAGCTGTACGCCGGCTCCCTCGGCTAATAAAGCGAGATGAGCGCCGCAACCCCAGAGTCGGTCACGACTGGACCTGATGGTCAGGGGTCCCTTTACCGTTACCTTTATTTAAAAAGGTACAGAAGCCCAGTCTTGAATCTATATCAAAACCTATCCACCCTAGCAAAATTGCCCCAACACATTCTATATTATCCACTATTCTTTCCCCATTGCAAAACTAATACATTATCAAGAAACCATATGAACTTTCTATTTAAGTAATATGGGCATATTTTATGTTTGGCTATCATAGGCTTTTCTTCATGCCTCCACAGAAAACATAGTCCACAATTTCATATTAACTGCATTTTGCAAACCTCAAGTGTTTTCCTCCATTTGCAATCTGGCTAGGCTTCAGCCCTGAAGCAAAATTTCAGGTGGCTGTGGTCTAACCATTAACTTTGGCCTGGAATGACTTGAATTACAAACCAAACAGACTGTGAATGGAATATCTTTAAAAGTGCAGTAAGTGTACAGCTTGGGAACCTGGTTTTGTTCCTCTGAATTGAGCCTGCAGACACACTTTTGAACCACTCTTTTGGGGCATTCCAAAAATGAATCATTATTCACAGACAGGAAATGCAGGTGCTACATTAAAGAACTGCAAAAAGAGTCAATTGAACTGAACAATAAAGACTTATTGCTCATACGTTTCTTTAAAAAGCAGCACACACACCCCCCCCAAACTTCCGTGTGTTTTCTGATTTAAAACACATCATACTTTGGCTTCTTAACCACCTTCTGTATTATGCTTCCAGAAATTTGACAGCTACTTACTTAAGAAGTTTATGACCACATATAATTTCTTGGTACTTAACCTATGAAAAAGCCATAAATATAACCATGTATATAATGTGAACTTTAATCAGTCATATTTTAGAATAATGCTAAAGCCTAATCTGTAAACATTAATATTCTCAGAACACGGCATCATGCTAAAAAAAATCTAGGTCAGATGTTAGCGCTATGCATTGACTTCTGCCCATGTCTTATAGGGAACGTACAAATGTGGAATATACAAAAAAGTAAGAAATAAACATAATGGTATGCTCACAAGCTAATATTTTGGGGCCAGGATAGCTGACAGGTGTTTCATAGAATCCCAGAAGATACCCTGAGGGTCTGCCCAACTAGCAGACCCTCTACAATGCAGGAATCTCAGCTAAAGCATCCATGACAGATGGCCATCCAACCTCTGCCTAAAAACTTCCAAGGAAGGAGAGTCCATCACCTCCCATGGGAGTCCGTTCTCTTACTATCAGAAATTTCTTCCTGAAGTTTAGTCGAAATCACCTTTCTTGTAACTTGAATCCACTGGAGAAAACAAGCTTGTTCCATCTTCCGTGTGACAACCCTTTAGCTATTTGAAGATGGCTATCATATCACCTCTTAGTCTCCTCTTTAACAGGTTAAACATACCCAATTCCCTCAACGGTTCCTCATAAGGCCTGGTTTCCAGACCCTTGATCATCTTGGTAGGCTTCCTCAGCACACATTGCAGCTTGTCAATAGCCTGTTTAAATTGTGATGCCCAGAGCAGGACACAGTATTCCAGTTGTGGTCTGACCAAGGCAGAATACTATTACAGTGGTACTTTGGGTTACAGACGCTTCAGGTTACAGATGCTTCAGGCTACAGACTCCGCTAACCCAGAAATAGTACCTCGGGTTAAGAACTTTGCTTCAGGATGAGAACAGAAATCGTGCATCAGCGGCTTAGCGGCAGCGGAAGGCCCCATTAGCTATGTGAAAGGAAGAGAAACCCATACTTCTAAATTTCTCATAGAACTAGCCTGGGAACTTCCCTCTGCATGACTCTTTTATATTTTGATAACCAAATACTTTTCTCTATGAGCCAGCAGAAAGAAATTTATTTTTTTGTGATTTTGCTGGAGTGTTTTCAAAGAATAAACAGCTAATGAGTTTTCGATTTTCTAACGTGACTGCTTTTTTGAAATACAGTGGTACCTCGGGTTACATAGGCTTCAGGTTACATACGCTTCAGGTTAGATTCTGCTAACCCAGAAATATTACCTCGGGTTAAGAACTTTGCTTCAGGATGAGAACAGAAATTGTGCAGCAGCAGCGCAGTGGCAGCGGGAGGCCCCATTAGCTAAAGTGGTACCTCAGGTTAAGAACAGTTTCAGGTTAAGAATGGACCTCCAGAACGAATTAAGTTCTTAACCTGAGGTATCACTGTAGTTTCCTTGACCAGGACACTACACTTCTGTTAAGCCTTTATGTGCTGGCTGATACATCAGCAAGTTTAGTATAGGACCATTAAACATCAATGCAATATTAAGCATATAGATGTTCCCGTTGATTATAGAGCCTAGCGGTGCTGCCACTTTAACTAATGGTTCAGACTCCTGTTTGGTCAGGAATGCAATGGGAATGCTTGTTTCGTTATTGTTTCTTTTTATTTGAGGCTACATTTTTCTCGCTTGCTCCATCCAGGTGTGCAGACTATATAAGACCGTAACACATGTTTTCATCCCCCAGGGATTCTGTGTTATAATTAACCTAATTTCCAATGGTTAGGCATCAGAACACTCTCCATGCAGTTTGGCAACATTCAACTGGATCAAAGGCAGTAAGCATGTTGCCTTTTAGATGCCAAGATGCTTTCCTTCCCCTCACTTGAATTCAGGCACTAACAAAAGGCTGCAGCCCAGCCACTAACACCAAGGGGAGGCATATTTTCAAACCATGGAAAGAGTAAGCTGAAATAATAATTTCATTCTATTTTGTTCCAGCTGTTAAATCTTGGCAACACAGCTAATCTCCCAACTCATGCTGATTTTCAGTGCAATACTCAGAACATTTTATTATTGTTTCTTATTCAGATGCAACCATTTTTAGCTTCCCCTAATTAGGTATTTGCAGCTAACAAGTGGTCACAATAATAATTATTATTAATATTTCTTTTTAAAAAACCAGCAACATTTGTGTTGCACGCAGACAAAAACACAGTTTGGAGGGCAAAACACAAGAAAAAGCCAGGAAAAGTTTGAGCCAGTCTTTACAGCTTGATGAGCATCAGAGGAATAATAACACCACAGTTGTGGAGAAAGATTGAACTGGTTCCCAAGATAGGGGAAGCTGGCTAACACAAGAAAGTCAGGTACAATTGGATCAGAGACAGCACCAAACCTGAAAATGGCAAGGTCCAGTGGGTCATGTTAATATTCCATAGACTGCAGCAAAATCTGGTCTTGTCCATCTTACAATGTTAATATTTTATAGTTAAGAGGCAGTGCTGTGGTCTAAACCACTGAGCCTCTTTTGCTTGCCGATCGGAAGGTCAACAATTCGAATCTGCTTGACAGGGTGATCTCCCGTTGCTCTGTCTCAGCTCCTGCCAACCTAGCAGTTTGAAAGCACACCAGTGCAAGTAGACAAATAGGTACCGCTGCGGCGGGAAGGTAAACGGCATTTCTGTGCACTCTGGTTTACGTCATGGTGTTCCATTGTGCCAGAAGCGGTTTACTTATGCTGGCCACATGACCCGGAAAGCTGTCTGTGGACAAACGCCGGCTCCCTCGGCCTGAAAAGTGAGATGAGTGCCACAACCTCATAGTCGCCTTTGACTGGACTTAACTGTCCAGGGGTCCTTTACTTTTAACTTTTTTACCAACCAAACAAATCCGCAGCAGCCCACCAGCAGCTCAGTAAACCTTCAGTTTCTTCCACCTCCCTGGGACTGCAAAAATACAGGTCCTGTCAAGCACCTAAAAGGCCACAACATGTGCTGGCTACTGGCTGTATTTGGCTGGGTGGATTTCAAAGTTATACAGGCCTGATTTAGATCTATGTGTAACCAGTTTTCCTTAGCCAGTATGAGAAGGAAACGAATGTAGTTGCAGAATTAATCTTTTCGTTGGCTTGGGTATGAGTTCCTCCCCTCCCCCCCCCACCCCGCAAAAAAAAAAAAAACCCACAGAAAAAAGGTTGAAAAATAGTTGTAGCGTGTGAAAGAAACAAAGAAAGCAGAAGGTGTGTGGTATGCAGCAGCAGCAGCAAGCAATGGATTCCTTTGGTACTCCCTACTGCAGATTGGTACCCCCCCTACCATGGGGATGCGGGTGGTGCTGTGGGTTAAACCACAGAGCCTAGGACTTTGGCCAATCAGAAGGTCGGCGGTTCGAATCCCTGCGACGGGGTGAGCTCCCATTGCTCGGTCCCTGCTCCTGCCAACCTAGCAGTTCGAAAGCACGGCAAAGTGCAAGTAGATAAATAGGTATCGCTCCAGCGGGAAGGTAAACGGAGTTTCCGTGTGCTGCTCTGGTTCGCCAGAAGCAGCTTAGTCATGCTGGCCACATGACTCAGAAGCTGTATGCCAGCTCCCTCGTCCAGTAAAGCGAGATGAGCGCCGCAACCCCAGAGTCGGCCACGACTAGACCTAATGGTCAGGGGCCCCTTTACCTTTACCTTACTGCAGCAAATGGAATTATTTGCCACAGCAGGCCAGGTCTCTAAGAGTAGAATTAGTAGCTGAATGAAGATTGAGCAACCGCAATACAGGAAATTCCTCTCCAGTTGGATTTCCAAGGCAGAGGGGGGAAGGAAGAGACATAGCTTAGTGGTAGAGCATCTCCAAGTAGAGATGAGAAACAGCCCTTTTCTGAAAATCTAGACAGCCACTGCCAGCCAGTGGAGACAGTACTGAGTTAGATGAACCAGTGGGTCTGACTTCTTATTAAGGCAACTTCCTATGTTCAGCATCTATCTGATAGTGGTAAGGCTAGTAGAGGCTGCTAAGAGTTTCTTTGGGTACAGCTGGCCGATGAGTCATGTTCGCAAATCCTCTAGGTGTTCCTATTTTCCAGGGATGGTCCCAGGGCTGGAACTAAATTTCTGAAGGGCCTTAATTGTCTTAGGAAGGGTTCTCCATGCTATATAGACCTTGGCAGATCTTCCAGACTCTCCAAGCATCCCTATTTTGCAATGACAGTCCCAGATTTACAGAAGCCATCCTGGTTTCTGATTTGATCCCAGAATGCCCCACTTTTCCTTAGGATATTCCTATTTTCATTGGAAACATGTGGGATAGTATGAGCCTCAATTCTATGAGCTTTCTTGATTTAGTGCAAGCACTTCATCAGAAATTTCACTAGTCTGCCACAGAACTAAGCCGTAACTAATGACATCATGCTGTGCATCCTTAACAGAGTGGACCACGCTTCTAATTTGCCATCAGGGTAGATGTCAATCCTGGCTTCTGAAACCCCAGTATGCATTTAAAAAAATATATATTTTATGAAGAATAAAATCAAGCTGCTTGATAGCCCCATGATTAAGAGGCAGGGTATTTAAATAAATTTAAATAAATTTGATAGGGAGAAAATAAAATAAAAAAACAGATGGGAGAGAAGATGCAAAACAGAATACCCATACCAAAAACACATAATTTACTTTGGAGCCATTTTTCTGGGTAAGTCTTTTAAACACTGTGACCAATTTATAAAACTTGGTTTATTATCTACAGTCCCACTGATTTATTAAGGTTCTTTGCTATGAACTTTCAAAAAGATAACCTCCTCTAAAAGATTACAATACAACCTCTGTAAATAAGTAATGTTTGTTATTGCGATGGGGGGGGCGGCAAAGTGAGGGTTGTCATTGAGTACATGCTTACGTTTTAAAGAGGACTAAAGGCAATCAAACTGTCCAATCCAGAAAAGGAGTTTTAATTCACTTTATAATGGACACCTAAAGTTGAATGGAATGAGCACTGTGACCCAACAATAATAATAATAAAATCCTATGGGTCTAGGTGGATGTTTATACGATAAAATGTGAGAGCCACAACTCAAAAACTCATAAAATGAGTTTAAGAGGCCACCCTGCTCCTTCCCAAAATACCAAAGAGAACAAATATTTTCAATATCCAGGTCAAGACAGAAACCCCCTAGTCAATTTACCCTTTGTACAAATCTCAACGTTAACCTAGATTTCCCTTCTGTTTAAAGCAGGAATGTTACCAAATATGCTGCTACCGCCAAGACCGTGTTGTCCACAAGGGACTACCACAAGTGGTAGATAATCACTACACCTAAAATTAAAACACACACATATATTGGGAGGGGGGCATATCTTTCAGCGATGCAATATTGGGAACTATGCATGCCCATCTCAATATTTGCTACAAGGTAGGCTGCCTTCTCCTGGATGGTGGACTTAGTTCTGTCACTAGATACTTTTCAGAGTTCGGCAAGGATTTGGGTGCAAAAGTAATTTGGCTTAAGCCAATAAGGTCTTGGTACGCTGAACATTTACTCTCTCCACCTAGACACAGGGATTTTGTTCATCCAGAGACAATCACAACAATATGTTCCAATAAATTAAATGCTAGGCCAATGCCATTTAGCTTCCATTTTACAGGTAAGAAACAGATATGGAGAAAACCTTTGCAAACTTTTCCATAGCAAGCCAATGGCCAAGGTGGGCTTTGAAGGCATGACTGACAGGTTCAGTGGTCTTGCTTAGACAATCAAATCTCAGATTAGTTTGCCAAAATATGAACAAGATTCATGAACCGTCAACACAAATGTGGAAGCAAGTAGGAAGCATAGCTGTCAACGTTTCCCTTTTTTAAAAGGAAATTCTCTTATTCCGAATAGGATTCCTCGCAAGAAAAGGGAAAAGTTGACAGCTATGGTAGGAAGTAGCAGTTAGGCATAGCTTCCTCTAACATCTGAACTGAGAAACCGTGGCCAATAGCTACCACACAAGCTATAATATGATGTCATAGTTCAAGATAGATTCATATTTTGGCTCATTTGGAATCAAATAACCCTAGTTTCCCAGTTCATATATAATGGGAAACTATGGTTAGCTGCAACTGCCTGACATTTCCCTGCTCATTCAAGGGAAAGGAGAAAAGTGATACAGGCAGGTGCATGAAGTTCATTAATATTCCAGCAAATTGGACCCAAATTTGATTGTCTGAACATGGCCAGTGTCTTATATCTTAGCCCGTCTGGCATCAAAAGGGCCATTTCAATCGGGGGCAATACATCTGCTTAAAAAGCAAGCGGAAAGGGCAGCCAGAATGAAATAGAAACATCTTGTGGCAAAGTAAATAATCAAACCCTTGCTATAAAATCTCTCTCCCGGGAGAAATTGAATATTCAAATGCTCCGACAATGTTTGCACTGCAGGACAGAGATGCTAGAACACTGAGCTCAAGGAATAAAGTAAACACCACCTTGGCTTCTGGTGCCCACAGAGCTGCCTCCAAACAGCCCTCATTATTATAAACAGACATGAGCCATACTTTGGGAGATGTAATTTTAGCTCCCGTACCCATACATGAAACATTATGTGAACCCGTGGACACTATTTCTTTGAATCTCTATAAATAAAACATGCTGGCAACAACTCTGATTTAATCTTTGGCAGGCTTCCTCCCACGCTCTTTAAAAGCTTTGATTGCAACTCGTTCATGTTACTCTCCTTGCCTTATTTGTATTTTTGCTTCTTCTTCTTTTTTGCTGTTGCTTTTAGCCTTGTTGTATGCTTTTATACGGTAAGCTGCCCCAAAGGTTCAAAGTGAGTCAAGTGCTGGGATATATAAATGTTTAAAAGTTAAATTAGGCATGTGGCAATTCAACGGAAAGGCCCAAATCAAACTATTTTTCTTAAAAATTTGCTATTGGTTAAATTGAGCTGGAGCATGTCAAAAACAAGAGAAGGCTAACAATATTATCATCACTATTATTTATTAAATCTACATACCCTGCAATATTTCTGCAATGAAAATATGGGCATCAATAATAGTAATAGTAATTGTAATAGTAATAATACCCTCCCCATCTGACTTTGTGGCCCCAACCACTTTGGGCGACTTCCAACATATAATGGTTAATGTTTTATTATGTTTTTATATAACAAACTTCCCTATACAGGACTGCATCCATAAGTCTTCTAAAGGTTGTATACAGTGGTGCCTCGCAAGACGAAATTAATCCGTTCCGCGAGAGTCTTCGTCTAGCGGTTTTTTCGTCTTGCGAAGCAACCCTATTAGCGGCTTAACGGATTAGCGCTATTAGCGGTTTAGCGGTTATTAAAGGCTTATTGGCTTATCGGATTAGCTGCTAAAAGGCTATTAAAGGCTTAGCGGCTTAGATAAAGGGGGGGAAAGCGAAAAAAAAATCTCAAAACTCGCAAGACATTTTCGTCTTGCGAAGCAAGCCCATAGGGAAATTCGTCCTGCGAAGCAACTCAAAAACGGAAAACCCTTTCGTCTAGCGGGTTTTCCGTCTTGCGAGGCATTCGTCTTGCGGGGCACCACTGTAGTTATCTCCTTGGCTCAGGGGTTGCATAACTCCATACCCTTCAACATTTATCCATTGAAAATAGGAAAAATAGGCCTGGGAGAAGAGGAATAGTTTTGCCTGGCACCTAAATTTATGTAATGAAGGGACTATGTGAGCCTCCCTGGGGAGAGAATTCCACAAGTGGGGAGTCATGGCAGAAAAGGCCCTTTCTTGTGCTGCTACCCTCTGGACATCTTTTTTCTTAAAATACAGTAATGTTTACAGTGGTACCTCAGGTTACATAGCATACGCATAGGTTACAGACTCCGTTAACCCAGAAATAGTGCTTCAGGTTAAGAACTTTGCTTCAGGATGAGAACAGAAATTGTTCTCACGGCACGGCAGTAGCAGGAGGCCCCATTAGCTAAAGTGGTGCTTCAGGTTAAGAACAGTTTCAGGTTAAGAATGGACCTCCGGAACGAATTAAGTACTTAACCCGAGGTACCACTGTATTAAATTTTCTATTTTACAAACAAAACAGACATTTTGCATACCATTAACTATCCAATGACTTTCCTCCCTCTCCTTCCTTGGTTCATTTTATTTATCTTTCACTAAAACCATTTTTGCCAGTTCTCCATTTTTACATCCCTCAAACAATTACAATGTTGATTTTATCTTAATGCTGCCAGCGTTTTCAGCTGTGTACAGTCATTTTCCATACAGTCACTAAATATTTCCCACTCTTCTTTAGATCTATGTTCTATATGCACCTCTTGTGGAGGGGGCACACGAAAAAAGGCCTCAGATGATGATCCCAGGGTCCGGGTCTGTTCATAAAGGGAGAGGCAGTCCTTGATGTTGGGATGTTTCACTTTTCATATAAATGACTACAGAGCTGCATGTTGGAACACCATGATCCAGCTCCTATTCCATGTAGCTATGCACAGGATGCATATGTTTCCGAGCACAATTCAAAGTGTTGGTGACCTTTAAAGCCCTAAATGGCCTCGACCATTTATATACCTGAAAGAGCATCTCCACCCCCATCGCTCAGCCCGGACACTGAGGTCCAGCTCCGAGGGCCTTCTGGAGGTTCCCTCACTGCGAGAAGTGAAGCTACAGGGAACCAGGCAGAGGGCCTTCTCAGTGGTGGTGCCCTCCCTTCAAAGATGTCAAGGAGATAAACAACTATCTGACTTTTAGAAGACATCTGAAGGCAGCCCTGTTTAGGGAAGTTTTTAATGTTTGATGTTTTATCGTGTTTTTAATATTCTGTTGGGAGCTGCCCAGAGTGGCTGGGGAAACCCAGCCAGACAGGCAGGGTATAAATTATAAGTTGTTGTTGTTGTTGTTGTTGTTGTTGTTGTTGTTGTTGTTGTTGTCATCACTTTGAAATTACTATTGTGGAGACTGGGAAAGCATTCACATTTGGGACACATATCTGATTTTCACTTGTGATTTCTGAAAAAGCAAGATAATGTGCGTGTGATTCCCCTTATGAAATGCTGATACTGAGATTTGTTAAATTATAAGCATTAAAGGGGGGGGGGAATGGATATGATTACTGTTATTTTTTCGTTAAAATTATACACTGCTTGATTGTAGGTGGGGAAACCCTCAAAGGGGTTTCCAAAAAAAGAAAGAAAGATAAAACAATAAAATTGTCACTTAAAAATAAGACAGCAATAATTGAAAACATGCAAAAGGTTTAAAACGACAACAGATGGAAAGAAATTAAAATTCACACACACAATAATAGAACTCTCGGTCATCCCATCCACCAACTGGCAATAGATTCAGGACAGAAAAGGATGTACCGTCACACACTGCATAACGAATAATAATAATAATAATAATAATAATAATAATAATAATAATTTATTATTTATACCCTGCCCACCTGACTGGGTTTCCCCAGCCACTCTGGGCAGCTTCCAACTAAAGATTAAAAATACATTAAAACATCAGTCATTAAAAACTTCCCTAAACAGGGCTGCCTTCAGATGTCTTCTAAAAGTCAGATAGTTGTTTATTTCCTTGACATCTGATGGGAGGGCATTCCACAGGATGGGCGCCACTACCGAGAAGGCCCTCTGTCTGGTTCTCTGTAACCTCACTTCTCGCAGTGAGGGAACCGCCAGAAGGCCCTTGGAGCTGGACCTCAGTGTCTGGGTTGAGCTGTAAGTTCCACAAAATAATAAGTTAATAATCTTTTAAAATGAACTAGATGAATTCACAGAAAAGGGTCCATCAGTGAGTGCAGTATTGGAAATTAAGGTGAAAACTGGATTTGGAGAACCTGAGAGCTTTATTCCCCTAGTGCTGTTTTCCTAAAAACTGCAGAGATGAAAACCACTCCAAAGCCATCTTCACTGCCTTTGTGACATCTGAAATGCTGCCACCCCTTAATTTCCCTACTTCCAAAGGCAATATTAGGTCTTTAATTTAGAGCTCCTTTCAATCAAACTCAGGATATCAGGTGAATTGCTATTGACTTTTACAGTGGTACTTCGGGTTACATACGCTTCAGGTTACAGACTCCACTAACCCAGAAATAGTACCTCAGGTTAAGAACTTTGCTTCAGGATGAGAACAGAAATCGCGCGGCAGCAGCGGGAGGCACCATTAGCTAAAGTGGTACCTCAGGTTAAGAACAGTTTCAGGTTAAGAAAAGGACCTCCGGAACAAATTAAATACGTAACCAGAGGTACCACTGTCCTTTTATTCTAGCAATTTGTATCCCACTTTCTCTTTGTGTGGGATAACTGAAGATGGCCCACAAAGCGAAAAATTAAAATAAATAAAACACAGGCACACACAAACAATTAATAAATACAAAATGGCAGCAAGAAAAGTGAACATATTTTCCCTTCCCAGCAGAAAAAGTTCACCATACATAACAGTGCAATAGATACACGTAACAATATAAAATAATGCCTGCATACAGTGTATCATAAATGAATCTAAGTGCAGGAGAATCACTTTGTCTATTTATATATCACCTTCAGTGAGTGCGGCACTTTCAGAGAGTGCAAACGGACAGGTCCCTGCCCTGATGAGAATACAAGCTAAAATTCAGGGAAACAAAAAGGAGAGGGAGCTTGAAACTGGAATAAACAGAATATGCAATAGCTTCTGTTATATGTGTTTTGACTTATTAAAGTAGAGCATAGACATCACTGAGGCTGCGCCAAAGCCTTCACAGAAAAGAGGAGTTTTGAGGAAGAATTTGAAAGCCCAGCTCCTGCTGGACATTTGCTGGACATTATTACCCGCAATACATTGCAAGCACAAGTAACACAAATACTGCTAAACTCAATTCCATGTGTACAGTGAGTATTTCAAAATACAAAAGCAGAAGCCAGACTTGGGACTCAGAAAGAGTCTCTGGTTTTCGGACTGCATGGTTTCAAAAGGAAAGAGTTACACTGCATGGAAATATACTGCCCAAGTAGTCCCAAGTAAGCAGAGAAATTGGCACACTGAGAACCTCCAATCAATCAGTAATCCAACAAATAAAATCCAAATCGGTTCTCTAGTTCTTGGGACACGCAGGGAGAAAAAAAACATTTCCAGTCACCTGCTGTGGTTTGGAGGACGGCTGTGCACCAATTTTTCTCCTGGCAGCCAGAGTGCAAGAGGGAGAGCCAAACCGAAAAGACATCCTGCTTTTGGTTTTTGCCACAGATTTCCTGAAGGATATCCTACTGCTTCAAGGAAGCACACACAGCCTTCCATGGGAGGTTCCTACATATGCACGCTGTACTGCACTGGAGCAGACGAGCTTCTAGATAGTTCTCACTTTCCATTATGTTTCAAATTACTCCAGCCCAGGGGTCAGCAAACTTTTTCAGCAGGGGGCCGGTCCACTGTCCCTCAGACCTTGTGGAGGGGCCGGACTATATTTTGGAAAAAATAATAATGAATTAATTCATTAATAACGGACGCAGGTATAGCAAGAGAAGATCAGAAAATATTCCTCTATGCTACAGCAGTTACAAGGATCCTAATTGCTAAAAACTGGGGAAAAGAAATTGTGCCAACAAAAATGGAATGGCAAGACAAACTGTTAGAGTATATCAAACCGGCTAGATTAACAGAGGCAATTAGAGATCATGCTAGACAAGAATTTCAAAAAGCATGGGGAAAATGCAGAGAATACTTCACAAAACAGTGCCCTAAAATTCATACCTGGACTTGTTTTGATTAATGTCTGCAGGAGACTTTGTGGATATTTAAATTATAATTAGAAAAATCTTAATAAATATTCATACAGGAAACAGCTTATAAGAAGTAAATAAGGATGCCAGAAACAGGATAAAGGAAGTCTTTTATTTGGTTGTTTGTATTGTTGTAAAATATGCTTGTTGTTTGTTATGTTTGTGTCTGATGGGGGTGGATTTCTGTGTTGGGGAGTGGGGTTTGTGTTATGTTGTAAATAAAATTTCCAATAATTTTTTTTTTTTTTTAAATCCTTTGCCCCACAAATAACCCAGAGATGCATTTTAAATAAAAGAATACATTCTACTCATGTAAAAACACTCTGATTCCCAGACCGTCCGCGGGCCAAATTTAGAAGGCGATTAGGCCGGATCTGGCCCCCGGGCCTTAGTTTGCCTACCCACGCTCCAGCCAATTTATGTAGGTCTTCCCTAAACTGACCCTTCACTCACCATTGTAGGGCAGTTAAGGGGGATGACCCATATTTAAACAGTATTTCCAAAGCTACCCACGTTCACGTTAATAAATGGACTATTTGGGTAGCAGCAAATATCCTGGTAATCATTTCCTCTTCTAGCCGCTGAAAAAAACTAACATGGAGCTGAAAACTCTGGGAGATATTTCTCCTTTTTTAAAAAAATGAATTAATTCATATAGTTTAAAAAAAATACAGTTGCTCTTCTTTCTTTCTTTCTTTCTTTCTTTCTTTCTTTCTTTCTTTCTTTCTTTCTTTCTCTTTTTTATAGCAACACAGCTAAAACGCAAACACTGGCTACCTGTAGCCGAAAATAGTGCATGAGCACAAAAACCCAATGTTTTAAACTTCTGCCCTAACCAGGAAAATTAGTATGTGCCACTATTGCTGATTTTAGCAAGAAAACCAAGTAAAAGTTCTAAAAATACTTTTGCATTTTAATTCCAAAATAGCCTGTTTGTTGAATACATACAATTTAGCTCTGCCAGCTGGTATATTATAATAGTGGTCCACACACATCCATCTTGATATGCTGTGCAGGGAGGGGTTGAACCTGCCATAAAAGCCTTGAAAAACTGTGGGTGGTTCCCCAAACATGAGGCACATGCACAAGTAGACAGAACCGGGCCACTGCTTGTCTACCCAAGCATGGGTTTTGCATGGGAGCTTTTTCTCAGAGGCCTTTGTTTCATTCCTTGCTGAATTTTGCGCTTCTCTTCTCCATCGATAGGTTCGGATTTTAGGAGTAAACAAAGCTTCCCCTCAAGCCACAAAGGCTTAAAAACCAAAAGGTTACATTTATTATACGTTAAGAAGAAGTTAAGTGGCTTCTTACATCATTGTCTCGATAGCCATTCTGCTTGGCGAAAAACATTGTGTCCTATTATGCTGTCATGCAACTGATAAAGATCTCCCATTAGCCTGCGAGGTACTTTGAAGGTCATGGAGTCCAGCTCTCCAGACTGAAATGTATTTCTTTGGAGGCCCCATGCTTTCTTGATTGTTTTCTTTATCTGCTCTTGAATATAAACGCACACAGAGCCAGGCATCCATTTCCTGCTCCGCCACAATTCAGAGAACCAAATAGTTGTACAACCTCCCCCTGTTCCACTCTACACGCACATCAGGAAGACTCACCATATCAATCATCTATCAAATCTCCCACGTCTTTGAATGGTCGATTGCTGATGACGATCTGGCGTACTACCATTTCTTAGGTATTCACTACCCTTTCTCTCCTCATTTTCTTAACCCCCTAAAACCCCCTTCAGGTTTCCTGAAGAAAACCGTAGCTGGAAATTAAGGTAAATGCAACGAGATGTGCAGGGTCAGAATTACTAGAGCATGGACGGGGAATCACTGGCCTGTGTTGGTCAGATCCAGCCAATTGATCTGCAATGAAGTGAGTCTTGGAGGAAGTCTTCATTGCAGGCACTTTCCGTAGTAGCTGAGAGGTTGCTGAGTGAACTGGAAGAAGAGGAGGGGCAGAGGAGGCATGTCCTCCCCAGCTAGCATGGGTGTGGAGCAAGTTGACCAAGTGACAAGGTAATCTCCACCACCACCACCACCTCCTTCTTTCAGCTTGCTTACCTTCCTCCACAGCTAGCATGGGAGGCTTCCTCATAGCAGATTTCATAGTGGATGAAATAAGGAAGAGTTCACCCAAACTACTCAGTCCTACCGTTGATTACTGTGCCGCTCACAGCAGACCCTGTTATGTACTGAGCTTGGATCCTAGAACAATAGGCAGGTAGGATCCTAGAACAACCTGATTGGCCTGCAGGAGCAGCCCAATCAGGCTCCAGGAGGGAAGCAGAATCAGCCAATTAGACGGGACCTGTTGTATAGATAATGTATATAAAGCCTGAGGGGTTTTTTTTTGGGGGGGGGGGGGGTTCAATTCACTGTTTTACGAGCTGCAATAAAGAGCATGAAATCACTACAGTATGCGACTCCGAGTATATTTCAGACCCCATTGAGACAAGTAAAGGAATGACACCTTCTCCAATAAGTGATGTTCCTTTTTGGTCCGGCTATCACACACCCACACCCCACACCAATCACGTCTCTCATTCTTGGCTGAATGCATGTGTTCATGCACAGATGGGATGCATTTATGTATGTATGGGTGTGGATGAATGGGGATTGGGAGGGTGAGAATATGTGTGGGGTGCAGCCCTGGGCTCTGGACCCACTCACTGCCAACCAAGTGCACCTCAAAATATTACCCCAGAAGGACTGAAAAAAGGCTCCCCACCCCTAGACTTAAATGGGGAGTGGGGGCAACATCAGACCTTCAGAATTTAGGAGTTGTTGCCTTTGTTTTACTGTAACCTCAAGGACCACCAATTGAAGCCTGGTGTAAAAGTCATACATTTTAGAGTAAAATAAATTCTGAACCTAGGATTACCAGAACTAAGCTGGGCTCATGGTCCTTTCACATACAAATCCAGTTTTTTCTTCATTTCAGCAGCATAATTTTGGGGCGTGGGTATGCATAAGTTCTTTCATTGCTACCATCCTTAAAACAACTAGGAGTCAGAAACCCTTGCCAGTCAACAGCGAATCATCCAGAGAACTACCAGTAACTCCCATTCTACCTTCTACACACCCCTAAACTAGAGAAAGAGAGAACTCCATACATTCCCTCCCTCCAACAATTAACATAATTAGCATATGATAATACAGTACACTTTGCATCCTATTAGCGTCTCCAAATAGAGAGCAATAGAAGACCAATCTACTTTTTTAGCCTTAAAAAATAGCAGTAGGAAGCACAATTGCATTGCATTGTGTGTGTGTATTGCTATTCTTTAGTCGTTTAGTTGTGTCTGACTCTTCATGACCCCCTGGACCAGAGCACACCAGGCACTCCTGTCTTCCACTGCCTCCCGCAGTTTGGTCAAACTCATGTTAGTAGCTTTGAGAACACTGTCCAACCATCTCGTCCTCTGTCTTCCCCTTCTCCTTGTGCCCTCCATCTTTCCCAACATCAGGGTCTTTTCCAAGGAGTCTTCTCTTCTCATGAGGTGGCCAAAGTCGGCTTCAGGATCTGTCCTTCCAGTGAGCACTCAGGGCTGAATAGCTGTGTGTGTGTGTGTGTGTGTGTGTGTGTGTAGATTTGAGACATTCTCATGCATATACATTAAAATAAACTCTGGTCTAATTTAACTGTTTGGGAAGGATGGTGGAGAATATTTCAGCGAAGAGAACCTAACATGACAGTCCTATGCATGTTGACTTGGAAGGACATTTAACAGCATTCAGTGTAACTTACTAGTTCTAGGTGTGCTGAGAACTGTCACCTGCGTCCAAGGATGAAGATCCGTTTCATGCTGAGTAAAGAATTGAGATCAGTTATGGACCACAGGTATGAAATTTACGGCTTGTAATGCCTTAGGAGAAAATATAATGAAAATGATTTACAGGTGGTACTTAACCCCAGTCAAGCTAGCAAAAATCTATCATTTACCAGATAGTAAATGTTGGAAATGTAAAGAGACTGAGGGTACATTTTTTCACCTTTGGTGGACATGCCCAAGGATTAAGGCTTTCTGGGAAATGATATATAATGAACTGAAAAAGGTATTTAAGTATACCTTTCTGAAGAAACCAGAGGCCTTTCTCCTGGGCATGGTCGGCCAATTGGTGTGAAGGGAGGATAGAACTTTCTTTATGTATGCGACAACAGCAGCAAGAATACTCATCGGAAAGTACTGGAAGACACAAGAATTGCCCACCCGAGAAGAATGGCAGATGAAAGTGATGGACTACATGGAACTGGCTGAGATGACCGGCAGAATTCGAGACCAGGCAGAAGGGTCGATGGAAGAAGATTGGAAAAAATTCAAAATATACCTTCAAAAATACTGCAATATAAAAGAATGTTAGAAAGAGGTTGGAAAAAGAATATTAGGTCGTTCTGGTAGATATGATATAATGGACTAAGCAAAAATGAGTTGATGAAATTGATGAAATAGAGGAGGTTTAATTACATTATTTTAATTTTAAAATACGTAAATGAAAATAAGGTTAGAAGGATTTGCTGGAAACACGATCTGAACTAGAATACAAAATTGGGAGGTGAGAGGAGGTCATGGAAATAAGTAAAGGGAAAAAGGCTAAGTAAAGGTTTAATCTGTTTTTGTTTTATTTTAACTTAATGTATTTTTATATTTTTTGTTAAGTCTTCTTTTTTATTCTATCTTATTGTTCTTTTTTACTTGTTCATTCTACGCTTTGTTACGGCTAAAGTTTTCTTTGTATTTTGTATGGTTTTTCTTTTTCTTTTTTGTAACTTTAAATTTGGAATAAATATCATTTAAAAAAAAAAAAAGAATTGAGATCAGTGATCATACAAACCAGTCATAAGTTGGATGCCGTTATACGGGACGATGCCCTCTTTTACACATCATAATACACAGCCTAGTCAACTACGAAATATCTGGACATTCTGAAGCAAGGTGGGAGAAATAATATAGAGGGTTGCACTGACTCAAAGGTGGACAAGTGCATGCCTAAATACAAATGCACAATAATCAGGGCTCTGCACATATTTGTGTGCATGCATTAAAAAAACACAGGGACGCGGGTGGCGCTGTGGGTTAAACCACAGAGCCTAGGACTGGCCGATCAGAAGGTCGGCGGTTCGAATCCCCGTGACGGGGTGAGCTCCCGTTCTTTGGTCCCAGCTTCTGCCAACCTAGCAGTTCAAAAGCACGTCAAAGTGCAAGTAGATAAATAGGTACCCCTCCGGCGGGAAGGTAAACGGTGTTTCTGTGCGCTGCTCTGGTTCACCAGAAGCAGCTTAGTCATGCTGGCCACATGACCTGGAAGCTGTACGCCGGCTCCCTCGGCCTATAAAGCGAGATGAGCGACGCAACCCCAGAGTCGGCCATGACTGGACCTAATGGTCAGGGGTCCCTTTACCTTTACCTATTAAAAAAACACACTTCCAAGAGGCTGCAAATGCACCGATTCTGGCAAGCCTTTGCAAAGGCTAGGTAGAACACAACTTGCCCACTGGAGCCTAGCTGCCCCAAAATCTGTACTAGCTGCTTGGTGCCCATCAGTCCCAATCTGAAAACATTCCCAGAACTGATTAACTATTTCAACTGATGAAATAGGCAAATTCTCAATGGAACATATCAAAAACCTTCTCTAGCCAATAAGCAGCGAAGCTGATAGGAACCAGCTGAGTAACTTGAAACTGTTCGCCGTTTCCATAACTGGAAAGCACACACATGCTTTAGCTGAGCTCATACACAGCTCTTTAGTGGAATACATATATTGGCTTATGCTAGCAGGGCTTGCCATCTGCTGAACTATGGTTTATAAGTAACTCCACATTTAACTAGAGTCATTAAACTTAAGGTGACATTTGAGAATAATGTAATTGGTTGTGAAGGACTCACCATGCATGGTGGAAATGCCAAAAAGGTGGAATAATAAGTCCCTAAAGGGTTGTCTTTGGGAATGGACTGAGTCAGCAATTCTCCAGTACTACTGAAGACTTCCTCTGCATTGAGCACTAATTTGTCTGAAGTCTATTCTAAGACTTTTGGTAAGAAGAATGAGAAATCCTAAGAACATGTGACTTCGTAATGTATTCCATCTGTTTGCTTCGATTCAACATCTCAGCCACGCAGAGTTTTCTTTCCAGAACTACAGTTCTTAGAAGTGGAGCTATTCAAGCTGCACATTTCCGCCAAGTTGTCCCTACCAGGGTATCAAAGGGCTACTTTCCACTAAGCTTATTGACTCTGTTTTATATCAATTTACATCACTAATTTAGATAGGGAAACAGCACTTGTGATAAGCAGAACACTTCACGGAATGCTGGCATACAAGCATAATTTCATTTCCCTTTTTTGTAACTCCATAGCATTACACTCATTTTGGGGGGAAAATATTGGAAATCCCTTCCACTGATTGATCGGGAATTATGTCTTCTAGTTCTGGTCTGTCCTATCCAGGAAGCAGCCAATATTCTTGTACCCACTTCCTGACCTTTAAAGCACTAAATGGCTTCAGCCCTGTATACCTGAAGGAGCGTCTCCACCCCCATCATTTCAGCCCGGACACTGAGGTCCAACTCTAAGGGGCTTCTGGCGGTTCCCTCATTGCGAGAAGTGAGGTTACAGGGAGCCAGGCAGAGGGCCTTCTTGGTGGTGGCACCCGCCCCGTGTAATGCCCTCCCATCAGATGTCAAGGAGATAAACAAGGATCTGAATTTTAGAAGACATCTGAAGGCAGCCCTGTACAGAGGTATCTCGGGTTACAAACACCTCGGGTTACAGACTCCGCTAACCCAGAACTAGTACCTCGGGTTAAGAACTTTTTCGCAGGATGAGAACAGAAATCGTGCGGTGGAGGAGTGGCGGCAGTGGGAGGCCCCATTTGCTAAAGTTGTACCTCAGGTTAAGAACGGTTTCAGATTAAGAACGGACCTCCGGAACGAATTAAGTTCGTAACCAGAGGTACCACTGTATAGGGAGGTTTTTAATGTTTGACGTTTTACTGTGCCTAATGTTTTAATTTGGTGGACGCCACCCAGAGTGGCATATAAATAAATTATTATTATTATTATTATTATTATTATTATTATTATTAATTATTATTTCAAACTCCTTTGGTATCAGACCAGCCTTGTTATAATACAGTGGGGTGTCTGGCTTCCATTTGCATTTCTGCTTCTGTGTCCTCAGACACTGCTCTCTGTTTCAGTGAAAGAGACAACAAGAACCACTGTGATCACACAGATGTCGCTTGCTCAGTTTGAGAGAAGTTGCGTCCAACTGCTCCTATATATGCTCACTTCAGTGGAAAAGAGACTGCAGCCATACAATCCTGCTTCTGCCTGCCTTCATGTGTGTCCCCTATTACATGCTCTGATGAAGGTTGACCAATGTACCCCCCACATGATGATACCACTGGCCTCAAAGACAGAAACTGGCCACTGTGACCTCATGTTGATGCTGCTTGCTTGAAAAAGGCACCAGGCATTGTGACTTCATGCTGATGCTGCTCACCTGAAGGAGAGGGACTGGCCACTGTGACCACATGCTGATGTCACCTGCTTGAAGGAGATTCGCCATTGTGACCACATGCTGGTGCCAGGATACTGACTAATCCATGTGTCCCCATTCAGAAGTCCTTCCCAGGAAGAGAGAAACTGGCCAATGTACCAACCCACCTGAAGGAGAGAGAGGCCATGATGATACTATCTGCCTGAAGGAGAGACACTGGCAACTGTGACCTCATGATAATGATGCTCACTTGAAGGAGAGAGAGGGGCCAGCTTTGCCAACAACTTTCACGATAAAGGTGCCCAAAGCCTTTGCACCCCATAAAAGAAGAAGTTGAGGCTCCTCAACTTCCTTTCTTACTCTGCCATTCTCTCAAAGGCAAGAGTCATCTTCCCTCCAGGTGTCATCCAATGCTTTGGGGGGACTGCTATCTTTTGTTGGTTGCCTGTGAGAGCATCTTCTGTTCTGTATCAGTGCCATTAGTGGCCAATGAGGAGTTAGCACTAAGAAGGAAGCAACTTGACAGGGGCTCATGTTATTCCCATAGGGAACAGCAGAAAACTAGAACAAAAGGCAAAGCAAAAATGTTACCCCCCATGTGCTCTAAAGGCCACCAATCAAAGCACCCTGATTAAGATGAACATAACATACAATTTTTTATATGCCTGAAAGCTATGGTTTTCCCAGTAATGATGTATGGAAGTGAGAGCTGGACCATAAAGAAGGCTGATCGCCAAAGAATTGATGCTTTTGAATTATGGTGCTGGAGGAGACTCTTGAGAGTCCCATGGACTGCAGGAAGATCAAACCTATCCATTCTGAAGGAAATCAGCCCTGAGTGCTCACTGGAAGGACAGATCCTGAAACTGAGGCTCCAATACTTTGGCCACCTCATGAGAAGAGAAGACTCCCTGGAAAAGACCCTGATGTTGGGAAAGATGGAGGGCACAAGGAGAAGGGGACGACAGAGGACGAGATGGTTGGATAGTGTTCTCGAAGCTACCAGCATGAGTTTGACCAAACTGTGGGAGACAGTGGAAGACAGAAGTGCCTGGCGTGCTCTGGTCCAGGGGGTCACGAAGAGTCGGACGCGACTAAACGACTAAACAACAACAACAAAAACATACAATTTATCACAGGCACTTCCTTATGTATGTTTCATGGTATTTTGTGCATTGTGACTGGTCATTTTTATTGATTATAGTTTAGTAATTCTTTATTGCAATTGTTAAGTGTTTAATCACTGTTAAGTGTTCAACACAATAATAAGTGTTTAATTATTATTTGCCCGTATTTAATTTTACTATTTACTATTATATTCGAATGGATTATTGACTATTGCTTTATTTTATATAAGTTGTTTGTTTTAAAGTTATGTTTTTATTATGACTTTTTGTATTGGATCAGATTGTTATTAGGTGTGTGGTCTTCGCTGTCTATTTTGTTGTTTCTTCAGCTTTCTGCCTTGTGTGTAGTAATATAGAAAGGTGGTATACAATTAAAAAGTGAAATGTAATAAAATTTTACTCAGGTGAATAGGACTGCGTATGAATTAGGGTTCTATGACTGAAGTATCAAAGCTACATCATAAACAAAAAGGTACCCACAGGTGCAAGCGATGCCAACTCTTAACCAGGTAATAAATATTCCTCTCTCTCCAATGACACCTTTGCTAAGCATCTTTCCTCTTGTTCACTTACTCATTTAAAAGGCATATAAAGCAGGGCTTTCTGTATTTACCAGTCACGGAGGAGAAATAACTTAAAGCAGCCCCATCATACCCCTGTTCCAAATCCCTCAACATGTTTTCAAACCTGAGTTACTACATTAGTAACACTCATAATCTTTCCTGACAATAAAAACAGTCCTGGTCACTTAGCTTTAATCATCAAGTAAATTCATATCAAGGATGTAAAATGTTTTATGTAACATACTGAACTGCTCCCAAAAGGACCAAATTGAGAAAAGAACTCAGAAAATTATAATAATTGTGTTTCGTCCTGAGCCCTTTCCTCTGAATAGTCAGAGTCAGCAAAATAATGGCCATGCTCTTTATTTGAGTACATCTACAGTGGTACCTCGGGTTACATACCCTTCAGGTTACATACGCTGCAGGTTACAGACTCCGCTAACCCAGAAATAGTGCCTCGGGTTAAGAACTTTGCTTAACCAGTGTGGTGTAGTGGTTAAGAGCGGTAGTCTCGTAATCTGGGGAACCGGGTTCGAGTCTCCACTCCTCCACATGCAGCTGCTGGGTGACCTTGGGCCAGTCACACTTCTTTGAAGTCTCTCAGCCCCACTCACCTCACAGAGTGTTTGTTGTGGGGGAGGAAGGGAAAGGAGAATGTTAGCCGCTTTGAGACTCCTTAAAGGGAGTGAAAGGCGGGATATCAAATCCAAACTCTTCTTCTTCTTCAGGATGAGAACAGAAATTGGGCTCCAGTGGCGCGGCGTTAGCGGGAGGCCCCATTAGCTAAAGTGGTGCTTCAGGTTAAGAACAGTTTCAGGTTAAGAAGAGACCTCCAGAACGAATTCAGTACTTAACCCGAGGTACCACTGTATATCCATTTTTACTTCCATCATGGAACCCAAGGCTGTACGTGGTTTCTGGGCAATCTCCCATCCAAACATTGGCTCATACCCTGCCTAGATACTTCTACCATGCTTTTAGAATGAACTATG
This sequence comes from Podarcis pityusensis, assembly GCF_964106645.2. Classification (NCBI taxonomy): domain Eukaryota; kingdom Metazoa; phylum Chordata; class Lepidosauria; order Squamata; family Lacertidae; genus Podarcis; species Podarcis pityusensis. Next base: position 11,257,245 of record NC_138026.1, read on the forward strand.
CACTGGATTTAGGTGGATAGCCGTGTTGATCTGTCATAGTCATAATAAATAACAAGATGAAAGATGAAAAAATATTTTTTTAATAATTCCAGTGGCACCTTTAACTAAATATAAGCTTTCAGTGTATGAGCTTTCATGTGTAATACATACTTCATCAGATACTCTGAAGCACAGATCGCTTCAACCTTATAACTGTTGATGACTGTTATGGCAGTTGATTCCACAGGGAAGGGCAAGGGATGTTTAAAGAGATAGATGACCAAAATTAGCTTTAGTATGTATAATGGGACATGAATCCAGTATCTCTATTCAGACCAGGTCTCTCCATGGTAATGAGTTGTAATTCAGCAACTTCTCCTTCAAGTGTATTTCTAAAATTCTTTTGCAATAGGACAGCTTCTTTAAGATTTTTGTATAGAATGTCCTGGGAGATTGAAGTGTTCTTCTATTGGTTTCTCTGTTTTATGATTCCTGATGTCAGAATTATGCCCATTTATCCTTTGGAGTAAAGTTTGTCCTGTTTGCCCAATATAGAGAGCTGAAGGGCGCTGTTGGCATTTGATAGCATATATAATTTTTGCTATTTATTTTGCGGTTTTATTTCTGAGGCTTTTTCAGTTAATTTGTTTTTGTGACTGTGTGGAACCCAGTTCAGCTACTGATTGATTGATTGATTGATTGATTGTGTGACTGCGGAAATGGATAAAAGCCCCCCATCCAAACAATGACTATCATCAGTGCAGGTTAGATAATAATAATTGTAATTTTTATCATCTACAATACTGTCTTATTTATTTTAAAGTACAGTACATTGATCATTGCTTTCATTTTATGGATCAATGGTCTCCTTAGATAGTAAAATTCATGTTAAATTGTTGTTTTAGGGGTTGTTTTTAAAAGTCTGGAACGGATTAATCCAGTTTGCATTACTTTCTATGGGAAAGCACGCCTTGGTTTTGGAACGCATTGGTTTTGGAACTGAGTTCCAGAATGGATTAAGTTTGAGAACCAAGGTACCACTGTACACCAAGTGCTCTAAGAGAGGGAAAATATTTCAAGAAGGCTGAGCAAGCTGATGAAAACCTGAAGCATGTCTGACACAGCAAAGCTTGGTTAAAGTTAGAAGACTTCAGAGATGTATTTGAGAAACTGTGCAGCACTTTAATGATCCAAAACACAAATTACAATGCCTTACCATCACACATGAAGTTGGCCTAGTATTTCTTTCTATATATGTAAACACTGTGAAGGACAGGCCTGCCACCTACTTCCTCGCTCACGAGGCAAAAATAAAATAAGGATAAAATGAGTGCAGCTATTTTTGGCACTTGTTATGGTCCAGGTGGCCTGTCTGGCCTGATTCACTTGGCCAGTTCTCCTTTGCATCTGGGAATTCTGACCCTCGTGCTTCCCAACTAATTGTATCACATTATCTCCTTTTTGTCTGCAATTTTCCTCTCCGCAAAAGGTTGCAAAAATCTCATGCGCTGTGTTAGAAAGTCTCAATTAACCTCTAACCTTGCTTTAATGCATGCGGCTTGGGTTATTCCTCACACCCAACCGTGGGCCCATTAACACGTTGTCATAAAACAAAAACTGTTTTGACGGGCTGTAATTGCTGCTAAGTGATGCTGAACAAGGGTTTTTTTGTTCCACCACTAAATGGGCAGTGTAAGCAGCGAAGACCATTGTCACAGAACCAGCCGGGGTGAGAGAGGTTCTGTTTGAGGCAAGTTCCTGCCCACTGCTTGTATCTCTTTAAGCACTTAAACAATCCAGCTTTCTAGAGCTGTGAGCTGATGAAGGCCCACTGTATCTGGAAGGGACACAATGCTAATCTGACAACGCTGCACAAAGCATGTGTGACAACTCCCAGGGGGAACTGCAGAAAGATTTCCCCTCCATACTGCAAATATAATTAGTTTATGTTAGCTGTAAAAGGCCAAAGGTTAGAGAAGGCCAGGGCCCGTTTTGTTTTTAGGCAAGATAGTGAAATAATTGCTTGATGCTCAGATCTGCAGGTGCCTTATGAAGCTCATTTGGGCTTGGCAGCCCGCAGTGAAAGCTGATTTCCTCCCCAAATGCTGGATTCCATGTGACAGAACCAATTTGCCAGGACAAGGCTGACGGCTCATTCATGCCATTCATAATTAAAGTACCTGTTACAGTCAACACTTGCATGGGTAACTTTTTTCTTATGGTCGAAAAGGGTGCTGTCCTCCTAACACTCACCACGTCCAGAGCTGAGCCTTTAAAATGAGAGAATGGGAAAGGAAACTGGGTAACAGTACCATGCAGTAATGTGGCAGTAGAAGGAAGAGGGCCAACTTGTCTTTTTTCCCCAAAAGCTCCCTGAACAAAGCTAGCACACAGTCTCAGCTTCTGTTTGTGGTTTTCCAGAGGTACTACCCCACCTAGTGAGACTTTCTAGGAATGGTTGACCCGGCTGCCTCCAGCGTTTGTTGTGAACACCTATGCATATGATGCTGTGAGTATAAACAGCAGAGCTTTGGAGAATGAATACAGCACTTGATTATAGGGGCAGATCTTGAACATGAAAAGGGAATGGCAAAAGTAATTATATTTCCCCCAGGAAGTTGCTCCCTCATCTAACAACTGTCTGCCATACTGGAGGAAGAAAAAAGGACTATCTTCTTCTGTTTAGATTCAGGTAGGTTGCCGTGTTGGTCTGACGCAGTCAAAATAAATTAAAAAATTGTCCAGTAGACCAGGAAAAACTGTCTGCGGACAAACTTTGGCTCCCTCGGCCAGTAAAACAAGATGAGCACCGCAACCCCTGAGTCATTCACAACTGGACTTAACTGTCAGGGGTCCTTTACCTTTACCTTTACCTTTATATTTACCTTAGAGACCAACTAAGTTTGTTCTGGGTATAGGTTTTAGTGTGCATGCACACTTCTTCAGCCAGAACAAACTTAGTTGGTCTCTAAGGTGCTACTGGACAATTTTTTATTTTTTTAAATTTATTTCAACTTCTTTTGTTTACCACTTCATAAATCTATCCCTTAATCCTAGAAATCCAGGACCAATCCAGTTCTTTGGTCTTAATTCTCTCTCATCTGAAAAAATCCAAAACAACTCAAAAGACAGGCCAAGTATCAGCAAATTTCTCCTTCTGTGCACAGCTCTCTGGAGACATAGGTCACCTGAAGAAGCCTTACTCCAGATGCTGCCTCTACAAGTCTACCACCCACAAGCAGCAGGGCCTTATCAGTTGTGGCACTCCTCTTACGGAACGCTGCAGACCTTCATGGCCAGCTCCCTTCTGGTCTTTAGGAAGCAGGTGGAAACACCGCCGTTTCATCAGGCCATTTGTTTGTTGGGCAAATGCACTTTTCAACAAATGACATCAAAGAAGGTTACCATTTAAAAACAAATGAGAGTGCCATTAAAATTACAGCAGCAATAATGTAACGTCAGTACAACTGTGGATTAAAGAGAGAGAGGCGGGATTAAACAACATCTTAGTTGTAAAAAGCTTGCCTGAAAAGAAGGATTTGCCGGTGTGGTGGTGCTGCGGAGATGCCAACAGTGATGCTCCTTCAACATTTATCTGATGAAAATAGGAACGTCCTATTCCATAGCCAGTGGGACGCGGGTGGCGCTGTGATCTAAACCACTGAACCTAGGGCTTGCCGATCAGAAGGTTGGTGGTTCAAGTCCCTGCGACGGGGTGAGCTCCCGTTGTTCAGTCCCAGCTCCTACCCACCTTGCAGTTCGAAAGCACGTCAAAGTGCAAGTAGATAAATAGATACCACTCCAGCGGGAAGGTAAACGGCGTTTCCGTGTGCTGCTCTGGTTTCACCAGAAGCGGCTTAGTCATGCTGGCCACATAAGCCAGAAAAACTGTCTGCGGTCAAACACTGGCTCCCTTGGCCTGTAAAGCGAGATGAGTGCTGCAACCCCAGAGTCGTCTGCGACTGGACCTAATGGTCAGGGGTACCTTTACCTTTATTCCATAACCTCCAACATTTATCCAATGAAAATAGGGACATCCTAATGAAAATAGGGACATTTTGGGATCAAATCTAAAACTGAGATGGCTTATGCAAATTCAGGGCCTTCCCTGGAAAACAGGACACTTGGAGGTTCTGCACTACTACCATTACCTGAAAACAAAGCAAGCGGCTAGTGAAGCCAGGACTGCTCAGATGCAGCCATGGAGCCGTGACCTCATCCCTGTCCCATCTACGTAGATAAGCGGAAGCAATCCCTGTCAGGAGAGCAGCTCTGCAATACCACGCCCACCGCTCCCACCGAAAAATCTTTTTTTTTTTTTTTTTTTTTGCTGATAATTTTTTATTGGTATTATACATATATACATATAAACTTATACAAAGTCCAATACTTAAATTACACATAATATATTCATTCCATAAATCATAAATACATTAATTTTAGGCTCTGCCAAGCCTTGAACTTCCTTCCACTCCTTTGGTAAGTATCAAATAGACTTTATATTCACGTATTTTATCTCTTTTACATAGTAACCTTTTACTGTTAGAGTTATTCCAATCCCGCCAGTGTCGTTTAAAGTTTGGTCCCAATATATATCCAATATTTAATCCAATTGTCATGAAATTTCTGTTCATCTTGATCTCTTATTCTTCCTGTTATTCTAGTGAGCTCGGCATAATTTGTTAATTTGATCTGCCAATCACTTATATTAGGAATGGCGTCCGTTTTCCAATTTTGTGCTAACATGATTCTTGCGGCTGTTGTGGCATATAAAAATAGTACCTTATCTTCTTTTTTAATTTCTTTACCTGTCATTCCTAGCAGAAAGGCTTCGGGTTTTTTGGGAAACAAGTATCTAAAAATTTTTTTAAGCTCATTATAAATTGATTCCCAAAAGCCTTTCACTTTGCTGCATAACCACCACATATGGTAGAAGTTACCATCTACTTCTCCACATTTCCAACATCTTTTGTTCTTTAACCTATAGATCTTAACCAGTTTCACTGGTGTGAGGTACCACCTAAATATCATTTTCCACATATTTTCCCTTAATGCCATACATGCCGTGAACTTCATGTTAATATTCCATAATTCTAGCCATCTCTCAAAATCGATGTTATAGCCGATGTCTATTGCCCACTTAGTCATAACCTCCCACCGAAAAATCTTGACAGCTCATTTAAAAATGGAGAAACAGTCTTCTGAGCCCCTCACAGCGAACTCTGCAATTGATTCTATAGCAGGAAACGATTGTGATTGGGGAAGGAATAATCCCTGAGAATTGTTGAATGGGGGGGGGAGGGAGGCCCTCATCTTTCTGTTGCATTGGCATCAAGCGGGTTCCCCTGGAGTGTGCAAATAACTCTGTACACACTGAGCTGGCAACAAAATCCCAGCGCCATGCTAAACGCCGTGAGGAGATTCTGTTTGTTTGCTTTTCCCGGTCACAGTGATGGAGTATGGCCTAGAAAAACTCTGCTCTGTTACTTTCTAAGCAGAAAGGGAATCCTCTCTCCCCTTCACAAGTTACCAGGAGGTATCAGTGTCAAGATGTAAACAGAACAACTCCCCCCTTTAATTCACCCTCTATGCCAGTTGTTTTCTGCTGCAACATTAATCATTACAAATCAAGCTGAAATTCAACCTTGGCCCTCTCTGCTTACTTGCTTTGCATAAATATGATGGAAGGAATTGTTGCAGCTGAAGGGCAGATTGGGGAAATAGTATGTGTTTGTACGTTTGTTTAAGGTTCCCATGCATAGTGTTGACACAAAACAGTAGGGTTAAACAAAGGCAAATTGGATTTCATTGTTGCCTACTGCTCATGTTGCAAGGTTGGTTCTATCCATATGTACCCACACGCTGTTACCAACATTGCACATTTTATCAAAGCTTATTGACATATTTGTACTTCTGACCTTATATAGGTAAAGGTAAAGGGAACCCTGACCATTAGGTCCAGTCGTGACCGACTCTGGGGTTGCGGCGCTCATCTCGCTTTACTGGCCGAGGGAGCTGGCTTACAGCTTCCGGGTCATGTGGCCAGCATGACTAAGCCGCTTCTGGCGAACCAGAGCAGCGTACAGAAACGCCGTTTACCTTCCCGCAGGAGCGATACCTATTTATCTACTTGCACTTTGACGTGCTTTCGAACTGCTAGGTTGTCAGGAGTAGGAACCGAGCAACGGGAGCTCACCCCTTCGCAGGGATTCGAACTGCCGACCTTCTGATCGGCAAGTCCTAGGCTCTGTGATTTAACCCACAGCGCCACCCGCGTCCTTATATACAACTGACCTTATATACAACAGGTCAAATGAAACACTGCTCAATGTACCAGCAGCCTCTTAAAGCCAAGCTAAGCTCAGAACAGGCTCTAGACTTAAACTTCCAGATGACCTATTTACTGAGCATTCATCCTGATCTGTGCACAGAGGGATTAGGCAATGCTGGCTATTTAATTAGTTTTCATCTTGATTTGTTCATGGAGAGATTAGATGATGTTGTGTTGAAGCAAGTGTCATCCCACACTTTCCAGTATCTTTTCCTGTCACTTTTCTTACTGCAAAAAGGCTGATCGTTTGAAGAAGCTGGTTTGTCACTCAAGATCTCCCAACCCACTATGATTGCACAACCTGAATTTGCTGATATGTGACTGAATCTGTCCTTGATATAGTGGCAGTCTAGAAATGCTCACAGGTACATTCACGTCCCAAAGTCAAAAATTGCAACATCACTACAGCAGCAAGAATACTCATTGCAAAGTATAGGAAGACACAAGATCTACCCACTTTGGAAGAATGGCAGATGAAGGTGATGGACTATATGGAAATGACTGGCAGAATCCGAGACCAGGGAGAAGAGTCGGTGGAAGAAGATTGGAAGAGATTTAAAGACTGCTTACAGAAATATTGTAAAATTAATGAATGATAGAATGATGTTGGATAGTAACTAAGTGGTTTCTAGCTGTAATGCTTTAAGAGAATATGGAAAAAAAGGGTTATAAATGGGTTAAAATCCAATGGTAAGGATTTGCCGAACCAATAAATTGAAGTGGAATACAAAAAAGGGAGGTACGAGGAGGTCCCAGAAACAAGCTAAAGGAAAATAAGTAACTGGAAATATGTCTGTTTTTAATTGTTTTTATTTTCTATTTTTCTTTTTTCTTTTTCATTTTTACTGTAATATTTCAAAAAACCTAATAAATATCTTATAAAAAAAAAAATTGCAACATCACTGCATTCCTGAACTGCTGATCCTTTGTCATCTTCTCCTGTATTGTTGATGGCAGAAGTATTGCACTTCTAACCTAAACCAACTAGTGTTAGAATTGCAGGAATAATTTTGGCATGTGCTACCAACCCCTTTCCTCTCATTCCTCTTGGCAGTGTAGAAGGGAAAAATGGCAGGGAGGGAATGAATATTAGGCAGAAGTCCCATGCATGCTGGATTTGTGATTCAGAATCTGAATTTCTGAGCCAATTCCCAACTCCTATCTCACAGTCACAACAAATCTGTTTGTTCTCCATCCCCTCTTCATGCAAGTTTGATTCTCTCTCATTCGAAACTTGGGTAATCATGTACATAACAGCTTGGAAGCAACAATGGAACAAGCCCAGAATGATGCCGTTTCTACACATTCAGGGGACTCCATGGGTATTCCAAAATGTGCAAATTAAAAGAATGAGAAATGTTAATGCATAGCCCAACAAGGACCTGGAAGCTTCCAGGTCATTGCTACACAATGCTGAGAGTAGTTAAAGCACAAAATGTTAAGGATGCCCCCAGAGGGTTAGGGAAGGAAAGTGAAGCAAGGAGGAGAAGCATGTGGCCGCTGAAGCCCATCGCTGGCATCTGTCTGTCTTGGGAAAGATTGCAGAAGTGTGCCTTTGGGGGTGAAGTCAAACCGTCGGAGAGTTGCAGTGTCTGCTGTGGCTGTAGAGACCAATAAAGGAGAAACATATTTTGTTGCACGGGACGCGGGTGGCACTGTGGGTTAAATCACAGAGCCTAGGACTTGCCAATTTCCTTCTGGGCTCAAGGTATCGGTTTTAACAAAGCTTTGGACACACTGGGACTCTCACACCTCATGAACTATCTCTCTACTCACCTGTTAAGGTTCAGTCCAGTCAATGTTACTGGTGTGTCATCTTTAGGGCCAGTGCAAAGTAGTGGGTAGGCATCAGCTGAGTTGACCAGACTAGTCTATTAGTGGCTATTGGTAATGGTGATGAAATGTCTTCTAAACAGATTTGGGGTCAGGTTTAGCCAAATGCTAGTTGTCTTGATTAGGGACGCAGGTGGCACTGTAGGTTAAACCACAGAGCCTAGGACTTGCCGATCAGAAGGTCGGCGGTTCGAATCCCCATGACGGGGTGAGCTCCCGTTGCTCAGTCCCTGCTCCTGCCAACCTAGCAGTTCAAAAGCACGTCAAAGTGCAAGTTGATAAATAGGTACCGCTCCGGCGGGAAGGTAAACGGTGTTTCCGTGTGTTGCTCTGGTTCACCAAAAGCGGCTTAGTCATACTGGCCACATGACCCGGAAGCTGTACGCCGGCTCCCTCGGCCAATAAAGCGAGATGAGCGCCACAACCCCAGAGTCGGCCACAACTGGTCCTAATGGTCAGGGGTATATTTACCTTTACCTTTATATTTTGTTGCAGCTGGGGCAGATGAAGGTTTCCAGTTGTGCTGCTGCAGATGCCCCAAGGCATTTCTTCTCTCTGCACTCTGCCCAGCAGTCAATCCTCCTCTGGTCACTGCTATGGACGCACGACCTGACTATCTGTCTCCAGGAACTGCGGTCACTTGCAAGGGATTCCCACCATTACGAAGCCCATAACAGTGTAGTATCTTAGGAGGGGAGGGCCGGGGTTTAGAGGATGCACAACACAAGATTCAAAAACTCTCATTGCTGCACTATATGTTGGAGGTTTCAGGAGAGGGAAAGGGTAAAGGATACTTCCCCCATTCTGTAGAACCTCTGTCTAAACAGCAATAAAGAGCTCGGGTTCAGCACTAATAGCCATCTCCAGCTTTAAATGGCACAGGAGGGGTAGGCTTAAGAAAAACAATGTCATTCCACCCCCCTTTTTCCTTTTCTGAAAACTCACCCCCCCACACACACACCTGGAGCAGCTGGCAGGGAGGGGAGGCAGAACTGACCTGGCCTCCTAGCACCGGGATTGCTGCAGCTTACCAGGTGTGTTTGTGTGCTGAAACATGGGTGGATATGGGGTGTCCACACCATGCTGACCTCACCTCTTGTGCTGGTCCTGTGGGTTACCCGAGAGGCGAGGTCCAAGTCCGGTCCGTGGTCAAAGGTGCAACGTGGAGGCCGTCCGTAGTAGCTGAAGCTGGGTGCAGGGCAGGGAGTCAGGTGAAGTCAGGAACAGGCTTGCAAGCAGGGAGCCAGGGCGGGTCAGGAGCTCAGGCAGGAAAGCAGGACAGGGTTCCAGCAGGAACTAGCAACCAACAATGTTGCTCCCGCAACTTGAGACTGGGGCTGGCTGGCTTTTATCTGCCCCAAGGCTTTAGGGCGGCCCCGATTCTCAGGTGACTTGCCTCTCCTGGCCTGGAGGTGAGCACTCCTCCTGTGGGAACTTAGTTCCCTCCGCCTCTCTGCCCTGAGCCTCTGCAGCTCAGGAGAGGCTGGAGGGTTACCGAACCCAGAGGCAACCTCAGCTTCCTCTGATGGGGCTGAGAGTGGAGCACCTGCAGGCAATGGGTCCTCCATCACCTCAGGAGCCAGAGCAGACTCAGCTGATGCCTTCACCTGGGGAACCAGCACAGGTGAGGACCCTTCAGGCTCATGCCCCACCCCAGCTCAGCTGGTTCTGGAGGCGGGGAATCCTGTGCAGGCTGGGATCCCTCAGGTTCAGCATCCAAGTCCGAATCCCAGGCCATCACACCTCTCCTGATAAGCTGCAGTGATGCTAGTGCCAGGGGACCGGTTATGTGCCACTGCCTCTCCCTGTCAGCTGCTCCTGAACATGCAAACACTGCCCATGAGCTCCATTAAAGTGCTACAAAGTTCTGCTGCAGGCTGGCAGGAGCCCAGAACAGGGACATTCCTCTTAAGAGCAGTGGATACAGCGTGACCTGCAACAAAACGTTGCAAGTTCTATTTTGAACCTATTTGAAAGATCTCCCACGGCGTTGACCTCATTCAAACTGGGATGATTTTCCAGTCCGCCCTCCCAGTTTCTTATTTTTGCCTAGCTGAAATTATCTCTCTCGAGTCTGAAGCCGTTCCCTCTGGTCTTATCATCAGCGGCATTACGGAAGAATGTGTTGCCATCTTGTGGATTGCACAGATACAGGTTTGAAATCTGCTGGGCTGCGAAATCTGCCCCATCAATCTCTTGAAAGCTAAACTTCCTCCATTCCATCAACTTGTCATCACAGATCTGTAGCAATTGCTTTCTGTTCTATTTGCACAACACCTACTTAAGCCACAAAGCATTTGCCATACATTTGAAGCAAGCGCTAGCAAACTTCACATCTGGAGAGAATTTATGATAAACACAGAACTTCTTAATGTTCACATTTAACTGGCTTACTCCAGCAATGCAATTTTCCTAAGCTACATATGCCAGTTTGTGGACAATATTATCCCCTTTCCTTCCACCCCTCACCCCCCACCCTGGTCCTTTCTTACCAATATTCTGCTCCACACAACATAATGCCTGTGATTATAGTATTCTTTTCAAAAGAAACATTTTATTGATGAACAGATGCACTACAGATCAAAGAGCTTCTGAAAAGCGGTACCTTCTGACTCGACTCCCCCTCATACTTCTGTGTCTGAAAAACTCAGATGTCAGTCTCAGATACGCCCCCATTGCTTACTTAAGCAGACATCTGGAAACAGACAGTATCCCACTGTGAAATGGAACAAATATATTAACTATGAGAGCAATGAGATTTCACAGGAGCAATAAAGTCGTACAGAAGTGGGCTCACAGACCTAAGGCATCAGTCCTGGAGGCAGGAGGACTTCTGTGCAGAGGTGCGGAAAAGGATGTGGGGAGCTTAGGCTCACTAATAACTGTGGGAAGATGAAATAAAGATGCCGTAATTGTTGGACAATTAATTCTTCATTCCCGTCCTCCCTGCAGTCATGACTGCCACTGACTTGGCACGGACACTAAAGGTTGATGATGACAGTGCAGCCACATCGATGAGTGGAGGGTTTACTCAGCTAGAGCCACAACGTAAGAAACTTATACACCATTGCTGGAAACACAGGCATCTTTGCAGCCAAAGCCCGCTCTCCCAGGTACAACTTGCCAACATCCAGAAAATCAGTTAGAAAAAAACTTCAGTTTGTTCAGTGTACATTGTTCAGTCTCCTCTCAGTAATTCCACATGTTCACAATTACAAAACAGGGAATAGGTCACTTAGCAGTTTGCCTCTGGTGCCAAAATGTCTTGGTCCAGCCCTGATCGAGAGGCATAGGAGCCAACTCCTAGGGACTGTGGGGGCTTCGGCCCCCACAATAAAATATTTGAGGGGCCCAGGTGTGCTTGCACTGTGCCTTGTGATCGATTATTTGGGGTGGGGCTTACCTGGGCCCCCACAGTTATGTACTGAAGTTCTCACCCTGGGCCAGCAGGGGGAATACTGTAGATAGCTTTCACTCAGGTCCACATATGCAAATAAGGGATTGAAAGTGACGTTCAGTGATTGGATAGTTACAGAAAGTGTTACAGTTGCGTTGTAGTGGAGCTCTATATAAGCAGGTTGGCTGAACCCTTCAGTTCAGTTCTGTTCTGGCCTGTGAATAAACAAGAGCTGTTTGAAGAATCACTGTGTCGTCTGATATGTTCACCCACAATATTTTATTCAAGTTGGCACCACTGTCAAGAGGACAACCTGCACAACACCACCTAGAACCACCATTTGATAACACATGGGCATTGATTGGAACAGCTCAGACCAGATATGTAACCGTTAGCAAGGTCAGTGCTTTCACCAGGAAAGTGATAAGCAACAGTCCAGCATAGGAACATGTACCACTTTTGTGCAGTGAGCAATAGCCCATCTCAAGGCATAATAATAATAATAATAATAATAATAATGTCACTGTTTTGAACAGGGAACCATAGGCAATAGCAAAAGCGGAACAGCCATAAGGAATAAGCTCAAACATGCAACGCAGCTGCTGGAAAAAGCAGAAATATCCATGTAAAAAAAGCCAGAATGTTTCACTCAAACTAAATATAATCCAACTCCCCACCCCCACCCTATTTTCCTTTACAAAACTGCTATATTTGTCATGCATAGAATGTCACTTTGGTTAACAAGGTCCTTCGGATTTATTAACTACGGACCCCTGTTTTTGTTTTTTAAAAAAGAGTTCTACAAAGCTTCTTTTTAACTTAGTCTGTACAGAATGTGTGGCCTTGAATGCCAGAAAAACTCCTTTTAATGTTTAAATGATCACAGTTTTAATAATAGCTTGTAAAGTGATTTGTCTTTAACGACATCCTTTACTTTTAAACATCGTTAGCCAAACATGTCTGGCTTTGGTGGTTGCTGAAATGAATTGGATTGGTTATCTAGGGTAATACGTACATGCTAACAAATTACGTCCCTCCTGGGCCAATGTAGATGTGAATTGTGGGATTCTTGTCAAATTCACATTGTTTCCTGGCACTGTTGCAAGTCACTCAATTAGACACCTTCCAAGACCTTTCCTGGCCTAAAATGTAGCTAATTGCTCCTGTTCTGTGGACTATGATTCATCTCACAGATGTCTAAGAACTTCTAGCTACTATGCCATAATAAAATCAATGCATGCACCACTCAGACATAATATTCTTTCCAACAGGATATCATTTACTCCCCACCCCCACCACTTTTATATGATTAATCCAAAGTAAGGAAGACCTCCTGAATCACTCGTGACGTGGCAGCCTCTGCTACTTGGCTTTTCGAACAAGAGCAAAATTGTATGAATACAGCCTTTTATCCTTCATCTCCAGGTGCAGTGGTGTTCGCACTTGAGCCCAACAGCAAGAGGTTTTTCTTTTTAATTTTCTGCTCTTTGGGGTATTGTAATCTATTCCCCAGCTTTTGGTTTTGTCTGTTGACTAGCAGCAAGCAAAACTGGAACATTAATACAGAGAAGCAGAAGGCAAGTCTCCACAGTACAAGTCCATGGGAGAAAGGAGGGAGAAAGGTTGTTTTCTGCTGCTCCAGAGAAGCGGACACGGAGCAATGGATCCAAACTACAAGAAAGAAGATTCCACCTAAACATTAGGAAGAACTTCCTGACAGTAAGAGCTGTTCGACAGTGGAATTTGCTGCCAAGGAGTGTGGTGGAGTCTCCTTCTTTGGAGGTCTTTAAGCAGAGGCTTGACAACCATATGTCAGGAGTGCTCTGATGGTGTTTCCTGCTTGGCAGGGCGTTGGACTCGATGGCCCTTGGGGTCTCTTCCAACTCTATGATTCTATGATTCTATAATATAGGGCACAATGTTGCTTTAACACAACCCACCTCTGAGACTGGTGTCAGTAAGCAACAGAGGATTAAGAGTGTTGCTATTAATTGTCAGTCCTCAGGTGAAAGCTCTGTGCTGCGGTGATTATGAGCCCTTGGTAAAATGAACCAAGTTTTTGTGGTTCTGCTAGTTGCTTAACCTCAAAACCTTGACATCAAACAAACATCCTGAGGCAGCATCCCATTCCAAGTGAATGAAGAATAGCAAAATGAATAGGTGACTGCAGTTATTTTGTGCAAGAATTAAATATGCCAAAAAAGAAAGAAAAAAAGGTAAGGTAAATTATCCCTGGATGGTTAAGTCCAGTCGAAGGCGACTATGGGGTTGCGGCACTCATCGCACTTTCAGGCTGAAGGAGCCAGCGTTTGTCCACAGACAGCTTTCCAGGTCATGTGGCCAGCATGACTAAACCACTTCTGGCACAACGGGACACCATGACGGATACCAGAGCGCACAGAAATGCCGTTTACCTTCCCTCCACAGCGATACCTATTTATCTAGTAGCACTGGTGTGCTTTCGAACTGCTAGGTTGGCAGGAGCTGGGACAGAGAAATGGGAGTTCACCCTGTCACAGGGATTTGAACTGCCGACCTTCTGATTGGCAAGCCCAAGAGGCTCGGTGGTTTAGACCACAGTACCACCTGCATCCCTATTAAATGAGCACTGGTACTTCAGCACAAGATAACCCATGCAAGCTGCCTATATCGGTTAAAATGGTTAAAAGATATTTATATCAAGGCCATTCCTTACCAGAAGCACTTGAGGGAACATCATGACCTAATAGTTATGAACAGGAAGTGAATAGAATATGGATGGACTATGCAGAGATGGTAGCAAAAATAAGAGATCAGAAAGATGAGAACATTGTCAAAGATACTCAAAGTGTTTTGAAGAGTATCTTAGAGGGTATAATAATCAACCTACAAGTAGGAATGAACATATGAGCAGTAGGTAACATTAAATAAAGGAAGATTTGAGATGAAAATGGGTGGTATAATAGATTATGCAGCCGACAAAAGACTACCTAGAATGCCATGGAGAGATGGACTGGGAAGTCTGAGGATAAGAGATAATGAGGAATATTGTATGATGCATATATAAGTTGTAAAAATGCTTAAACAAAATAAAGAGAGAAAGAGAATTTTGTCAGAGTGGAAATTCTTTTTGGACTATTTGAGGGGAAAAACTATAGCCAAATGAAATTGCAAGCAGGATTTGAATAATAGGGAAGGGAAGAAGAATTATAAATGGTAGTTATGGCAGGAGATAAAGGGATACAACAGAAACATCATAGACGTAAGGATGGGAAGTCAAAATGTAAGAAATTATTATATTGAAAGTGAATTTAGTAATGTCAAATTTTGTGTAAAAAGCTAATAAAAATATTTTTTTTAAAAAAAGAGTGCAGAGAATATGCAGAGATAGCTAAACTGATGGCACTGATGAGAGACAAGCGTAAGATTCTTTCAGTGAGGACTGGAAACCTTTTCTAGTTTATTTAAAAAGTAACTCTTTATATATGAAGTCCACAGCGGGGTTTGAAGTTTAAGGGGGGGGGGAAATAATAGATTATATTAAGAAACTTGTTAAAGAGGATGAAAGTCGATGTGACAGAACTTTAAAATGCAATTATATGTAATTACAGTTATAAACACTGATGATGGCTGAGCAGGAAGTCATTAGTATTGTAGAACAGGATTATAATTATTGAGCGTTAAAATGTAATTTTGAATCTTGAAACCAAATAAAATATTTATATCCAAAAAAAGACTGCAGAGAAAGAGGCTTGCTCTGGTGGGTCCGCCTAGTTGACTAGTACATCTAGTACAGTGACTAATCAGATCCTTCAAGGAAATCTGTAAGATCCATGGAACTATAATATAAAATAGGCCCTGCAGGATCAGACTAAGGGCCTATCCAGTCCAGCATCTGTTCTCACTGTCGCAAAGCAGATGCCCATGGGAAGTCTCCAAGCAAAACCCAAGTGCAGTACCACATATGAAAGTACAATGGTACCTCTAGTTACGAACGTAATTCGTTCCAGAGGTCTGTTCTTAACCTGAAACTGTTCTTAACTAGAGGCGTGCTTTCGCTAATGGGGCCTCTTGCTGCCGCTGCGCTGCCAGCACACGATTTCCATTCTCATCCTGGGGCAAAGTTCTCAACTCAAGGTAACTCTTCCAGGTTAGCGGAGTTTGTCACCTGAAGCATTTGTAACCTGAGGCGTTTGTAACTTGAGGTACCACTGTAGAAGAAAGAAAAGCCCCACTTGAACCGAGAAGCTTTACTCGGGGAGTAAGCCTTAGGCAGTGATGCAACCCATATCCATGTACAGTGGTACCTCGGGTTACATACGCCTCAGGTTACATACGCTTCAGGTTACAGACTCCGCTAACCCAGAAATAGTACTTCGGGTTAAGAACTTTGCTTCAGGATGAGAACAGAAATCGTGGTCCAGCAGCGCTGCAGCAGCAGGAGGCCCCTACTAGCTAAAGGGGTGCTTCAGGTTAAGAACAGTTTCAGGTTAAGAACGGGCCTCCAGAATGAATTAAGTATTTAACCCGAGGTACCACTGTACTTAATGGGGGGATATACCAAGGGGATCCCCCACAATCACTGATCTTCTGGACCTTCTACTGGGTGTGCAAAAGGACCACGGTGAGTTCAATAACAGCTCTTGAAGTGGCCAGGTTATTTATTTATTAATTAATTTTTTAATAAAGTTAATTGATACAACAAGAAAAAAGAAAAAGAACACAAATACCAAATTACACACAAGAATAAACATAAACACATAATTTTCTTAGCAAATAATAATACATCCATTGGTCTTAACACTAAAGACCCAACCTCCCGTCTATTCCATATTTCAAATTCATATTACCGTGTTTTTCGCCCTATAGGACGCATTTTTTCCCCTCCAAAAATGAAGGGGAAATGTGTGTGCGTCCTATGGGGCGAATGCAGGCTTTCGCTGAAGCCTGGAGAGCGAGAGGCGTCGGTGCGCACCGACACCTCTCGCTCTCCAGGCTCCAGGAAGCTATCTACAAGCCTTGCGCACCCGGGGGAGTTCCCCCGGGCACGCAAGGCTTGCGGGCGGCAGCCTGCAGCGCGGAGCACGGGGCGCCCTCCGGAGGACGCCCCGTGCTTCGCGCAGGTGTCGGCAAGCCTTGCACACCCGGGGGAGATCCCCCCGAGCGCGCACGGCTTGCGGGCGGCAGCCGGCAGCGCGGAGCATGGGGCGCCCTCCGGAGGACGCCCCGTGCTTCGCGCAGGTGTCTGCAGCCTGCCGCCCGGCGCGTGGGGCACCCTGAAGCAGAGCGCCCCTCACGCCGGGCAGACATCGGCCAGCCCCACAAGCTCGGGGGACAACGGGGAGGCGCAGCGCTGCCATCCCACTGTTCCCCGGCCTGGTTTTGCGGGGGGAAATAAAGGAAAAAAAAATTTCCTTTATTTCCCCCCCAAAAAAGTAGGTGCGTCCTATGGGACGGAGCGTCCTATGGAACGAAAAATACGGTACTTATTGCCAATACACGCTTTTATCATAATTAAACTTATTCTTAATAAATCTAATTTCTTATATCTACCTTGCAACTATTACTGAAGTTCCTCGAATGCTGCAACAGAATTTAAACTACTACATTTATTTTTCAGATATTCTTTGAAAACCTCCCATTTTGAAACAAATTCCTGTTTTGATTTATTCTTTATTTTTTCTGATAAGCCATCTAATTCGGCATATTCTGTCAGCTTTTGGATCCAATCTTGTATAGAGGGGATTTCATTACTCTTCCATTTTGCTGCGATCAAAACTCTTGCCGCCGCCGTCGCATATAAAAAGATACCCTTCCTTTTTTGTGGAATATCCAAATCTGTTATTCCCAGGAGGTAGGAAACCTTAGTCTTAGGAAACGTAGGAAATGTAGCCAAATTTTTTAATTTGTCTCCCATCAGCCTAGCATCTAGCCAGAATAAGGAGCATGCGAAAGCCATTCTGCGGACTAATGCTTTTCCCAATAGCAATGATTTAGGAAACTTAACAGTAGCATTGGCCTGGAAGTTACAGCTTTTCTAAGGGATTTCTCTTGTTTCAATCAGCTAACTGATTTGCCTTTCCCTAGTGAACTACTCTTCAAGTTACCAGCAGTAGTTTCTGGATTTACTATACCTCGGTACTACAGGTGCAGAAGCAAAAGGGGGGAGGGGGGAATGGGTGTAGTTTCTACAGCCAATACTTCAATTTTCTGCACGTCTGCTATAAACATAATAGAGAATGAGTTCCGCAGAGCTAGAGAGAAAGCTTGTCCACAGTTGAGCACTATTTAGCTGTTAATCCAATCAGACCAGAGTAGTCCACACCCACATGTATTTGAATAGTTATCTCCCGCTTGGACTACCGCAATTCGCTCTACGTGGGGCTATCTTTGAAGGTGACCCGGAAACTACAACTAATCCAGAATGTGGCAGCTAGACTGCTGACTGGGAACAGCCGCTGGGACCATATAACACCAGTCCTGAAAGACCTACATTGGCTCCTGGTACGTTTCCGAGCACAATTCAAAGTGTTGGTGCTCACCTTTAAAGCCCTAAACGGCCTCGTCCCAGTATACCTAAAGCAGCATCTCCACCTCCATCATTCAGCCCAGACACCGAGGTCCAGCTCCGAGGGCCTTCCCTCACTGCAAAAAGTGAGGTTACAGGAAACCAGGCAGAGGGCCTTCTCGGTGGTGGCACCCACCCTGTGGAACGCCCTCCCATCAGATGTCAAGGAAATAAAGAACTATCTGACTTTTAGAAGACATCTGAAGGCAGCCCTGTTTAGGGAAGCTTTTAATTTCTGGTGTTTTATCTTGTTTTTAATATTCTGTTGGGAGCCGCCCAGAGTGGCTGGGGAAACCCAGCTGGATGGGTGGGGTATAAATAAATTATTATTATTATTATTATTATTATTATTATTATTATTAATATGAGGAACAACTTTGGTCTTTCCTGGTCCTATCATTAGGCATTCCCTTTTGTGTTTGTGTGTTGAATCTATTATGCCAGTTGAGAGAAGTGAGGGGCAGATAGGGCTTGCCAGCCCAGGAAGGTAGCCCACCAAGAAGAAGGAAAACCTCCGCTGCCTTGCAGGACATCTTTGAGAGAAGAAAAAGGCTAAGGAGCAAACCCTACAGAAATCTGTAGTGGAGTCCCTAAGACAGTTTAATGGCATCTTGTACGCCTCCTTCCAGCAACTCCTGCAACCAAGCTGGTACCAAACGTCTTGCTCTGCTTTCCTCTGGACCACATCAGTGAGGCCGAGAGGGGAGTCTTGTCATCTGGGCAGCCCAGGACCTCCATACACACTGCCTAGGCTTGTGCCCCAGGGAGGTCACTGGTGCTGTTAACACAGTGGTTTGACTATACCCCCAGAGGTGCACTCCATTGTCTTTCAAGGCAGATGGATGCCAACAAGCTAAGTACTGACAGGACACGTGTGTAGATTGATGTGCAGATACCTTAAAAAAAAAACCCTGCTGAAGAAGTGTGCAAAAGCACACTGCCAGCCAATTGTCGATTTGTTTATGCAGTTTTATGATTTTGTGCAAATCTGAGGGATCAAAACTATCTATTATCTATCTATCTATCTATCTATCTATCTATCTATCTATCATCTACCTATCTATCTATCTATCATCTATCTATCTATCTATCTATCTATCTATCTATCTATCTATCTATGGGGGTGGGGGCTAAGTGCTTGATAGGCACTTAACAGCAATGCTGGAAAAGAAATGAAGGCAAGTGAAAATTCTCACACTTTTCAGATTGCCTAATATATCTAGTGCAGAAATGTTTAATGTGGTTTGCTTTTGCGGAAATTTGTGGGCTCAAAAGAAATGAGAGAAACCCTCCATTCAGGAGTCTACTAGAAATATTTACGAGCATAGCCAGAAAAGAAACAAAAGCATTAAGGAAGTGGATGGTCCCATTCCTTGAAGGGTGTAATCCTGCTCTGGATTGGGTTGCATTCCCCTTAAGGCTCAGGTTCATAAGCTTGGCAAATGGGTAAAAAGTTGTGCATTTTTAGGATCTATCACGTGTAAGCAATAGTTACACCAGTATGTTGGACTACACAATATATTGATGATATCATGTTGGCTACCCCTGGTCTAACTATTCTTTACACTTGACATAGTTCCTAAAAATGCGTAATTTTTTACCCAGCCCTTTTGGAATGTGCAATAGTTGTTGGTTTCTGCATAAGATTTTAATGGCTACTTGTTGTCTTAATTGATGGTGGCTTTGTAGCTCACTGATTTCATGCATCGTAACCTGCCCTAGATGACTCTCATGGTCCCTTCAATCCCTACAATTCTATGAATCTGTGAAATAATAAAACCGCATTTCGGTAATTTACATACAAAAGCAAACCATTCTTCTTCGATTCCAAGGGGGATTCCAAGTTCCTGTTCTGCAAGGGGATAAGCAAACATTCTCCTAGCCCTTGAAGACAAAGACCAAAGCATTTTCCAAACTAGACAAAGGCAGATTGTACGGGGAGGGGGGAGTTTGTTTTGTCACGGCCAGATTCACACCCTACATAATAAGTCTAAGAAAGGTATAACCACATAATCAAAGTGATGAATGACAATGCCATCTCTATTGGCATAAAATCTGAGTGAACAGTTTACCTGGTACTGTCTCCTGTCCTCTGTTTTGATTTATAAATCATCTAAAAAAAGGTTTCTCGAGTTATATGAAGACAAAGATGTTCACATCACCAAATGCAGTAATGTGTGTGTGTGTGTGTGTGTGAAGGTGAGTCTCTTCTATAGAAGAGCCAGTGTGGTGTAGTGGTTAAGAGTGGTAGTCTCGTAATCTGGGGAACCGGGTTCGCGTCTCCGCTCCTCCATATGCAGCTGCTGGGTTACCTTGGGCCAGTCACACTTCTCTGAAGTCTCTCAGCCCCACTCACCTCACAGAGTGTTTGTTGTGGGGGAGGAAGGGAAAGGAGAATGTTAGCCGCTTTCAGACTCCTTCGGGTAGTGATAAAGTGGGATATCAAATCCAAACTCTTCTATCTTTGCATGATGAAATACTTTTGAGATTTGGAGGGGCTGGGAGAGAATGATGACACTGGACAACGTTTTCACATTAAAACAACATTTTCTTCCTTATTTTAATTACTTTTCCACAAGCGTCATGTCTGCAGAAAGAACTTGCCAAAAGACCATTAGAGTATTTCATGTCTTCTTATGCCAGATGCAGTAGGTAAGAAGTTACTAAATACCTGCCCTGTCTCAGCACAATCCACCTCTGGCCTAAACAAAAGTAAATATGCTCATGTTCACACTGCCCTACCTACTAAGAAGGTTGGTTGGGGGGGAAGCCATCTTAATTGTTAGTAAAAGTCACAGATCTTTGTAAAACTAAAACTTTTCCCCCCTTTCAAAGCAGATTACTCAGTTCTATAGAAGGCTTCATAAACCCAAGGTACATAAATTATATCCTATGGAATAAAAATTATTTCCATTCCTGGATTCCTCTGTAACAAATTTGGCAGTCTGCTTTGATTTTCATAGCACCATGATTTTACTGTCTCTAACCACCTGCCATACCAAAGCAAGCCAACAGAAGTCAGAGTGTTAGGGTGGTCTGTCATAAAGTAAATGTTATTCTTCAATAACGTTCTAAAAAAGCATCATTATAAATCAGGAAGGTGTCCACTAATGAGTCCTGGGGTGTTCATTAGCCCCATATATATTTGGTCAGCTTACGGAAAGAAAGAAAAAAAATCACATGCAAGTAGACTGTAGCGCTGCACATTTCAGAGGCAACTGAAAGCTAATCTCATTACATTATGTTAAATGTAAAGCAGACATTAACATCACACATGCCCGCAGTACACACACACAAACTGTGCACTGCATTGCTTTCCTCCCAAAAATAGAACAATTGCCCAGGAAGTTCCTCAGTTTCCCCAAAACCAGAGCTCAAATTTCACCCCCAGACTTATTTTTATGCTACCTCTCTTTAAGGACTTCTGTGGTGAAGGACTGAAACATTGAACATATGAAGCATTCTTAAACTCATCTAGATGTGTGCTTTCCCCATGCTTAGGAAGCTCTCCCCTGGGAAACACATTCTTTATAATAATATTTTATAATTTATACCCCACCCATCTGTCCGGGTTTCCCCGGCCACTCTGGGCAGCTCCCAACAAAATATTAAAAACACGATAAAACATCAGAAATTAAAAACTTCCCTAAACAGGGCTTCCTTCAGATGTCTTCTAAAAGTCAGATAGTTGTTCATTTCCTTGACCTCTGATGGGAGGGCATTCCACAGGATGGGCGCCACTCCCGAGAAGGCCTGGTTCCCTGTAACCTCACTTCTCACAGTGAGGGAACCGCCAGAAGACCCTCGGAGCTGGACCTCAGTGTGCAGGCTGAACAATGGGGATGGAGATGCTCCTTCAGGTACACTGGGCCAAGGCCATTTGGGGCTTTGAAGGTCAGCACCAACCCATTGAATTGTGCTCAGAAATGTACTGGGAGCAAATGCAGGTCTTTCAGGACCAGTGTTATATTGTCTTGGCGGCCACTCCCCACTCCAATAAATTGGAGCAAATAACGATTGGGAGAAATCTTGGTTGTTTGCTCCAATTCAGTGGAAAAAAATCATGTATCTCCAGGGAAAAGCGGTGGAGCAAGAGCAAGTCTGGATGAGCCCTGAGTCAGACTATTACTCCATCTACCCAGTGTTGTCTGCCCTGACCAAAGGTAGCTTTCTGGGGCCTCAGGCAGCGATCTGCTGTCACAGATCCTTTTAACAGGAAGTCCTTCCCTGGGTTCGAACCTGGGGCATTCTACATGAGGGGCATCTGCCCTACCACTGAGCTATCTCCCATCCTAGAGCAGGATTTCCCAAACTTGGGTCTCCAGCTGTTTTTGGACTACAGCTCCCATAATCTCTAGGTAGCAGGACCAGTGGTCAGGGATGATGGGAACTATAGTCCCAAAACAGCTGGAGACCCACGTTTGGGTAACTCTGCCCTAGAGTCAATATGAAAGGAATGGATCCTAGTGTCTTCTACATGACACATTGAGATATGACCAGGGAGAAGAGTCGGTGGAAGAAGACTGGAAAAAGTTTAAAGACTATTTACAGAAATACTGTAAAATTAATGAATGTTAGAAAATGTTGGAATGAAGTTATATGGCTTTAGTAGAAATGTTATAAGGAATTAAGTATAAATAGATTAATAGAGTATTAAAGGAAAAAATAAGGTTAGAATGTGTTAAGATAATTATAGGATAGAAAACAGAGGAAGATGGAAAGGAATTGCTGAAACAATTAACAATTAACAGAAGTGGAATACAAAAAGGGAGGTGTGAGGAGGTCGTGGAAATAAGTGAATGAAAGATAAGATACTGAAATTGTTTGATGTGTTTTAAACTGTTTTTTCTTTGTTTTGTTAGTTTAATGTGTTAGTGTTATGTAGTGTTTTTGTATTGTATTGTATTGTTTTTGTAGTGTTTAAATTGTTGGAAAAGTAGTAAATATTTATTTATTTATTTATTTATTTTAAAGAGATATGACCTTTCCTTGCATGCTTAGGACTTCAAGGCAAAAATTCCCAGGTAATCGCCTAGTATCACACAGTGGCCATACTCACATCACAACAAGCAGCGGATGCTAGTTTATCATAATTTTCTATGAACAAGCAAGCACAGGCTGCCCACAACAAGAGGGAGAAACAAATCATGAAGTCATATGGATTCACCAGTGGGATCCTGGCTTGTGTCTCCCTAACAAGACAGCCTCAAACCACGGTTTGTTGTCAATTTATGAATCCTAGCATGTTTGGAAGCAAGAAACCAGTGTCCCGAGTTCAGATATCACAACCAACTAGGCTTAACTTCAATTTCCTTGATTGTTCCTCCTACTCTTTCCAGGCAAGGAGCGAAGTGGGAATGACAGAGCTGTGTGCAACCAACAAATTGCAAAACAATCCAAGATAATTCAAAATAAACTAGAAAACCTGGCTCATGATTACTACCAAACACAGCCACAACATCAGTCAGTAGTTGTGTGAACCAGGATACGGTTGCTTCAGTACTGTGGTACCTTTGGATATGAACGGGATCCGTTCCGGCGCCCCGTTCGCATCCTGAAGTAAACGTAACATGCGTTTGTGCATCTGCGCGTGCGCGGGTCGCATTTCGTCACTTCTGCACATGCACGTGATGTCATTTTTAGTGTCTACGCATGCGCGAGCAGCGAAACACGGAAGTAACGTGCTCCGTTACTTCCAGGTCGCCACGGAGTGCAACCCAAAAATACTTAACTTGAAGCTACTTTAACCCAAGGTATGACTGTATACTTGTTCCTCAGAAAACAGCTTGATAAAGTACCTTTTGGATTTTAAATGGAGATGCTTAAAACATCAGCACAGAACAGCGAAGAGAGTGCTGTTGTTTGACTCATGTCCCGCTTACAGGCCTCTCAGAGGCATCTATGTGAGAACAGGAAGGTGGACTCAATGGGCCTTTGATCTGATCCAGCAAGGATCTCTTTGTGGCAAATTATTAATACAAATTAAAGAGGTGAACTGCAACCTTTCCTTGACCACTTTGGTCACTCTTTTCAGAACCCTTTCCAACACTACAATAGCATTTTTGAGGCAAGGAGACCAGAACTGCAAACAGTATTCTAAGTGCAGTTACAGTGTTACACCATAGATTTGTAGTTTTCAAGTCCCCACTCATTTTTAAAACGGGATTCCTCCGCTGCAAGTTTAAACTGTTTAAAACGGAATTATCTGCCTCCTCTTTTTGCAACTTTTGCTGAAATAGGCAGCAAGGAAAAGACAGATTACTATTGAAAATATTCACCAGCACCACTGAGGAAATTCCGACTGAGGAAACTCCGACGAAAGAAGTATGGCAAGAGAAACTGATGGACTACGCAGAATTGGCAAAATTGACACATAAACTACGGGACAAGGATAACTATGACTTTAAAGATGAATGGGAACCTTTTACAAAGTACTTAAAGACGCAACAAAGTGAATTGGACTCCTTGGCGGGTTTTGAATAAACAATCACAAACTTTTTATTGATAACAAACAACTAGACAAATTAAGGATCTATACAAATCTGTAACTTGCAGAGAATAGCATTCATAGAGAAACCAGAGATTGGAACTGAGGGAAGTCAGGGGACGTGGGGAGGGTGGGTTATTTTATGGGAGGGAGGGGGAAGGGGAAAATGGGGGGCGGAATTAAGGATGATATGTTTTAAGATAATATGTTTTGTTTAAATTTTTAATTAAAAATATATTTTAAAAAAGAAAATATTCACCAGCATCAAATCTCAAGTTGCTCACCCCTCTTGTTCAAATTGCACACTCGGTGCCAAATATTAGAAAAATCAAATGCCTTATCAAATAAAGCAAAACATTCATAGATGTTCCTACAATATGCATGATGGTCTTGAGAGCACCATTAGTTGAAGCTCTCTCAAGTTCTTCCTGGTGTGCCTAAAAAAGTTCGCTCAGCCTTGGTTTAGGACTAAAAGGCCTTGACATGTAGTGAAAACAAATGTCTGTCCCCTTACAGGGCCTGTTGTATGAGCTTAGCACCCATTTGCTGAGGAGCTCCATTGATGTTGTGAATTGTTCCATGAAATGTGCCTTTGGAGTGGTGGAAGCCACCCTGAAAGAGAACTACTGTGAAAGATACAGAACATTCTTTGTGCTGCAAGAGCCCGGGTTTCCTCATCAGCCCTCCTTTTCAAAGGGAGGTTTCTCAACCAAGAAGAAACAAAGCACGATCAAAAGCTGCTGCCCTGGCTTTTCTGTGCAAAGTGTTAGCAGACACGGCCACGATTCTCACAAATCTCTGGGTTTGTGCAGGCACAGAACAACATCAAGGCTGGCCAAACAAGTCAACAGCAACAAGAGAAAATGAGATCAAATGTAGCTTTCGATGCAGTGCAAGTTTCTAGTTCTCATGATTAGGGATGAGAGGCACGCTGGAGGGCATCTGTGAGGACACCCTGCAGGGCCAGCCAAAGACATTTTGCTGCCTGAGGCCAAAGGGAAAGTTGGCCCAAACTCCCAATCCATGTATAGAGCACTGGCTAGACTGGCAGCTAAATCTTATTTCAGCGCTGGTGATGGGACAGCATTGTCCAACATACCCAACAGCTGGAGGCTAGCTTAGAGGGTGCAGAATAGGCTGCATAGCAGACTCAAGGTATATCCTCCCTCACTATCACAGCTCCTGTTACACCCCTGGCCCAGCTTATGCCTAATGGTAGAGCCGGACCTGACAACTTGCATTTTAGGAGAGTGAAGGTAAGGGAATCATCATGATTCTCTGTCATTGATCCCTGGGATGAAAGGCTAAAGAGTTGAGGTTTCGAAGCTATGTGAGGACAGTGTGTGTGTGTGTGTGTGTGAGAGAGAGAGAGAGAGAGAGAGAGAGAGATAAGGTTCAGAAACTGCAAATAGTGCAAAATGCAGCTACAAATTGTAAACCGAGGTTAGGCATTGAGAGCATATTTGACTTTGTGAAATATGATCTAGCACCCAGTTAGTTAGTCAGTTTAATTTTATAAAGACAGAAGCTTGCCATTGCTTGAATGAACTGATTCAGCCGCAGCAGTGCCCTGCAGGGAAGGCAAAGCTCTGATCCTTCCAGAACCCTCTGTCCTGCCCTCTCTGCTTCCCATCCCAACCTGAGGCAGATTATCCCATCATGCCCACAACAGGGCACACAACAGGGGTGGGAAACTGATAGCCCTCCGGGTACTGCTGGGCTACAACTCCAACCATCCCGGATCATTGTCCAGGCTGGCTGGTTCTGATGGGCACTCCTGGTTCTTTTCAGGACTCAGTTCAAAATGACCATTAAAGCCCTTCATGCCTTGGGACCAGGAAATGGGACCAGGGACCGTTTGCCTCCACATGTGCCTGCCCATAAACTAAGAGGCCCTTCTTCGGATGCCCCTGTTATCTCAAGTTCAGCAGGCGGCTACAGTGAAAAGGGACTACTTGGTGGTGGCATCCCAGTGGCAGAATGTTCTCCACATGGAGACCTGACTTGCGCTGTAGTTGCATTTGTCGCTCTCCTCTCCGATATGGCAGCCAAGCCTAGCAATATATAAGCTGTTGTTGGATGTGGGACCCTTTTGCTCACTTTATTCTAGAACATTTCACACATTTTGATGCCATATTTTGCAAAGTAATCTCTGCAAACATGAAGGTTAGAAACTTTTTTAAAAACCCACACCATTACTGTTAGATGGCTTAGGTGGTTGCTCACAGGTAACCAGGCAGGACTCCGACCTGTCTTTTACGGGTTTTATTTAGGTGCAAAACTATTTACAGTGCAGAACCCCAAAGTTCATGTCTGCCTCAATCGCTAGCAGAATCCGAGAGTGCTTGTTTCCTGGACCTCCCCCAACATAAAAGTCTCGTTACGCCCAGCCTTTTCCTTCCCTCTTTGCGCTTTAGACTTCGGCGCAGGGTGGGCGACGGAAGGGGCGTGCTTCCTTCGTGGCCGATGTGATGGCCTGGGAATCTGATTCAGAAGCTGAATCTGAGGAGTCCCAGCCTACACAGGAGTCCCTGCCTCCAGGGCCGGCTGAGCCGGGGCAGGGGCTTGAATCTGAAGGGCCTGCACCTGTGCCGGATCCTCAGGAGCAGACACCAGATGAATCCACTCTGGCCCCGGGGGTGATTGAGGATCCAATGCCTGCAGGTGCTCCTCTCCCAGCCCTGTCAGGGGAAGAGGCAGCCTCTGGGTCCAGTAACCCTCCAGCCTCTCCTGAGCTGCAGAGGCTCAGAGCAGAGAGGCGGAGGGAACTAAGTTCTCTCAGGAGGAGTGCTCGCCTTAAGGCAAGGAAAGGCGAGTCACCTGTGGGCCGGGACCACCCTAGGCCCCAGAGGAGATAAAGGCCAGTCAGCCCAGTCCCAGGTTGCGGGAGCAACGTCATTGGAAACTTGTTTCTGCCAGCACCAAGACCTGTTTTTCCGGAGTTCCCGACCACACCCGGCTTCTTGCTTTGGACCCTGCTTCGCCCTTGGTGGACAGTCTCCAGACCCTTGACCCAGGACCGGACTTTGACCATGCCTCACGGTAACCACCCCCCCGGGACCAGCACAGCCGACTTGGCCGGGAACGGTGCTGAGGCTCCCACCAGCATCCTCTGGTCCTTTCACCTCTTCCCCACTGGAGATGGGGGTTTCCTCATCACCAGAGGAGGAACTGCTTCGCAAGATTTTCGGAGGCTCCCTGTAACACAACTCCCCCTCTGATTCCCACCCCTGTTCTGATGGCAGTTCCCTGACAATTACCCTCCAACATTTCTACCCCGCACATCTGAGTGGATTGCCCCAGCCACTCTGGGTGGCGTCCAACATATATAAAAACAAAATAAAACATTAAACTTAAAAAAACCCAAAAACTTCCCTCTACAGGGCTGCCTTCAGATGTCTTCTAAAGGTTCTCTAGTTACTTATCTCCTTGGCTCGGAGGTCGCATAACTCAATACTCTCCAACATTCTCCAGTGAAAATAGAGACATCCTAAGGAAAGGTGGAACATTCCAGGATCAAATCAGAAACCAGGACGGCTTCCATACATCAGGGACTGTCCCTGGAAAATAGAGACACTAGGAGGTTCTGTTTGACCTCCTGCATTTCATAGGCTAAAATATCTGGTATATCTGATGTAGATATTGAGACTTGCCTCATCATCAAAATTTGCAGACGCTATGTAAAATGGACACGAAAAGATATTTGCCTTATGCTGAAGTCGAAAGAGAGTAATGACGGGGGGGGGGGTCTTCACTAGCAGCTTATCTAAGGCCTCCTTTAACTTGCTCCAACACAAGAAGCTACTAGAGCGTTAAGGGAAACATGGTCTGGCGAAGCTTTTTGGAAACAGTGAGTTATTCACCTTACCTTTAGCACAGCAATACTGCTGAACTTTCTAGTAAAAAAACGGTTTCAGTATGAAGTACTGCTTCAAAAAAAGAAGAAGAAAAGGGGGGGGGAATGTGGTCTCAAATGGAATTAAACTGGCAAAATAAAAGAGGTAATGTAAGAACTGTTTAAGGTAGCTACTGGGCTTTACCCGCTAAGTTGCCCATATGACATCACCGACAGCCAATGAGAAGCCTCTGCTGGTCTCCTGCATTCCACAGGCATCTCATAATCTAAGCACGACACCCAGTTCCCCAAAGCAAACATTGACCTTAGGTAGAGTTGCTTGAAAGTGTGTTAGGAAAACATTTGGAGTTCGTGACTGTCCATCAGGATCTGAACCTCGCGTTTTCAGCCAGAAATTTCATTTGGAAAAGCTTCACTTGGATTAACATGGCAATGCTTTTAGGCATCGTTAAGTGACCCGTTAATTCAGCCTTGGCCATTCGTCACAAGGGCTAAAATGGCATCGGCTTCCTTCCATTTTTGCTAGAGTGGGGGAAATTGCCACAAAAATAAAGGAACGCAGGCTGCTCTTCACAGAAGATGAGAAAACAGCATTCTTTTCTTCACCCTATTACCAACCATTAGCTCAGTCAGTAGAGCATGAGACTCACAATCTCAAGGTCGTGGGTTTGAGCTGCATGTTGGGCAAAATATTCCTGCATTGCAGGGGGTTGGACTAGATCGCTGTTTAGCAAACTTGGGTGTCCAGCTGCTTTTGGACTACAAATCCCATCATCCCTAACTAGCAGAACCAGTGATCAGGGATGATGAGAACCCAAAACAGCGGGTGACCCAAGTTTGGGCAACACTGAACTAGATGACCCTCATGGTCCCTTCCAACTATTATTTCATGAATCAATATTCATTGCAAATTTCACATTCATTTAATTTAACATTCCTTCAAGTCTCATTGCCAAAAAAGCATCTCTGTGTATTGTTCTTTGCTTCTAAAATGTTTCTTTAGGTTTATTTCTCCCTTTGCACAGCCCCTTATGAGTTTCTTTCTGAAACACATTCCAGTCCACCCTTCTTTATCAATAACTGATGACTGGTGGATGTGCTCTATAGTTTAGTTGATCAGTTAGGCAGTAAATTCAACTGCTTAAAGTTATGTGAAGGAATCATATGTACATGGACACCTGAAATGTCAATCTCCCACGGAAGTGATATTTATGAACAAACTTCTCAGAGAATATTCACACCATACATTTAAAATACAGTCAATGAATATTTGCAGTATATGACTTCCCCTAAAGAATCATAAAAGGGGCGTGGATGGCACTGTGGGTTAAACCACAGAGCCTAGGACTTGCCGATCAGAAGGTCGGTGGTTCGAATCCCCGCGACGGGGTGAGTTCCCATTGCTCGGCCCCTGCTCCTGCCAACCTAGCAGTTCGAAAGCACCTCAAAGTGCAAGTAGATAAATAGGTACCGCTCCGGCAGGAAGGTAAACGGCGTTTGCGTGCACTGCTCTGGTTCGCCAGAAGCAGCTTAGTCATGCTGGCCACATGACCCGGAAGCTGTACGCCGGCTCCCTCAGCCAATAAAGCGAGATGAGCGCTGCAACCCCAGAGTCGGCCAAAACTGGACCTAATGGTCAGGGGTCCCTTTACCTTTAAAGAATCATGAGAACTTCAGTTTTCCCCTCACAGGGCTACAGCTTCCAGTGTCCTTAAGAAACTGTGCTTTCAATGTGCTTTCAATGTGTGCTGAGTGTCATTTAAATGTATGGTCTGGATCTGCCCAAAGAAGAGCCTTACATAGAATTGTAGAATTGGAAAGGACCACAAAGGTCATCTAGGCCAACCCCCTGCAATGCAGGATTATTATTTTTTCCC
Source organism: Podarcis pityusensis (assembly GCF_964106645.2). Taxonomy (NCBI): domain Eukaryota; kingdom Metazoa; phylum Chordata; class Lepidosauria; order Squamata; family Lacertidae; genus Podarcis; species Podarcis pityusensis. Next base: position 11,287,552 of record NC_138026.1, read on the forward strand.
CAACGTGGGTCTCAAACCCACAACCCTGAGATTAAGAGCCTCGTGCTCTACTGACTGAGCTATTTTGTCCTGCTCACTATTAGGCGAGTTCATTTATCATACTCCAAAAATATTTCTTTAAAAAACAACACGGCTCGAAGATTAACATGCAAGTTTCAACATGTGCTGAAACAGAGCATTTCTAAGAAACGCCAAATAACAGAAAGGGAACTTTAATGTTTGATGCTATTCTTTTGTATTCTACATCAGTATGTAACATTGTGCCAGCAGGGGGCCCTACTCTGGTGCAAAAATCTAACAGCTTCCATAGCACACTTCTTATGCTTTATCACAGCCAACAGCTGATAACATAACAAGCTATAACACTTAAACTCTGGCAAATAGAATACTCAGAGGCCATTCATGTATGTATAGCAAAGTGATGCCCAGACCTATTTCCACTGTATTTTTGTTCTGCTGGAGAAAGCTGTCTTTTGATGCAGCCGAAGAAAGCATTTTGCACACATGTTAAATGGCAAGATGTCCAGCAGCCTAGCAACTTTTTTGAAAAATAATAAACGTGGCAGCGACTGATTTGATGTTACAAATCTATTTTTTCTTCTTCAAATTTTTTTACTGGTTTTCCAAAAAGTTTTAAACACACAAACAAACATACATCTTAATTGTACTTGATCCAATCTTAGTAACATTGTTAAGTGACTTCCTCAAATCTCCCTGGCTGAATTTCAGTGCATATCATTGTAACAGTTTTCCAAAACCAATTTTCTC